>NW_027467777.1:33457008-33564821 GCF_004210375.1 Tachypleus tridentatus | reverse complement strand
TTAGGTTATAAAGAGTTATTATTGTTAGTTTAGGTTATAAAGAGTTATTACTGTTAGTTTAGGTTATAAAGAGTTATTACTGTTAGTTTAGGTTATAAAGAGTTATTACTGTTAGTTAGGTTTAATAAAGTTTAGGTTATTATTGTTAGTTTAGGTTATAAAGAGTTATTATTGTTAGTTTAGGTTATAAAGAGTTATTACTGTTAGTTTAGGTTATAAAGAGTTATTATTGTTAGTTTAGGTTATAAAGAGTTATTATTGTTAGTTTAGGTTATAAAGAGTTATTATTGTTAGTTTAGGTTATAAATAGTTATTTATAAAGAGTTATTACTGTTAGTTTAGGTTATAAAGAGTTATTATTGTTAGTTTAGGTTATAAAGAGTTATTATAGGTTATAAAGAGTTATTACTGTTAGTTTAGGTTATAAAGAGTTATTATTGTTAGTTTAGGTTATAAAGAGTTATTATGTTAGTTTAGGTTATAAAGTTAGTTTTAGGTTATAAAGAGTTATTACTGTTAGTTTAGGTTATAAAGAGTTATTAGTTGTTAGTTTAGGTTATAAAGAGTTATTATTGTTAGTTTAGGTTATAAGTTTAGAGTTATTATTGTTAGTTTAGGTTATAAAGAGTTATTAGGTTATAAAGTTAGTTTAGGTTATAAAGAGTTATTATTCTTAGTTTAGGTTATAAAGAGTTATTATTGTTAGTTTAGGTTATAAAGAGTTATTATTGTTAGTTTAGGTTATAAAGAGTTATTATTGTTAGTTTAGGTTATAAAGAGTTATTATTGTTAGTTTAGGTTATAAAGAGTTATTATTGTTAGTTTAGGTTATAAAGAGTTATTAAGTTAGTTTAGGTTATAAAGAGTTATTATTGTTAGTTTAGGTTATAAAGAGTTATTATTGTTAGTTTAGGTTATAAAGAGTTATTATTGTTAGTTTAGGTTATAAAGAGTTATTACTGTTAGTTATAAGTTATTATTGGTTAGGTTATAAAGAGTTATTATTGTTAGTTTAGGTTATAAAGAGTTATTGTTAGTTGGTTAGTTTTAGGTTATAAAGAGTTATTATTGTTAGTTTAGGTTATAAAGAGTTATTATTGTTAGTTTAGGTTATAAAGAGTTATTATTGTTAGTTTAGGTTATAAAGAGTTATTATTGTTAGTTTAGGTTATAAAGAGTTATTATTGTTAGTTTAGGTTATAAAGAGTTATTACTGTTAGTTTAGGTTATAAAGAGTTATTACTGTTAGTTTAGGTTATAAAGAGTTATTATTGTTAGTTTAGGTTATAAAGAGTTATTACTGTTAGTTTAGGTTATAAAGAGTTATTAATGTTAGTTTAGGTTATAAAGAGTTATTACTGTTAGTTTAGGTTATAAAGAGTTATTATTGTTAGTTTAGGTTATAAAGAGTTATTACTGTTAGTTTAGGTTATAAAGAGTTATTATTGTTAGTTTAGGTTATAAAGAGTTATTACTGTTAGTTTAGGTTATAAAGAGTTATTATTGTTAGTTTAGGTTATAAAGAGTTATTATTGTTAGTTTAGGTTATAAAGAGTTATTGTTAGTTTAGGTTATAAAGAGTTATTACTGTTAGTTTAGGTTATAAAGAGTTATTATTGTTAGTTTAGGTTATAAAGAGTTATTACTGTTAGTTTAGGTTATAAAGAGTTATTATTGTTAGTTTAGGTTATAAAGAGTTATTATTGTTAGTTTAGGTTATAAAGAGTTATTATTGTTAGTTTAGGTTATAAAGAGTTATTACTGTTAGTTTAGGTTATAAAGAGTTATTACTGTTAGTTTAGGTTATAAAGAGTTATTACTGTTAGTTTAGGTTATAAAGAGTTATTACTGTTAGTTTAGGTTATAAAGAGTTATTATTGTTAGTTAGTTTAGGTTATAAAGAGTTATTATTGTTAGTTTAGGTTATAAAGAGTTATTACTGTTAGTTTAGGTTATAAAGAGTTATTATTGTTAGTTTAGGTTATAAAGAGTTATTATTGTTAGTTTAGGTTATAAAGAGTTATTATTGTTAGTTTAGGTTATAAAGAGTTATTATTGTTAGTTTAGGTTATAAAGAGTTATTATTGTTAGTTTAGGTTATAAAGAGTTATTATTGTTAGTTTAGGTTATAAAGAGTTATTATTGTTAGTTTAGGTTATAAAGAGTTATTATTGTTAGTTTAGGTTATAAAGAGTTATTACTGTTAGTTTAGGTTATAAAGAGTTATTACTGTTAGTTTAGGTTATAAAGAGTTATTATTGTTAGTTTAGGTTATAAAGAGTTATTATTGTTAGTTTAGGTTATAAAGAGTTATTACTGTTAGTTTAGGTTATAAAGAGTTATTACTGTTAGTTTAGGTTATAAAGAGTTATTACTGTTAGTTTAGGTTATAAAGGTTATAAAGAGTTATTATTGTTAGTTTAGGTTATAAAGAGTTATTACTGTTAGTTTAGGTTATAAAGAGTTATTACTGTTAGTTTAGGTTATAAAGAGTTATTATTGTTAGTTTAGGTTATAAAGAGTTATTATTGTTAGTTTAGGTTATAAAGAGTTATAGTTTAGGTTATAAAGAGTTATTATTGTTAGTTTAGGTTATAAAGAGTTATTAGTTGTTAGTTTAGGTTATAAAGAGTTATTACTGTTAGTTCAAATTATAAAGAGTTATTATTGTTAGTTTAGGTTATAAAGAGTTATTACTGTTAGTTTAGGTTATAAAGAGTTATTATTGTTAGTTTAGGTTATAAAGAGTTATTACTGTTAGTTTAGGTTATAAAGAGTTATTATTGTTAGTTTAGGTTATAAGAGTTATGTTAGTTGGTTAGTTTAGTTAGTTATAAAGAGTTATTATTGTTAGTTTAGGTTATAAAGAGTTATTATTGTTAGTTTAGGTTATAAAGAGTTATTATTGTTAGTTTAGGTTATAAAGAGTTATTAAGAGGTTATAAAGTTAGTTATTTACTGTTAGTTTAGGTTATAAAGAGTTATATTTAGTTTAGTTAAAGTTTTAGTTAGTTAGGTTAAAGAGTTATTATTGTTAGTTTAGGTTATAAAGAGTTATTATTGTTAGTTTAGGTTATAAAGAGTTATTATTGTTAGTTTAGGTTATAAGAGTTATTATTGTTAGTTTAGGTTATTAAAGAGTTATTATTGTTAGTTTAGGTTATAAAGAGTTATTATTGTTAATTTAGATTATAAAGAGTTATTACTGTTAGTTTAGGTTATAAAGAGTTATTAGGTTATAAAGAGTTATTATTGTTAGTTTAGGTTATAAAGAGTTATTATTGTTAGTTTAGGTTATAAAGAGTTATTACTGTTAGTTTAGGTTATAAAGAGTTATTATAAAGAGTGTTAGTTTAGGTTATAAAGAGTTATTACTGTTAGTTTAGGTTATAAAGAGTTATTACTGTTAGTTTAGGTTATAAAGAGTTATTACTGTTAGTTTAGGTTATAAAGAGTTATTATTGTTAGTTTAGGTTATAAAGAGTTATTACTGTTAGTTTAGGTTATAAAGAGTTATTACTGTTAGTTTAGGTTATAAAGAGTTTACTGTTAGTTGTTAGTTTAGGTTATAAAGAGTTATTACTGTTAGTTTAGGTTATAAAGAGTTATTACTGTTAGTTTAGGTTATAAAGAGTTATTATTGTTAGTTTAGGTTATAAAGAGTTATTATTGTTAGTTTAGGTTATAAAGAGTTATTACTGTTAGTTTAGGTTATAAAGAGTTATTATTGTTAGTTTAGGTTATAAAGAGTTATTACTGTTAGTTTAGGTTATAAAGAGTTATTATTGTTAGTTTAGGTTATAAAGAGTTATTATTGTTAGTTTAGGTTATAAAGAGTTATTATTGTTAGTTTAGGTTATAAAGAGTTATTGGTGTTAGTTTAGGTTATAAAGAGTTATTACTGTTAGTTTAGGTTATAAAGAGTTATTATTGTTAGTTTAGGTTATAAAGAGTTATTATTGTTAGTTTAGGTTATAAAGAGTTATTACTGTTAGTTTAGGTTATAAAGAGTTATTATTGTTAGTTTAGGTTATAAAGAGTTATTATAAAGAGTTAGTTTAGGTTATAAAGAGTTATTACTGTTAGTTTAGGTTATAAATAGTTATTACTGTTAGTTTAGGTTATAAAGAATTATTATTGTAAGTTTAGGTTATAAAGAGTTATTGGTGTTAGTTTAGGTTATAAAGAGTTATTTATAAAGAGTGTTAGTTTAGGTTATAAAGAGTTATTATTGTTAGTTTAGGTTATAAAGAGTTATTACTGTTAGTTTAGGTTATAAAGAGTTATTATTGTTAGTTTAGGTTATAAAGAGTTATTACTGTTAGTTTAGGTTATAAAGAGTTATTATTGTTAGTTTAGGTTATAAAGAGTTATTATTGTTAGTTTAGGTTATAAAGAGTTATTATTGTTAGTTTAGGTTATAAAGAGTTATTATTGTTAGTTTAGGTTATAAATAGTTATTACTGTTAGTTTAGGTTATAAGAGTTATTATTGTTAGTTTAGGTTATAAAGAGTTATTACTTGTTAGTTTAGGTTATAAAGAGTTATTGTTAGTTTAGGTTATAAAGAGTTATTAGTTAGTTTAGGTTATAAAGAGTTATTACTGTTAGTTTAGGTTATAAAGAGTTATTATAAAGAGTGTTAGTTTAGGTTATAAAGAGTTATTATTGTTAGTTTAGGTTATAAAGAGTTATTATTGTTAGTTTAGGTTATAAAGAGTTATTATTTATAAAGTTAGTTTAGGTTATAAAGAGTTATTATTGTTAGTTTAGGTTATAAAGAGTTATTACTGTTAGTTTAGGTTATAAAGAGTTATTACTTATTAGTTTAGGTTATAAAGAGTTATTATTGTTAGTTTAGGTTATAAAGAGTTATTATTGTTAGTTTAGGTTATAAAGAGTTATTATTGTTAGGTTATAAAGAGTTATTATAAAGAGTTATTATTGTTAGTTTAGGTTATAAAGAGTTATTATTGTTAGTTTAGGTTATAAAGAGTTATTATTGTTAGTTTAGGTTATAAAGAGTTATTATTGTTAGTTTAGGTTATAAAGAGTTATTATTGTTAGGTTAAAAGAGTTATTACTGTTAGTTTAGGTTATAAAGAGTTATTATTGTTAGTTCAGGTTATAAAGAGTTATTATTGTTAGTTTAGGTTATAAAGAGTTATTATTGTTAGTTTAGGTTATAAAGAGTTATTATTGTTAGTTTAGGTTATAAAGAGTTATTACTGTTAGTTTAGGTTATAAAGAGTTATTATTGTTAGTTTAGGTTATAAAGAGTTATTATTGTTAGTTTAGGTTATAAAGAGTTATTATTGTTAGTTTAGGTTATAAAGAGTTATTATTGTTAGTTTAGGTTATAAAGAGTTATTACTGTTAGTTTAGGTTATAAAGAGTTATTACTGTTAGTTTAGGTTATAAAGAGTTATTATTGTTAGTTTAGGTTATAAAGAGTTATTACTGTTAGTTTAGGTTATAAAGAGTTATTACTGTTTTAGGTTATAGGTTATAAATAAAGAGTTAGTTTAGGTTATAAAGAGTTATTACTGTTAGTTTAGGTTATAAAGAGTTATTACTGTTAGTTTAGGTTATAAAGAGTTATTAGTTGTTAGTTTAGGTTATAAAGAGTTATTAGGTTGTTAGTTTAGGTTATAAAGAGTTATTATTGTTAGTTTAGGTTATAAAGAGTTATTATTGTTAGTTTAGGTTATAAAGAGTTATTATTGTTAGTTTAGGTTATAAAGAGTTATTACTGTTAGTTTAGGTTATAAAGAGTTATTATGTTAGTTAGTTATTAGGTTATTAAAAGAGTTATTATTGTTAGTTTAGGTTATAAAGAGTTATTATTGTTAGTTTAGGTTATAAAGAGTTATTATTGTTAGTTTAGGTTATAAAGAGTTATTAGTTTAGGTTATAAAGAGTTATTATTGTTAGTTTAGGTTATAAAGAGTTATTATTTAGTTTAGGTTATAAAGTTTTAGTTAGTTTAGGTATAAAGAGTTATTAAGTTAGTTTAGGTTATAAAGAGTTATTATTGTTAGTTTAGGTTATAAAGAGTTATTACTGTTAGTTTAGGTTATAAAGAGATATTACTGTTAGTTTAGGTTATAAAGAGTTATTATTGTTAGTTTAGGTTATAAAGAGTTATTACTGTTAGTTTAGGTTATAAAGAGTTATTACTGTTAGTTTAGTTATTATTGTTAGTTTAGGTTATAAAGAGTTATTACTGTTAGTTTAGGTTATAAAGAGTTATTAGTGTTAGTTTAGGTTATAAAGAGTTATTACTGTTAGTTTAGGTTATAAAGAGTTATTACTGTTAGTTTAGGTTATAAAGAGTTATTATTGTTAGTTTAGGTTATAAAGAGTTATTATTGTTAGTTTAGGTTATAAAGAGTTATTAGGTTATAAAGAGTTATTATTGTTAGTTTAGGTTATAAAGAGTTATTATTGTTAGTTTAGGTTATAAAGAGTTATTATTGTTAGTTTAGGTTATAAAGAGTTATTATTGTTAGTTTAGGTTATAAAGAGTTATTAGTTTAGGTTGTTAGTTTAGGTTATAAAAGAGTTATTATTGTTAGTTTAGGTTATAAAGAGTTATTATTGTTAGTTTAGGTTATAAAGAGTTATTACTGTTAGTTTAGGTTATAAAGAGTTATTATTGTTAGTTTAGGTTATAAAGAGTTATTACTGTTAGTTTAGGTTATAAAGAGTTATTATTGTTAGTTTAGGTTATAAAGAGTTATTACTGTTAGTTTAGGTTATAAAGAGTTATTACTGTTAGTTTAGGTTATAAAGAGTTATTATTGTTAGTTTAGGTTATAAAGAGTTATTACTAGTTTAGGTTATAAAGTTATTATTGTTAGTTTAGGTTATAAAGAGTTATTATTGTTAGTTTAGGTTATAAAGAGTTATTATGTGTTTGTTTAGGTTATAAAAGAGTTATTACTGTTAGTTTAGGTTATAAAGAGTTATTATTGTTAGTTTAGGTTATAAAGAGTTATTACTGTTAGTTTAGGTTATAAAGAGTTATTATTGTTAGTTTAGGTTATAAAGAGTTTATTAGGTTATAAAGTTAGTTTAGGTTATAAAGAGTTATTATTGTTAGTTTAGGTTATAAAGAGTTATTATTGTTAGTTTAGGTTATAAAGAGTTATTATTGTTAGTTTAGGTTATAAAGAGTTATTATTGTTAGTTTAGGTTATAAAGAGTTATTACTGTTAGTTTAGGTTATAAAGAGTTATTATTGTTAGTTTAGGTTATAAAGAGTTATTACTGTTAGTTTAGGTTATAAAGAGTTATTATTGTTAGTTTAGGTTATAAAGTTATTATTGTTATTAGGTTATAAAGTTATTATTGTTAGTTTAGGTTATAAAGAGTTATTATTGTTAGTTTAGGTTATAAAGAGTTATTATTGTTAGTTTAGGTTATAATAAAGAGTTATTATTGTTAGTTTAGGTTATAAAGTTATTATTGTTAGTTATTATTATTGTTAGTTTAGGTTATAAAGAGTTATTATTGTTAGTTTAGGTTAGTTTTAGGTTATAAAGAGTTATTATAGGTTATAAAGTTATTATTGTTAGTTTAGGTTATAAAGAGTTATTATTGTTAGTTTAGGTTATAAAGGTTATTACTGTTTAGTTTAGGTTATAAAGAGTTATTATTTAGTTTAGGTTAGTTATTAGGTTATAAAGAGTTATTATTGTTAGTTTAGGTTATAAAGAGTTATTATTGTTAGTTTAGGTTATAAAGAGTTATTATTGTTAGTTTAGGTTATAAAGAGTTATTACTGTTAGTTTAGGTTATAAAGAGTTATTACTTGTTAGTTTAGGTTATAAAGAGTTATTACTGTTAGTTTAGGTTATAAAGAGTTATTATTGTTAGTTTAGGTTATAAAGAGTTATTATTGTTAGTTTAGGTTATAAAGAGTTATTATTGTTAGTTTAGGTTATAAAGAGTTATTACTATAAAGTTAGTTTAGGTTATAAAGAGTTATTACTGTTAGTTTAGGTTATAAAGAGTTATTACTGTTAGTTAGTTTAGGTTATAAAGAGTTATTACTGTTAGTTTAGGTTATAAAGAGTTATTATTGTTAGTTTAGGTTATAAAGAGTTATTATTGTTAGTTTAGGTTATAAAGAGTTATTATTGTTAGTTATAAAGGTTATAAGTTTAGGTTATAAAGAGTTATTATTGTTAGTTTAGGTTATAAAGAGTTATTATTGTTAGTTTAGGTTATAAAGAGTTATTATTGTTAGTTTAGGTTATAAAGAGTTATTACTGTTAGTTTAGGTTATAAAGAGTTATTATTGTTAGTTTAGGTTATAAAGAGTTATTATTGTTAGTTTAGGTTATAAAGAGTTATTATTGTTAGTTTAGGTTATAAAGAGTTATTATTGTTAGTTTAGGTTATAAAGAGTTATTATTGTTAGTTTAGGTTATAAAGAGTTATTACTGTTAGTTTAGGTTATAAAGAGTTATTACTGTTAGTTTAGGTTATAAAGAGTTATTACTGTTAGTTTAGGTTATAAAGAGTTATTACTGTTAGTTTAGGTTATAAAGAGTTATTACTGTTAGTTTAGGTTATAAAGAGTTATTACTGTTAGTTTAGGTTATAAAGAGTTATTATTGTTAGTTTAGGTTATAAAGAGTTATTATTGTTAGTTTAGGTTATAAAGAGTTATTATAAAGAGTATTATTGTTGTTAGTTTAGGTTATAAAGAGTTATTATTGTTAGTTTAGGTTATAAAGAGTTATTGTTGTTAGTTTAGGTTATAAAGAGTTATTATTGTTAGTTTAGGTTATAAAGAGTTATTATTGTTAGTTTAGGTTATAAAGAGTTATTACTGTTAGTTTAGGTTATAAAGAGTTATTATTGTTAGTTTAGGTTATAAAGAGTTATTACTGTTAGTTTAGGTTATAAAGAGTTATTATTGTTAGTTTAGGTTATAAAGAGTTATTATTGTTAGTTTAGGTTATAAAGAGTTATTATTGTTAGTTTAGGTTATAAAGAGTTATTATTGTTAGTTTAGGTTATAAAGAGTTATTATTGTTAGTTTAGGTTATAAAGAGTTATTACTGTTAGTTTAGGTTATAAAGAGTTATTATTGTTAGTTTAGGTTATAAAGAGTTATTACTGTTAGTTTAGGTTATAAAGAGTTATTATTGTTAGTTTAGGTTATAAAGAGTTATTATTGTTAGTTTAGGTTATAAAGAGTTATTACTATTGTTAGTTTAGGTTATAAAGTTTAGGTTATATAAGAGTTATTACTGTTAGTTTAGGTTATAAAGAGTTATTATTGTTAGTTTAGGTTATAAAGAGTTATTATTGTTAGTTTAGGTTATAAAGAGTTATTACTGTTAGTTTAGGTTATAAAGAGTTATTACTGTTAGTTTAGGTTATAAAGAGTTATTATGTTACTTTAGGTATAAAGAGTTATTACTGTTAGTTTAGGTTATAAAGAGTTATTATTGTTAGTTTAGGTTATAAAGAGTTATTACTGTTAGTTTAGGTTATAAAGAGTTATTACTGTTAGTTTAGGTTATAAAGTTTATTACTGTTAGTTTAGTTATAGGTTATAAAGAGTTATTATTGTTAGTTTAGGTTATAAAGAGTTATTACTGTTAGGTTATAAAGAGTTATTACTGTTAGTTTAGGTTATAAAGAGTTATTAGTTAGTTAGGTTATAAGAGTTATTACTGTTAGTTATAAAGTAGGTTATATAAGAGTTGTTAGTTTAGGTTATAAAGAGATATTACTGTTAGTTTAGGTTATAAAGAGTTATTATTGTTAGTTTAGGTTATAAAGAGTTATTATTGTTAGTTTAGGTTATAAAGAGTTATTATTGTTAGTTTAGGTTATAAAGAGTTATTATTGTTAGTTTAGGTTATAAAGAGTTATTACTGTTAGTTTAGGTTATAAAGAGTTATTACTGTTAGTTTAGGTTATAAAGAGTTATTATGTTAGTTTAGGTTATAAAGTTTAGGGTTATAAAGAGTTATTATTGTTAGTTTAGGTTATAAAGAGTTATTACTGTTAGTTTAGGTTATAAAGAGTTATTACTGTTAGTTTAGGTTATAAAGAGTTATTACTGTTAGTTTAGAGTTATTATTGTTAGTTTAGGTTATAAAGAGTTATTATTGTTAGTTTAGGTTATAAAGAGTTATTATTGTTAGTTTAGGTTATAAAGAGTTATTACTGTTAGTTTAGGTTATAAAGAGTTATTATTATTAGTTTAGGTTATAAAGAGTTATTACTGTTAGTTTAGGTTATAAAGAGTTATTATTGTTAGTTTAGGTTATAAAGAGTTATTATTGTTAGTTTAGGTTATAAAGAGTTATTACTGTTAGTTTAGGTTATAAAGAGTTATTACTGTTAGTTTAGGTTATAAAGAGTTATTACTGTTAGTTTAGGTTATAAAGAGTTATTATAAAGTTAGTTTAGGTTATAAAGAGTTATTACTGTTAGTTTAGGTTATAAAGAGTTATTATTGTTAGTTTAGGTTATAAAGAGTTATTATGTTAGTTTAGGTTATAAAGTTATTACTGTTAGTTTAGGTTATAAAGAGTTATTATTGTTAGTTTAGGTTATAAAGAGTTATTATTGTTAGTTTAGGTTATAAAGAGTTATTATTGTTAGTTTAGGTTATAAAGAGTTATTATTGTTAGTTTAGGTTATAAAGAGTTATTACTGTTAGTTTAGGTTATAAAGAGTTATTATATTAGTTTAGGTTATAAAGAGTTATTAAGTTTAGGTTATAAAGAGTTATTACTGTTAGTTTAGGTTATAAAGTTTATTAAAGGTTATAAAGAGTTATTATTGTTAGTTTAGGTTATAAAGAGTTATTACTGTTAGTTTAGGTTATAAAGAGTTATTGCTGTTAGTTTAGGTTATAAAGAGTTATTACTGTTAGTTTAGGTTATAAAGAGTTATTATTGTTAGTTAGGTTATAAAGAGTTATTACTGTTGGTTATAAAGAGTTATTAGGTTTAGGTTATAAGAGTTATTATTGTTAGTTTAGGTTATAAAGAGTTATTATTGTTAGTTTAGGTTATAAAGAGTTATTATTGTTAGTTTAGGTTATAAAGAGATATTACTGTTAGTTTAGGTTATAAAGAGTTATTATTGTTAGTTTAGGTTATAAAGTTAGTTAGTTTAGGTTATAAAGAGTTATTACTGTTAGTTTAGGTTATAAAGAGTTATTATTGTTAGTTTAGGTTATAAAGAGTTATTATTGTTAGTTTAGGTTATAAAGAGTTATTATTGTTAGTTTAGGTTATAAAGAGTTATTATTGTTAGTTTAGGTTATAAAGAGTTAGTTTAGGTTATAAAGAGTTATTATAAAGAGTGTTAGTTTAGGTTATAAAGAGTTATTACTGTTAGTTTAGGTTATAAAGAGTTATTACTGTTAGTTTAGGTTATAAAGAGTTATTACTGTTAGTTTAGGTTATAAAGAGTTATTACTGTTAGTTTAGGTTATAAAGAGTTATTACTGTTAGTTTAGGTTATAAAGAGTTATTGTTAGTTTAGGTTATAAAGAGTTATTACTGTTAGTTTAGGTTATAAAGAGTTATTATTGTTAGTTTAGGTTATAAAGAGTTATTACTGTTAGTTTAGGTTATAAAGAGTTATTACTGTTAGTTTAGGTTATAAAGAGTTATTACTGTTAGTTTAGGTTATAAAGAGTTATTACTGTTAGTTTAGGTTATAAAGAGTTATTACTGTTAGTTTAGGTTATAAAGAGTTATTACTGTTAGTTTAGGTTATAAAGAGTTATTACTGTTAGTTTAGGTTATAAAGAGTTATTACTGTTAGTTTAGGTTATAAAGAGTTATTACTGTTAGTTTAGGTTATAAAGAGTTATTACTGTTAGTTTAGGTTATAAAGAGTTATTATTGTTAGTTTAGGTTATAAAGAGTTATTATTGTTAGTTTAGGTTATAAAGAGTTATTAGTGTTATAAAGAGTTATTAGTTAGTTTAGGTTATAAAGAGTTATTATTGTTAGTTTAGGTTATAAAGAGTTATTTAGTTTAGGTTTAGGTTATTTAAATAAAGAGTTATTATTGTTAGTTTAGGTTATAAAGAGTTATTATTGTTAGTTTAGGTTATAAAGAGTTATTATTGTTAGTTTAGGTTATAAAGAGTTATTATAAAGTTAGTTTAGGTTATAAAGAGTTATTACTGTTAGTTTAGGTTATAAAGAGTTATTACTGTTAGTTTAGGTTATAAAGAGTTATTATTGTTAGTTTAGGTTATAAAGAGTTATTATTGTTAGTTTAGGTTATAAAGAGTTATTACTGTTAGTTTAGGTTATAAAGAGTTATTATTGTTAGTTTAGGTTATAAAGAGTTATTATTGTTAGTTTAGGTTATAAAGAGTTATTATTGTTAGTTTAGGTTATAAAAAGAGTTATTAGTTGGTTAGTTTAGGTTATAAAGAGTTATTAAGTTAGTTTAGGTTATAAAGTTATTATTGTTAGTTTAGGTTATAAAGAGTTATTATTGTTAGTTTAGGTTATAAAGAGTTATTATTGTTAGTTTAGGTTATAAAGAGTTATTATTGTTAGTTTAGGTTATAAAGAGTTATTACTGTTAGTTTAGGTTATAAAGAGTTATTATTGTTAGTTTAGGTTATAAAGAGTTATTATTGTTAGTTTAGGTTATAAAGAGTTATTACTGTTAGTTTAGGTTATAAAAAGAGTTATTACTGTTAGTTTAGGTTATAAAGAGTTATTACTGTTAGTTTAGGTTATAAAGAGTTATTACTGTTAGTTTAGGTTATAAAGAGTTAGTTTAGGTTATAAAGAGTTATTATTGTTAGTTTAGGTTATAAAGTTAGTTTAGGTTATAAAGAGTTATTACTGTAGTTTAGGTTATAAAGAGTTATTAGTTTAGGTTATAAAGAGTTATTATTGTTAGTTTAGGTTATAAAGAGTTATTATTGTTAGTTGTTAGTTTAGGTTTATAAAGAGTTATTATTATAAGTTTAGTTATAAAGAGTTATTACTGTTAGTTTAGGTTATAAAGAGTTATTACTGTTAGTTTAGGTTATAAAGAGTTATTATTGTTAGTTTAGGTTATAAAGAGTTATTATTGTTAGTTTAGGTTATAAAGAGTTATTATTTAGTTAGGTTATAAAGGTTATTATTGTTAATTTAGGTTATAAAGAGTTATTATTGTTAGTTTAGGTTATAAAGAGTTATTATTGTTAGTTTAGGTTATAAAGAGTTATTATTGTTAGTTTAGGTTATAAAGAGTTATTACTGTTAGTTTAGGTTATAAAGAGTTATTACTGTTAGTTTAGGTTATAAAGAGTTATTATTGTTAGTTTAGGTTATAAAGAGTTATAGGTTATAAAGAGTTATTACTTATTTAGGTTATAAAGAGTTATTATTGTTAGTTTAGGTTATAAAGAGTTATTATTGTTAGTTTAGGTTATAAAGAGTTATTACTGTTAGTTTAGGTTATAAAGAGTTATTACTGTTAGTTTAGGTTATAAAGAGTTATTATTGTTAGTTTAGGTTATAAAGAGTTACTGTTAGTTTAGGTTATAAAGAGTTATTATTGTTAGTTTAGGTTATAAAGAGTTATTACTGTTAGTTTAGGTTATAAAGAGTTATTACTGTTAGTTTAGGTTATAAAGAGTTATTATTGTTAGTTTAGGTTATAAAGAGTTATTATTGTTAGTTTAGGTTATAAAGAGTTATTATTGTTAGTTTAGGTTATAAAGAGTTATTACTGTTAGTTTAGGTTATAAAGAGTTATTATTGTTAGTTTAGGTTATAAAGAGTTTTATTAGGTTATAAAGTTATTAGGTTAGTAAAGGTTATTAAGAGTTATTAGTTTAGTTTAGGTTATAAAGAGTTATTACTGTTAGTTTAGGTTATAAAGAGATATTACTGTTAGTTCAGGTTATAAAGAGTTATTATAGTTAGTTTAGGTTATAAAGAGATATTATTGTTAGTTTAGGTTATAAAGAGTTATTATTGTTAGTTTAGGTTATAAAGAGTTATTACTGTTAGTTTAGGTTATAAAGAGTTATTATTGTTAGTTTAGGTTATAAAGAGTTATTACTGTTAGTTTAGGTTATAAAGAGTTATTATTGTTAGTTTAGGTTATAAAGAGTTATTATTGTTAGTTTAGGTTATAAAGAGTTATTACTGTTAGTTTAGGTTATAAAGAGTTATTATTGTTAGTTTAGGTTATAAAGAGTTATTATTGTTAGTTTAGGTTATAAAGAGTTATTACTGTTAGTTTAGGTTATAAAGAGTTATTATTGTTAGTTTAGGTTATAAAGAGTTATTACTGTTAGTTTAGGTTATAAAGAGTTATTACTGTTAGTTTAGGTTATAAAGAGTTATTATTGTTAGTTTAGGTTATAAAGAGTTTATTATTGTTAGTTTATAAAGAGTTATTATAAAGAGTTATTGTTAGTTTAGGTTATAAAGAGTTATTATTGTTAGTTTAGGTTATAAAGAGTTATTACTGTTAGTTTAGGTTATAAAGAGTTATTATTGTTAGTTTAGGTTATAAAGAGTTATTATTGTTAGTTTAGGTTATAAAGAGTTATTATTTTAGTTTAGGTTATAAAGAGTTATTATTGTTAGTTTAGGTTATAAAGAGTTATTACTGTTAGTTCAGGTTATAAAGAGTTATTACTGTTAGTTCAGGTTATAAAGAGTTATTAGTTTAGGTTATAAAGAGTTTAGGTTATAAAGAGTTATTATTGTTAGTTTAGGTTATAAAGAGTTAGTATTGTTAGTTTAGGTTATAAAGAGTTATTACTGTTAGTTTAGGTTATAAAGAGTTATTACTGTTAGTTTAGGTTATAAAGAGTTATTATTGTTAGTTTAGGTTATAAAGAGTTATTATTGTTAGTTTAGGTTATAAAGAGTTATTATAAAGAGTTAGTTTAGGTTATAAAGAGTTATTATTGTTAGTTTAGGTTATAAAGAGTTATTACTGTTAGTTTAGGTTATAAAGAGTTATTATTGTTAGTTTAGGTTATAAAGAGTTATTATTGTTAGTTTAGGTTATAAAGAGTTATTACTGTTAGTTTAGGTTATAAAGAGTTATTACTGTTAGTTTAGGTTATAAAGAGTTATTACTGTTAGTTTAGGTTATAAAGAGTTATTATTAGTTAGTTTAGGTTATAAAGAGTTATTATTGTTAGTTTAGGTTATAAAGAGTTATTACTGTTAGTTTATAAAGTTTTAGTTTAGGTTATAAAGAGTTATTATTGTTAGTTTAGGTTATAAAGGTTATAAAGTTATTACTTTAGGTTAGTTTAGGTTATAAAGAGTTATTACTGTTAGTTTAGGTTATAAAGAGTTATTACTGTTAGTTTAGGTTATAAAGAGTTATTATTGTTAGTTTAGGTTATAAAGAGTTATTATTGTTAGTTTAGGTTATAAAGAGTTATTATTGTTAGTTTAGGTTATAAAGAGTTATTATTGTTAGTTTAGGTTATAAAGAGTTATTATTGTTAGTTTAGGTTATAAATAGTTATTATTGTTAGTTTAGGTTATAAAGAGTTATTACTGTTAGTTTAGGTTATAAAGAGTTATTATTGTTAGTTTAGGTTATAAAGAGTTATTATTGTTAGTTTAGGTTATAAAGAGTTATTACTGTTAGTTTAGGTTATAAAGAGTTATTACTGTTAGTTTAGGTTATAAAGAGTTATTATTGTTAGTTTAGGTTATAAAGAGTTATTATTGTTAGTTTAGGTTATAAAGAGTTATTATTGTTAGTTTAGGTTATAAAGAGTTATTATTGTTAGTTTAGGTTATAAAGAGTTATTATTGTTAGTTTAGGTTATAAAGAGTTATTACTGTTAGTTTAGGTTATAAAGAGTTATTACTGTTAGTTTAGGTTATAAAGAGTTATTACTGTTAGTTTAGGTTATAAAGAGTTATTACTGTTAGTTTAGGTTATAAAGAGTTATTACTTGTTAGTTTAGGTTATAAAGAGTTATTACTGTTAGTTTAGGTTATAAAGAGTTATTATTGTTAGTTTAGGTTATAAAGAGTTATTATTGTTAGTTTAGGTTATAAAGAGTTATTACTGTTAGTTTAGGTTATAAAGAGTTATTACTGTTAGTTTAGGTTATAAAGAGTTATTACTGTTAGTTTAGGTTATAAAGAGTTATTATTGTTAGTTTAGGTTATAAAGGTTAGTTTAGGTTATAAAGAGTTATTACTGTTAGTTTAGGTTATAAAGAGTTATTATTGTTAGTTTAGGTTATAAAGAGTTATTATTGTTAGTTTAGGTTATAAAGTTTAGGTTATAAAGAGTTATTATTGTTAGTTTAGGTTATAAAGAGTTATTATTGTTAGTTTAGGTTTATTACTGTTAGTTTAGGTTATAAAGAGTTATTTAGGTTGTTAGTTTAGGTTATAAAAGAGTTATTATTGTTAGTTTAGGTTAAAAAGAGTTATTATTGTTAGTTTAGGTTATAAAGAGTTATTATTGTTAGTTTAGGTTATAAAGAGTTATTACTGTTAGTTTAGGTTATAAAGAGTTATTAGTTAGTTTAGGTTATAAAGAGTTATTACTGTTAGTTTAGGTTATAAAGAGTTATTATTGTTAGTTTAGGTTATAAAGAGTTATTACTGTTAGTTTAGGTTATAAAGAGTTATTATTGTTAGTTTAGGTTATAAAGAGTTATTATTGTTAGTTTAGGTTATAAAGAGTTATTACTGTTAGTTTAGGTTATAAAGAGTTATTACTGTTAGTTTAGGTTATAAAGAGTTATTAATGTTATTTAGGTTATAAAGAGATATTACTGTTAGTTCAGGTTATAAAGAGTTATTATTGTTACTTTAGGTTATAAAGAGTTTTAGTTATTTAGGTGTTAGTTTAGGTTATAAAGAGTTATTACTGTTAGTTTAGGTTATAAAGAGTTATTACTGTTAGTTTAGGTTATAAAGAGTTATTATTGTTAGTTTAGGTTATAAAGAGTTATTACTGTTAGTTTAGGTTATAAAGAGTTATTATTGTTAGTTTAGGTTATAAAGAGTTATTATTGTTAGTTTAGGTTATAAAGAGTTATTACTGTTAGTTAGTTATAAAGTTATAAAGAGTTATTAGGTTATAAAGTTAGTTTAGGTTATAAAGAGTTATTATTGTTAGTTTAGGTTATAAAGAGTTATTATTGTTAGTTTAGGTTATAAAGAGTTATTATTGTTAGTTTAGGTTATAAAGAGTTATTATTGTTAGTTTAGGTTATAAAGAGTTATTATTGTTAGTTTAGGTTATAAAGAGTTATTATTGTTAGTTTAGGTTATAAAGAGTTATTATTGTTAGTTTAGGTTATAAAGAGTTATTACTGTTAGTTTAGGTTATAAAGAGTTATTACTGTTAGTTTAGGTTATAAAGAGTTATTACTGTTAGTTTAGGTTATAAAGAGTTATTATTGTTAGTTTAGGTTATAAAGAGTTATTACTGTTAGTTTAGGTTATAAAGAGTTATTACTGTTAGTTTAGGTTATAAAGAGTTATTACTGTTAGTTTAGGTTATAAAGAGTTATTATTGTTAGTTTAGGTTATAAAGAGTATTAAGTTTAGGTTATTAAGAGTTATTAGTGTTAGTTTAGGTTATAATAAAGAGTTATTATTGTTAGTTTAGGTTATAAAGAGTTATTACTGTTAGTTTAGGTTATAAAGAGTTATTATTGTTAGTTTAGGTTATAAAGAGTTATTACTGTTAGTTTAGGTTATAAAGAGGTTATAAAGAGTTATTACTGTTAGTTTAGGTTATAAAGAGTTATTACTGTTAGTTTAGGTTATAAAGAGTTATTACTGTTAGTTTAGGTTATAAAGAGTTATTACTGTTAGTTTAGGTTATAAAGAGTTATTATTGTTAGTTTAGGTTATAAAGAGTTATTATTGTTAGTTTAGGTTATAAAGAGTTATTATTGTTAGTTTAGGTTATAAAGAGTTATTATTGTTAGTTTAGGTTATAAAGAGTTATTACTGTTAGTTTAGGTTATAAAGAGTTATTATTGTTAGTTTAGGTTATAAAGAGTTATTACTGTTAGTTTAGGTTATAAAGAGTTATTAGTCTTAGTTTAGGTTATAAAGAGTTATTACTGTTAGTTTAGGTTATAAAGAGTTATTACTGTTAGTTTAGGTTATAAAGAGTTATTATTGTTAGTTTAGGTTATAAAGAGTTATTATTGTTAGTTTAGGTTATAAAGAGTTATTATTGTTAGTTTAGGTTATAAAGAGTTATTATTGTTAGTTTAGGTTATAAAGAGTTATTACTGTTAGTTTAGGTTATAAAGAGTTATTACTGTTAGTTTAGGTTATAAAGAGTTATTATTGTTAGTTTAGGTTATAAAGAGTTATTATTGTTAGTTTAGGTTATAAAGAGTTATTATTGTTAGTTTAGGTTATAAAGAGTTATTATTGTTAGTTTAGGTTATAAAGAGTTAGTTTAGGTTATAAAGAGTTATTAGTTTAGGTTATAAAGAGTTATTACTGTTAGTTTAGGTTGTTAGTTTAGGTTATAAAGAGTTATTACTGTTAGTTTAGGTTATAAAGAGTTATTATTGTTAGGTTATAAAGAGGTATTGCAGTTAGTTTAGGTTATAAAGAGTTATTATTGTTAGTTTAGGTTATAAAGAGTTATTATTGTTAGTTTAGGTTATAAAGAGTTATTACTGTTAGTTTAGGTTATAAAGAGTTATTACTGTTAGTTTAGGTTATAAAGAGTTATTACTGTTAGTTTAGTTTATAAAGAGTTATTATTGTTAGTTTAGGTTATAAAGAGTTATTACTGTTAGTTTAGGTTATAAAGAGTTATTACTGTTAGTTTAGGTTATAAAGAGTTATTATTGTTAGTTTAGGTTATAAAGAGTTATTATTGTTAGTTTAGGTTATAAAGAGTTATTATTGTTAGTTTAGGTTATAAAGAGTTATTACTGTTAGTTTAGGTTATAAAGAGTTATTACAGTTAGTTTAGGTTATAAAGAGTTATTATTGTTAATTTAGATTATAAAGAGTTATTTTTGTTAGTTCAGGTTATAAAGAGTTATTATTGTTTATTATAAAGAGTATTGTTAGTTTAGGTTATAAAGAGTTATTATTGTTACTTTAGGTTATAATTAGTTATTACTGTTAGTTTAGGTTATAAAGAGTTATTACTGTTAGTTTAGGTTATAAAGAGTTATTACTGTTAGTTTAGGTTATAAAGAGTTATTATTGTTAGTTTAGGTTATAAAGAGTTATTACTGTTAGTTTAGGTTATAAAGAGTTATTGTTAGTTTAGGTTATAAAGAGTTATTACTGTTAGTTTAGGTTATAAAGAGTTATTATTGTTAGTTTAGGTTATAAAGAGTTATTAGTGTTAGTTTAGGTTATAAAGAGTTATTATTGTTAGTTTAGGTTATAAAGAGTTATTATTGTTAGTTTAGGTTATAAAGAGTTATTATTGTTAGTTTAGGTTATAAAGAGTTATTACTGTTAGTTTAGGTTATAAAGAGTTATTATTGTTAGTTTAGGTTATAAAGAGTTATTATTGTTAGTTTAGGTTATAAAGAGTTATTACTGTTAGTTTAGGTTATAAAGAGTTATTACTGTTAGTTAGGTTAAAAGAGTTATTACTGTTAGTTTAGGTTATAAAGAGTTATTACTGTTAGTTTAGGTTATAAAGAGTTATTACTGTTAGTTTAGGTTATAAAGAGTTATTACTGTTAGTTTAGGTTATAAAGAGTTATTATTGTTAGTTTAGGTTATAAAGAGTTATTACTGTTAGTTTAGGTTATAAAGAGTTATTACTGTTAGTTTGGGTTATAAAGAGTTATTATTAGTTTAGGTTATAAAGAGTTAGTTAGTTAGGTTATAAGAGTTATTATTGTTAGTTTAGGTTATAAAGAGTTATTATTGTTAGTTTAGGTTATAAAGTTATTATTGTTAGTTAGGTTATAAAGAGTTATTACTGTTAGTTTAGGTTATAAAGAGTTATTATTGTTAGTTTAGGTTATAAAGAGTTATTACTGTTAGTTTAGGTTATATAAGGTTATAAAGAGTTATTACTGTTAGTTTAGGTTATAAAGAGTTATTACTGTTAGTTTAGGTTATAAAGAGTTATTATTGTTAGTTTAGGTTATAAAGAGTTATTACTGTTAGTTTAGGTTATAAAGAGTTATTAGTTTAGGTTATAAAGAGTTATTACTGTTAGTTTAGGTTATAAAGAGTTATTACTGTTAGTTTAGGTTATAAAGAGTTATTATTGTTAGTTTAGGAGTTATAAAGTTAGTTTAGGTTATTAAGAGTTAGTTTAGGTTATAAAGAGTTATTATTGTTAGTTTAGGTTATAAAGAGTTATTATTTAGGTTATAAAGAGTTAGTTAGTAGGTTATAAAGAGTTATTATTGTTAGTTTAGGTTATAAAGAGTTATTATTGTTAGTTTAGGTTATAAAGAGTTATTATTGTTAGTTTAGGTTATAAAGAGTTATTACTGTTAGTTTAGGTTATAAAGAGTTATTATTGTTAGTTTAGGTTATAAAGAGTTATTACTGTTAGTTTAGGTTATAAAGAGTTATTATTGTTAGTTTAGGTTATAAAGAGTTATTACTGTTAGTTTAGGTTATAAAGAGTTATTATTGTTAGTTTAGGTTATAAAGAGTTATTATTGTTAGTTTAGGTTATAAAGAGTTATTATTGTTAGTTTAGGTTATAACGAGGTTTTATTGTTAGTTTAGGTTATAAAGAGTTATTATAAAGAGTGTTAGTTTAGGTTATAAAGAGTTATTACTGTTAGTTTAGGTTATAAAGAGTTATTACTGTTAGTTTAGGTTATAAAGAGTTATTACTGTTAGGTTATAAAGGTTATAATAAAGAGTTATTATTGTTAGTTTAGGTTATAAAGAGTTATTATTGTTAGTTTAGGTTATAAAGAGTTATTATTGTTAGTTTAGGTTATAAAGAGTTATTACTGTTAGTTTAGGTTATAAAGAGTTATTATTTAGGTTATAAAGAGTTATTATTGTTAGTTTAGGTTATAAAGAGTTATTATTGTTAGTTTAGGTTATAAAGAGTTATTACTGTTAGTTTAGGTTATAAAGAGTTATTATTGTTAGTTTAGGTTATAAAGAGTTATTATTGTTAGTTTAGGTTATAAAGAGTTATTATTGTTAGTTTAGGTTATAAAGAGTTATTATGTTAGTTTAGGTTATAAAGTTGTTAGTTTAGGTTATAAAGAGTTATTATTGTTAGTTTAGGTTATAAAGAGTTATTAGTTTAGGTTTATAAAGTTAGTTTAGGTTATAAAGAGTTATTACTGTTAGTTTAGTTAGTTTAGGTTATAAAGAGTTATTATTGTTAGTTTAGGTTATAAAGAGTTATTATTGTTAGTTTAGGTTATAAAGAGTTAGGTTTTAGGTTATAAAGAGTTATTACTGTTAGTTAGTTATAAAGGTTATTAATTACTGTTAGTTTAGGTTATAAAGAGTTATTACTGTTAGTTTAGGTTATAAAGAGTATTAAGTTTAGGTTATAAAGAGTTATTACTGTTAGTTAGTTTAGGTTATAAAGAGTTATTATTGTTAGTTTAGGTTATAAAGAGTTATTATTGTTAGTTTAGGTTATAAAGAGTTATTAGGTTGTTAGTTTAGGTTATAAAGAGTTATTATTGTTAGTTTAGGTTATAAAGAGTTATTATTGTTAGTTTAGGTTATAAAGAGTTATTACTGTTAGTTTAGGTTATAAAGAGTTATTAGGTTGTTAGTTTAGGTTATAAAGAGTTATTATTGTTAGTTTAGGTTATAAAGAGTTATTACTGTTAGTTTAGGTTATAAAGAGTTATTACTGTTAGTTTAGGTTATAAAGAGTTATTATTGTTAGTTTAGGTTATAAAGAGTTATTACTGTTAGTTTAGGTTATAAAGAGTTATTATTGTTAGTTTAGGTTATAAAGAGTTATTACTGTTAGTTTAGGTTATAAAGAGTTATTACTGTTAGTTTAGGTTATAAAGAGTTATTAAGTTTAGGTTATAAAGAGTTATTATTGTTAGTTTAGGTTATAAATAGTTATTATTGTTAGTTTAGGTTATAAAGAGTTATTATTGTTAGTTTAGGTTATAAAGAGTTATTATTGTTAGTTTAGGTTATAAAGAGTTATTATTGTTAGTTTAGGTTATAAAGAGTTATTATTGTTAGTTTAGGTTATAAAGAGTTATTATTGTTAGTTTAGGTTATAAAGAGTTATTATTGTTAGTTTAGGTTATAAAGAGTTATTACTGTTAGTTTAGGTTATAAAGAGTTATTACTGTTAGTTTAGGTTATAAAGAGTTATTATTGTTAGTTAGGTTATAAAGAGTTATTACTGTTAGTTTAGGTTATTATTGTTAAGGTTATAAAGAGTTATTATTGTTAGTTAGTTATAAAGAGTTATTAAGTTTAGGTTATAAAGAGTTATTACTGTTAGTTTAGGTTATAAAGAGTTATTATTGTTAGTTTAGGTTATAAAGAGTTATTACTGTTAGTTTAGGTTATAAAGAGTTATTATTGTTAGTTTAGGTTATAAAGAGTTATTATTGTTAGTTTAGGTTATAAAGAGTTAGGTTATAAAGAGTTATTATTGTTAGTTTAGGTTATAAAGAGTTATTATTGTTAGTTTAGGTTATAAAGAGTTATTATTGTTAGTTTAGGTTATAAAGAGTTATTACTGTTAGTTTAGGTTATAAAGAGTTATTACTGTTAGTTTAGGTTATAAAGAGTTATTATTGTTAGTTTAGGTTATAAAGAGTTATTATTGTTAGTTTAGGTTATAAAGAGTTATTATTGTTAGTTTAGGTTATAAAGAGTTATTATTGTTAGTTCAGTTTATAAAGAGTTATTATTTAGTTTAGTTTAGGTTATAAAGTTATTATTAGTTTAGGTTATAAAGAGTTATTATTGTTAGTTTAGGTTATAAAGAGTTATTATTGTTAGTTTAGGTTATAAAGAGTTATTACTGTTAGTTTAGGTTATAAAGAGTTATTACTGTTAGTTTAGGTTATAAAGAGTTATTAAGTTTAGGTTATAAAGAGTTATTATTGTTAGTTTAGGTTATAAAGAGTTATTATTGTTAGGTTATAAAGAGTTATTACTGTTAGTTTAGGTTATAAAGAGTTATTATTGTTAGTTTAGGTTATAAAGAGTTATTATTGTTAGTTTAGGTTATAAAGAGTTATTACTGTTAGTTTAGGTTATTATTGTTAGTTTAGGTTATAAAGAGTTATTATTGTTAGTTTAGGTTATAAAGAGTTATTATTGTTAGTTTAGGTTATAAAGAGTTATTATTGTTAGTTTAGGTTATAAAGAGATATTACTTTAGTTTAGGTTATAAAGAGTTATTATTGTTAGTTTAGGTTATAAAGAGTTATTATTGTTAGTTTAGGTTATAAAGAGTTATTACTGTTAGTTTAGGTTATAAAGAGTTATTATTGTTAGTTTAGGTTATAAAGAGTTATTACTGTTAGTTTAGGTTATAAAGAGTTATTACTGTTAGTTTAGGTTATAAAGAGTTATTAGTTGTTAGTTTAGGTTATAAAAGAGTTATTACTGTTAGTTTAGGTTATAAAGAGTTATTACTGTTAGTTTAGGTTATAAAGAGTTATTACTGTTAGTTTAGGTTATAAAGAGTTATTATTGTTAGTTTAGGTTATAAAGAGTTATTATTGTTAGTTTAGGTTATAAAGAGTTATTACTGTTAGTTTAGGTTATAAAGAGTTATTATTGTTAGTTTAGGTTATAAAGAGTTATTACTGTTAGTTTAGGTTATAAAGAGTTTATTAGTTTAGGTTATAAAGAGTGTTAGTTTTTAGGTTATAAAGAGTTATTATTACTGTTAGTTTAGGTTATAAAGAGTTATTACTGTTAGTTTAGGTTATAAAGAGTTATTATTGTTAGTTTAGGTTATAAAGAGTTATTACTGTTAGTTTAGGTTATAAAGAGTTATTACTGTTAGTTTAGGTTATAAAGTTATTAAGAGTTGTTAGTTTAGGTTATAAAGAGTTATTATTGTTAGTTTAGGTTATAAAGAGTTATTATTGTTAGTTTAGGTTATAAAGAGTTATTATTGTTAGTTTAGGTTATAAAGAGTTATTATTGTTAGTTTAGGTTATAAAGAGTTATTATTGTTAGTTTAGGTTATAAAGAGTTATTATTGTTAGTTTAGGTTATAAAGAGTTTATTATTGTTAGTTTAGGTTATTATAAGAGTTATTACTGTTAGTTTAGGTTATAAAGAGTTATTATTGTTAGTTTAGGTTATAAAGAGTTATTACTGTTAGTTTAGGTTATAAAGAGTTATTATTGTTAGTTTAGGTTATAAAGGTTATAAAGAGTTATTACTGTTAGTTTAGGTTATAAAGAGTTATTATAAAGAGTTATTACTTGTTAGTTTAGGTTATAAAGTTATTACTGTTAGTTTAGGTTATAAAGAGTTATTATTGTTAGTTTAGGTTATAAAGAGTTATTACTGTTAGTTTAGGTTATAAAGAGTTATTATGTTAGTTTAGGTTATAAAGAGTTTAGTTTAGGTTATAAAGAGTTATTACTGTTAGTTTAGGTTATAAAGAGTTATTATTACTGTTAGTTTAGGTTATAAAGAGTTATTATTGTTAGTTTAGGTTATAAAGAGTTATTATTGTTAGTTTAGGTTATAAAGAGTATTATTGTTAGTTTAGTTTATAAAGAGATATTACTGTTAGTTCAGGTTATAAAGAGTTATTATTGTTAGTTTAGGTTATAAAGAGTTATTAAGTTTAGGTTATAAAGAGTTATTACTGTTAGTTTAGGTTATAAAGAGTTATTATTGTTAGTTTAGGTTATAAAGAGTTATTAGTTGTTAGTTTAGGTTATAAAGAGTTATTATTGTTAGTTTAGGTTATAAAGAGTTATTACTGTTAGTTTAGGTTATAAAGAGTTATTATTATTGTTAGTTTAGGTTATAAAGAGTTATTATTGTTAGTTTAGGTTATAAAGAGTTATTATTGTTAGTTTAGGTTATAAAGAGTTATTATTGTTAGGTTATAGGTTATAAAAAGAGTTATTATTGTTAGTTTAGGTTATAAAGAGTTATTACTGTTAGTTTAGGTTATAAAGAGTTATTACTGTTAGTTTAGGTTATAAAGAGTTATTATGTGTTAGTTTAGGTTATAAAGAGTTATTATTGTGTTAGTTTAGGTTATAAAGAGTTATTATTGTTAGTTTAGGTTATAAAGAGTTATTATTGTTAGTTTAGGTTATAAAGAGTTATTACTGTTAGTTTAGGTTATAAAGAGTTATTACTGTTAGTTTAGGTTATAAAGAGTTATTGGTGTTAGTTTAGGTTATAAAGAGTTATTATTGTTAGTTTAGGTTATAAAGAGTTATTACTGTTAGTTTAGGTTATAAAGAGTTATTATTGTTAGTTTAGGTTATAAAGAGTTATTACTGTTGTTAGTTTAGGTTATAAGTTTAGGTTAGTTATTATTGTTAGTTTAGGTTATAAAGAGTTATTATTGTTAGTTTAGGTTATAAAGAGTTATTATTGTTAGTTTAGGTTATAAAGAGTTATTACTGTTAGTTTAGGTTATAAAGAGTTATTATTGTTAGTTTAGGTTATAAAGAGTTATTATTGTTAGTTTAGGTTATAAAGAGTTATTATTGTTAGTTTAGGTTATAAAGAGTTATTATTGTTAGTTTAGGTTATAAAGAGTTATTATTGTTAGTTCCAAGTGTTTCAGTGTTGACGCCCAGTTTGTGTTGTCAGTGTTTGTGACGTCAGATAGATAAACAGAGAAATATTCGTGGTATCTTGCGATCAAAATTCAATGTAACGTTCTTACTCGAATAGATGGAAATCAGACATGAATTAAACACGTCTTCAACGCTATCACACACAGATCTAACTCTCAGGAGAAATCTTTACGATTCGTTACTATCCACGACACTCGAGAGATAAGATGTCGTTTTCGGAGGAACATTCTACAAAAGCTTACCTTTTGTATATCTGTTAGACGGAAGGGTATCCTGATAAGTAGGAACTAGAAAACTGGTGCATTTACTAACTGTCTATTATTGAACTTACACCTATCACCTGATCAGTACCTACCATGTCTTCCTGAAGGAAACAGTGCATTGCTTGAGTTACGTCAGCTGCATGAACTGCATTGTGGTATGGATTATCAGTGTGGTAACCCACTTCAATGAGACCTGTAAATGGATAAGTGGGTTATCTTAAGTACTCTAAAAACGTATCTTTATTTTATAACTTCTCAGCGGCAACTGTATAATAAAATACTCCATTTTGTGGTGTGCCAGAGTGAAGAGAATTTATATCTTTATAGTCCATTCAAAGACAGCTGGAATTAAATGTAAGTTTTTCAAAATCGTTTCATACGATTATTCCATGAATATATACATTACCTCAAGCCCTTTGAAAGAGTATCTTTTAAAACTGATGTCCCTTCGTCGACTAAAGGTATATGAGAAAGAATTAAAGAGATGACGAGTCGAAAGCAGACTCGTCCACTTCCCACAATCGCCACCCAGGTTATTTTGGCCCCTGCCTCTAAAACAACAACACCTAAAGATTGAATATTTGTTCGTTGAAAACACAAAATTAAAACACTGGTAATAATTTTCCAAAAGAAACGATTATTATATAAAGTAGGGCTAAAGCCTGTCATCTAGGCCTATTTTGATATGACGAACCAACAGCTTGAACAGAAGACTACGTAGAGAACGCATTTGTAATATTTTTATGTTATCTTAACTGGATTAGGATTAAAAACCGGGGTTGCTTAAAAGGTTTAGATTTTATAACATTAAAGGTTGAGGTACGTCAGTAAATATTATTAGAACTTCGAGAATAAAGAAGACACACATTACTGTAAGTGCCTGTATGATAATATTGTAAGTGTTAAATTTCAACATGAAATATTTCGTGACATACGTTACAGTTACGTTATTTTCATTATCCATTCGGAGTTGGTGACCTTTCACCTCAGTTCAGACATTCTTAAAATCCACGAAAACAAACAAATGAATGTAGAGTTCTGCACGAATAGCCCGTGCCCTGTTGTTATCAGGTACCTTTACTACTTAACCACCCTTTCTTTGTTCTGTTGTTATCAGGTACCTTTACTACTTAACCACCCTTTCTTTGTTCTGTTGTTATCAGGTACCTTTACTACTTAACCACCCTTTCTTTGTTCTGTTGTTATCAGGTACCTTTACTACTTAACCACCCTTTCTTTGTTCTGTTGTTATCAGGTACCTTTACTACTTAACCACCCTTTCTTTGTTCTGTTGTTATCAGGTACCTTTACTACTTAACCACCCTTTCTTTGTTCTGTTGTTATCAGGTACCTTTACTACTTAACCACCCTTTCTTTGTTCTGTTGTTATCAGGTACCTTTACTACTTAACCACCCTTTCTTTGTTCTGTTGTTATCAGGTACCTTTACTACTTAACCACCCTTTCTTTTGTTCTGTTGTTATCAGGTACCTTTACTACTTAACCACCCTTTCTTTGTTCTGTTGTTATCAGGTACCTTTACTACTTAACCACCCTTTCTTGGTTCTGTTGTTATCAGGTACCTTTACTACTTAACCACCCTTTCTTTTGTTCTGTTGTTATCAGGTACCTTTACTACTTAACCACCCTTTCTTTGTTCTGTTGTTATCAGGTACCTTTACTACTTAACCACC
Source organism: Tachypleus tridentatus (assembly GCF_004210375.1). NCBI lineage: Eukaryota > Metazoa > Arthropoda > Merostomata > Xiphosura > Limulidae > Tachypleus > Tachypleus tridentatus. The sequence continues at coordinate 33,537,143 of NW_027467777.1, read as the reverse complement.
CTTTCTTTGTTCTGTTGTTATCAGGTACCTTTACTACTTAACCACCCTTTCTTTTGTTCTGTTGTTATCAGGTACCTTTACTAGTTAACCACCCTTTCGTTGTTCTGTTGTTATCAGGTACCTTTACTACTTAACCACCCTTTCTTTGTTCTGTTGTTATCAGATACCTTTACTACTTAACCACCCTTTCTTTGTTCTGTTGTTATCAGATACCTTTACTACTTAACCACCCTTTCTTTGTTCTGTTGTTATCAGGTACCTTTACTACTTAACCACCCTTTCTTTGAGCTGTTGTTATCAGGTACCTTTACTACTTAACCACCCTTTCTTTGATCTGTTGTTATCAGGTACCTTTACTACTTAACCACCCTTTCTTTGATCTGTTGTTATCAGGTACCTTTACTACATAACCACCCTTTCTTTGTTCTGTTGTTATCAGGTACCTTTACTACTTAACCACCCTTTCTTTGATCTGTTGTTATCAGGTACCTTTACTACTTAACCACCCTTTCTTTGATCTGTTGTTATCAGGTACCTTTACTACTTAACCACTCTTTCTTTGATCTGTTGTTATCAGGTACCTTTACTACTTAACCACCCTTTCTTTGATCTGTTGTTATCAGGTACCTTTACTAGTTAACCACCCTTTCTTTGTTCTGTTGTTATCAGGTACCTTTACTAATTAACCACCCTTTCTTTGATCTGTTGTTATCAGGTACCTTTACTAGTTAACCATCCTTTCTTTGATCTGTTGTTATCAGGTACCACACATCTTCTTCTAAACTTCTTAAAAAAATTATGCCATTGATAAAGCAATGCGCACACAAACTTAACTGTCCTAAAGATAGATAGACAAACTTAACTGTCCTAAAAATAGATAGATAAACTTAACTATCCTAAAGATAAATAGACAAACTTAACTATCCTAAAGATAGATAGACAAACTTAACTATGCTAAAGATAGATAGACAAACTTAACTGTTCTAAAGATAGATAGACAAACTTAACTGTCCTAAAGATATATAGACAAACTTAACTGTCCTAAAGATAGATAGATAAACTTAACTATGCTAAAGACAGATAGATAGGATGACAATGAATTGTACTTACTGAAACACTTGTACACTTTTAGTACATCCAGCTGGAAGTCCTTGATGAGTCCATATTGCTGGAATAAGTGAACCAATAGTACTGACAGAGGGCGCCCTCCCGTGACCACATCCAACGTGAAAGTGTTGAAGGCCCACTGTTTAGCGCTATCAAGAATACACTTGAGAGGCGAATAGAGGGAAAAGGGTACAGAGGCAGATTTTGAATGACGTTATTTTGAAATCGGTAATTTCTGTTTATTTACAATAAAAATACTGAACGTTTATCAGATATTAACTTACATTTAGAGATTGATATTAAAAACGTTAACAAACAATTCTAATGAACTATTCAAAATATTCCGAATAACTTCTTTTTTAATTAAAATTCAAATGAGTTTATTAGGAAGGAAAAACGTACATTACCAGTCATTAAATTTGTGATGGTAAAATAAAGTGTCTCTATTTGTCTGAGTTACAATAAGTGTTAGTTATTGACAAGTCTGAACTTGTCTGAGTTACAATAAGTGTTAGTTATTGACAAGTCTGAACTTGTCTGAGTTACAATAAGTGTTAGTTATTGACAAGTCTGAACTTGTCTGAGTTACAATAAGTGTTAGTTATTGACAAGTCTGAACTTGTCTGAGTGACAATAAGTGTTAGTTATTGACAACTCTGAACTTGTCTGAGTTACAATAAGTGTTAGTTATTGACAAGTCTGAAATTGTCTGAGCTACAATAAGTGTTAGTTATTGACAAGTCTGAACTTGTCTGAGTTACAATAAGTGTTAGTTATTTACAAGTCTGAACTTGTCTGAGTGACAAGAGATGTTAGTTATTTACAAGTCTGAAATTGTCTGAGTGACAATAAGTGTTAGTTATTGACACGTCTGAACTTGTCTGAGTTACAATAAGTGTTAGTTATTTACAAGTCTGAACTTGTCTGAGTGACAATAAGTGTTAGTTATTGACACGTCTGAACTTGTCTGAGTTACAATAACTGTTAGTTATTTACAAGTCTGAACTTGTCTGAGTGACAATAAGTGTTAGTTATTGACAAGTCTGAACTTGTTTGAATTACAATAAGTGTTAGTTATTTACAAGTCTGAACTTGTTTGAATTACAATAAGTGTTCGTTATTGACAAGTCTGAACTTGTCTGAGTTACAATAACTGTTAGTTATTTACAAGTCTGAACTTGTCTGAGTGACAATAAGTGTTAGTTATTGGCACGTCTGAACTTGTCTGAGTTACAATAAGTGTTAGTTATTTACAAGTCTGAACTTGTCTGAGTGACAATAAGTGTTAGTTATTGGCACGTCTGAACTTGTCTGAGTTACAATAAGTGTTAGTTATTTACAAGTCTGAACTTGTCTGAGTTACAATAAGTGTTAGTTATTTACAAGTCTGAACTTGTCTGAGTGACAATAAGTGTTAGTTATTGACAAGTCTGAACTTGTTTGAATTACAATAAGTGTTAGTTATTGACACGTCTGAACTTGTCTGAGTTACAATAAGTGTTCGTTATTGACAAGTCTGAATTTGTCTGAGTTACAATAACTGTTAGTTATTGACAAGTCTAGTCAAAATATTAGGATATACTAGAAATATAAAATTCGTTTTTGGTGTTTGTTTTAGGATAATTTCCAATATATTATGTTAGAATAAAAACAAGTATATGGGATGTGGTACATTTGTTCGTTACTTCTTTAAATACCTCAAGTATTTACCATAAACATTAATTTGTTTTTCATGTTTACGTGTGACGTGCTTATTTCAACAAACCATACTTGTGTAATTCCACTGCAAGAGTCGTCTATACCAGGCTGCCGGTGAATTTCTGGTTTGAGGATTGGCTGATTCCGCTTGGGCCGTTGTAAGGTTTTAAATTGACCAATCGGATGCGATCTCCTATCACATAGGTTTAGTTCTAGAAATATAGAAACCAAACAATCAAAACACGTATTATATAGATACAGAAAGGGAAAGAAACTCCCGAACTCTGAAGTAGTAAGTGTGGTCACTTGTTTAAGAATAACCGTGTTAGAAGTGGAAACAGCGTTTAACATGCAGTTTATGTCTCTGAATCCATTATAATTTTTGGTGAGAAAAAACATAGTTTTTCATATTTAAATTATCTACTCAAGAAACAGAAAATATAGTTTGATGACACACCTGAATGACTCGTGTTCCGTACGATAACACAGCTAAATGTTTCATGTTTTGCGTGGAAACGCAGCTTGGTGAGTTATGTTCCGTATGATAATACAGCTAATCGAGTCATATTTCATTTGATAACACAGCTAAATGTGTCCTGTTTCGGGTGGAAAGTCAACTAAGTGGGTCGTATTCCGCATGATAACATAGCTAGATGTGTAATGTTATGTGTGGTAAGTGAGCTAAGTGTAATTTTATGTGTGGTAAGTGAGCTAAGTGTAATGTTATGTGTGGTGAGCTAAGTGTAATGTTATGTGTGGTGAGCTAAGTGAGTCATGTTTTAATGTCGAGGAAACTGCTATACCCATTCTAATCTTTCCAACCTCGGATTCACTAACTTCTAGATTTTAGACTATCTTCTTAAATAATGTTTTTTCTGCACGTGCGTGTAAAGACCAACTTCATCACCAATAGCATTTTCATTATTCTGTCGTCTTTCATGTCTAACTTGTTTTACCTATCTGTTGTTGTTCACCCATATGTTGTTCACCTATCTATTGCTGTTCATCTATATGTTGTTGTTCACCTATCTGTTGCTGTTCATATATATATGTTGTTCACCTATCTGTTGCTGTTCATCTATTTGTTGTTGTTCATCTAGCTGTTGCTGTTCATCCATATGTTATTGTTATTCCCTTAATTCTATTAACTTTATTCCCTTAATCTTCACTATATCCATCTGCCTGTCTTCCAAATTACCCAATCGTCTTCCCTTAATCTATACTATATCCATCTGTCTGTCTTACAAATTCCCCACTCGTTTTCCCTTAATCTTTATTATATCCATCTTTCTGTCTTACAAATATCCCACTCGTCTTTCCTTAATCTTCACTATATCCATCTGCCTGTCTTACAAATTTCCCACTCGTCTTCCCTTAATCTTTACTATATCCATCTGTCTGTCTTCCAAATTACCCAATCGTCTTCCCTTAATCTATACTATATCCATCTGTCTGTCTTACAAATTTCCCACCTGTCTTAACAATACACTACTTCTGTTTCCTTCATCTTCTGGAATATTTACTTGTATTTTCGATCGACTATCAAATTCTCTTCCAAGTTTCGTTTGCTCACCGAACTCTCTCACCTTTTTATGACGTTCGTTATTAAGATATCAACATTCGGTGAATTCGATGTCATTTTCTCATGAATGTTTTGTTCATGTGTTTCATCAGTTCTTTCTTCAAAGTTTATGTTTGTTCGTCACGTCAACACTTTAGTGCGTTTCCTCATATCGATACTTTACATAATGATTAGTTTAAGAAATGTTATTACAATAAAGATTAACACACTGGTTATAAAGTCCTTACTGAAATAAAGCAAATACATTGAATTGAACCAGTTAAACAGAAACTGTTTAGAGTTATGTAATTATGATACACCTAAGACAAGAACGTTAGTCGACTGTCACAATAAGTCAAACTTACTTTGAATGAGAGCATGTTCTGATTTAGAAATATTCAAATGTTTTCCTTCAGATTCCACTTCTGTGTTTTCTGTTAAAACACCAATAAATAAATTTAAAATGCGTACATATTTGTAAATCTTATAAACTATTTATTCACCAGAAGAAATACGGAGTTATAACAACATGGACACTATTAATTAACATTGAAAATGAAGACACTATTAAATTATAGTGAATAACAATGACACTATTAAATAATAGTGAATAACAATGACAATATTAAGTAACAATGAATAACAATGACACTATTAAGTAACAGTGAATAACAATGACAATATTAAGTAACAGTGAATAATAGTGACACTATTAATTAACAATGATAACAATGACAATATTAAGTAACAATGAATAATAGTGACACTATTAATTAACAATGAATAACAATGACAATATTAAGTAACAATGAATAATAGTGACACTATTAATTAACAACGAATAACAATGACAATATTAAGTAACAATGAATAATAGTGACACTATTAATTAACAACGAATAACAATGACAATATTAAGTAACAATGAATAATAATGACACTATTAATTAGCAATGAATAACAATGACACTATTAAGTAACAGTGAATAATAGTGAAACTATTAATTAACAATGACAATATTAAGTAACAGTAAATAATAATGACACTTAATTAACAGTGAATAACAATGACACTATTATTTAACAGTGAATAATAATGACACTATTAAGTAACAATGAATAATAATGACACTATTAAGTAACAGTGAATAACAATGACACTATTAATTAACAGTGAATAACAATGACACTATTAAGTAACAATGAATAATAATGACACTATTAAGTAACAGTGAATAACAATGACACTATTAAGTAACAGTGAATAATAATGACACTATTAAGTAACAGTGAATAATAATGACACTATTAATTAACAATGAATAACAATGACACTATTAAGTAACAGTGAATAATAGTGAAACTCTTAATTAAGAATGACAATATTAAGTAACAGTAAATAATAATGACAATTAACAGTGAATAACAATGACACTATTAAGTAACAATGAATAATAATGACACTTAATTAACAATGAATAACAATGACACTATTAGTTAACAATGAATAACAATGACAATATTAAGTAACAGTGAATAATAATGACACTATTAATTAACAATGAATAACAATGACACTATTAAGTAACAGTGAATAATAGTGAAACTCTTAATTAATAATGACAATATTACGTAACAGTGAATAATAGTGAAACTATTAATTTACAATTAATAACAATGACAATATTAAGTAACAGTGAATAATAGTGAAACTATTAATTTACAATGAATAACAATGACAATATTAAGTAACAGTGAATAATAGTGAAACTATTAATTAACAATGAATAACAATGACAATATTAAGTAACAGTGAATAATAGTGACACTATTAATTAACAATGATAACAATGACAATATTAAGTAACAATGAATAATAGTGACACTATTAATTAACAATGAATAACAATGACAATATTAAGTAACAATGAATAATAATGACACTATTAATTAGCAATGAATAACAATGACACTATTAAGTAACAGTGAATAATAGTGTAACTATTAATTAACAATGACAATATTAAGTAACAGTAAATAATAATGACACTTAATTAACAGTGAATAAGAATGACACTATTATGTAACAGTGAATAATAATGACACTATTAATTAACAATGAATAACAATGACACTATTAAGTAACAATAAATAATAGTGAAACTCTTAATTAACAATGACAATATTAAGTAACAGAAAATAATAATGACACTTAATTACCAGTGAATAACAATGACACTATTAAGTAACAATGAATAATAATTACACTATTAAGTAACAATGAATAACAATGACACTATTAAGTAACAGTGAATAATAATGACACAATTAAGTAACAGTGAATAAGAGTGAAACTCTTAATTAACAATGACAATATCAAGTAACAGTAAATAATAATGACACTTAATTAACAGTGAATAACAATGACACTATTAATTAACAATGAATAACAATGACACTATTAAGTAACAGTGAATAATAGTGAAACTCTTAATTAAGAATGACAATATTAAGTAACAGTAAATAATAATGACAATTAACAGTGAATAACAATGACACTATTAAGTAACAATGAATAATAATGACACTTAATTAACAATGAATAACAATGACACTTAGTTAACAATGAATAACAATGACAATATTAAGTAACAGTAAATAATAATGACACTATTAATTAACAATGAATAACAATGACACTATTAAGTAACAGTGAATAACAATGACAATATTAAGTAACAGTGAATAATAATGACACTATTAATTAACAATGAATAACAATGACACTATTAAGTAACAGTGAATAATAGTGAAACTCTTAATTAATAATGACAATATTACGTAACAGTGAATAATAGTGAAACTCTTAATTAATAATGACAATATTACGTAACAGTAAATAATAATGACACTATTAATTAACAATGAATAACAATGACACTATTAAGTAACAGTGAATAACAATGACAATATTAAGTAACAGTGAATAATAATGACACTATTAATTAACAATGAATAACAATGACACTATTAAGTAACAGTGAATAATAGTGAAACTCTTAATTAATAATGACAATATTACGTAACAGTGAATAATAGTGAAACTCTTAATTAATAATGACAATATTACGTAACAGTAAATAATAATGACACTTAATTAACAGTGAATAACAATGACAATATTAAGTAACAATGAATAATAATGACTATTAATTAACAATGAATAACAATGACACTATTAAGTAACAATGAATAATAATGACACTTAATTAAAATTGAATAACAATGACACTATTAATTAACAATGAATAACAATGACAATATTAAGTAACAGTGAATAATAATGACACTATTAATTAACAATGAATAACAATGACACTATTAAGTAACAGTGAATAATAATGACACTATTAATTAACAATGAATAACAATAACACTATTAAGTAACAGTGAATAATAGTGAAACTCTTAATTAACAATGACAATATTAAGTAACAGTAAATAATAATGACACTATTAAGTAACAATGAATAATAATGACACTATTAATTAACAGTGAATAACAATGACACTATTAAGTAACAGTGAATAATAATGACACTTAATTAACAGTGAATAATAATGACACTTAATTAACAGTGAATAACAATGACAATATTAAGTAACAATGAATAATAATGACAATATTAAGTAACAATGAATAATAATGACAATATTAAGTAACAATGAATAACAATGACAATATTAAGTAACAGTGAATAATAATGACACTATTAATTAACAATGAATAACAATGACACTATTAAGTAACAGTGAATAATAGTGAAACTCTTAATTAACAATGACAATATTAAGTAACAGTAAATAATAATGACACTTAATTAACAGTGAATAACAATGACACTACTAAGTAACAATGAATAATAATGACACTATTAAGTAACAATGAATAATAATGACACTATTAATTAACAATGAATAACAATGACACTATTAAGTAACAGTGAATAATAGTGAAACTATTAATCAACAATAAATAATAGTGACACTATTAATTAACAATGAATAACAATGATACTATTAATGAAAAGTGAATAACAATGACAATATTAAGTAACAGTGAATAATAATGACACTATTAATGAACAGTGAATAACAATGACAATATTAAGTAACAGTGAATAATAATGACACTATTAATGAACAGTGAATAACAATGACAATATTAAGTAACAGTGAATAATAGTGACACTATTAATGAACCGTGAATAACAATGACAATATTAAGTAACAGTGAATAATAATGACACTATTAATGAACAGTGAATAACAATGACACTATTAATGAACAGTGAATAACAATGACACTATTAAGTAACAATGAATAACAATGACACTATTAAGTAACAATGAATAACAATGACACTATTAAGTAACAGTGAATAATAATGACACTATTAATTAACAATGAATAACAATGACACTATTAAGTAACAGTGAATAATAGTCACAGTATTAAGTAACAGTGAGTAACAATGGCCATATTAAGTAACAGTGAATAATAGTCACAGTATTAAGTAGCAGACAGTTTATTGTGTAGATTTTTGCTTAGAGTTCAAACGAACAAACTTTATCTGTAGTTGTCCCTCTAGTGAATGTAAATTACATTAACATTTAACTTTAGTTTGAGAAATAAAAATGAAATTTAGACTAACCAAGGTCTGGGTAATAATGAAAGTAAGAAATCGAAATCCCGATTGTAAGTGTAATCTGTCACGCCCATTTCAGTTATAAAAATAAGGTATTGTGATTTAAATGTTCAAGAATATTGGACATTTGATCACTTCTGTTTTGTTTTTAAGTCATAAATCTACCAATTGTTGATGAATAAAAGGAGGAACAAACACGAAGAATTGAAAAACCAAATAGTTTTAGTTTCTCAAAGAAGCAAAGCAAATAAATCAATAACCGGAATCAGATTGAGACAACTGGACAAAACACAATAAGATGACGTCTACAGATAGAGACAACAATATATTTACTGGTCCAATTCGACTCTATCATCCATTAAGCTGAACTAAAGCTATTTATAAAAAGATCTTAAAGCTGGCCCTCATTATATTATGTAATAAAATTTTTACTTTTTCTTGTTCCTGGGCAGAAAGTGTTATTTCCCAATTGTTTATGTCTGAAGTAAATGGAAAAGACCTATTTTTCTCTTCAAACTTTGTTTTTGTGACCTGGGTGATGAAATTTTCAAATTTACCCCTTTTCCAGAACATTTCAGTTAGATTCAGTGCTGAGTAGCTGATAGAGAATTTTCTCGAACTTGAAAGAATTTTCTAGAACTTTCCATAGTAATGTATATACAGGGGCTCACCACTCACCACTTCAGTTTAGTTCTAGCTGCTTAAGTGAACACACAGACCTATCTGATTTTACCAGAGATGACATCAAGAAGCTGCAAGCATTCTTCAGACGCATCCAGAAGCCTCAAAGCTGTGCTGCTCCATAACGGGAATAAGTATCCGTCTCTTCCCCTAGCTCATTCGGTGCACCTCAAAGAGGAATACAACAGCATCAAGACCTTGCCAGAAGTCTTGAAGTATGGCTGGGAGATTATTGGAGACCTCAAAATGGTGGCATTCCTGATGGGTCTCCAAGGAGGCTTTACCAAGTTTCCCTGTTATCTTTGCCTTTGGGACAGCAGGGATACCTCAGCGCACTAAAACAGGAAGCACTGGCTGCAACGGGCTGGTATCTCTGTGGGGAGGCACAATGTCAAATGTGAGCCACTAGTGGACCTCCAGAAGGTGTTGTTCCCACCGTTGCACATAAAATTGGGTCTTATGAAACAATTTGTGACAGCACTTGATAAGGAGACTGCAGCCTTCAAGTGCCTTCGAAACTTCTGAGGCTGTCTGAGGCAAAGGTCAGAGCTGGTGTCTTCGTTGGACCACAAAGAAGATCCTGGAGTGCACAGAATTCCCCAAGAAGCTCAGTAGGAAGGAAAAAACTTGGGGCAGCATTGTCGCAGTGATTCGGGGCTTCTTGGGCAATCACAAGACCGAAAATTATGTGGAACTGGTTGAAGCTCTGGTGAAGAACTACAGCAAAATGGACTACAGGATGTCCCTGAAAGTCCATATCCTTAACACTCATCTTGATAAATTCAAAGTGATTTACATTACAGTCGCAAATCTAGAAAAACTACCCACTTCTAAACATTTTTGTTCATTTTTATATAAAATTAGTACAAATACATGTAAATCTTGATTCATATGTTGTTTTATTCAGACCTTATGTAAATGAAAATGTGCAAATTTGCCCGTTTTTACATTGAAGTTAGGTTAATTTCTAAATTTCATTATCCAGGTTACAAAAGCAAAGTTTGAAGGGAATAATGGCCATTTTCTTTACTTTTACGACATACGCAATTACGAAATAACACATACTATCCAGGAACATAATTTGTGTTACATAGTGTTATTGATACAATTATCAAGTTCATTTCTCGTCCTAAACAACGACATTCTGCACAATGCTTTTAAAAACCTAGTGACAAACAATTTCCAATAACAGTTAGTAAACATAGTTTATTTTACAAACACTACACGATATCTTGGGTTTCATTAAGCTACCTCAACAGCAGTACATCTTAGAAAATCATTAGACTGGAGAAACATTTTATTACCCATGCGCACACCCGTTCAGTTTTGTGTCTTAGTCAGCCACTGTAACGCTGTTATAACTGCGTCCTCTAGGGAGGAAAGTTCAATTTATCTGGAAGATTATCACATATGTTTAGGGACAACAAAAGAAAACTTGGTCCATCTCGGCTGCTCCACCTTCTAAACTAAACTGTTATGAGTTAGCAATTATTATTCATATATTTATCAAGTGTTTTCTTAAACTCAATTAAAGTTCCTGTCTCTACAACATCTGATGGCAACTAATTCTGAAAGTGAACCACGCTGATCGTAGCTGAAGATGACCCTGACAAATCACGTCCCTGGTTATACTGTTCTCTCTGTTGCTTATGAAAAGTGTTGGTACATCAACACCGTCATTTCCTTTTCTAATCTTAAACACTTCAATCTTTGTCAAAAGAAAACAACTTAAGAGATTTGAACCTCTCATCATATAAAAACCACTCCATCTGGTAACTTTCTTCTGAACCATTTCCAAAAATTCAATTATTTACTGACGTAAGGAGCCCAACACTGAACACGATATTGCAAATGTGGCTAACCAGTAACCTATACAAGAAAATTATAACCTCTTTAGACTTGTATTCAACATTTCTGTAAATACAACCTAAAATCCTATTTGTCCTACTACTACTAACAACAACACTGATTGGATGACTTTAGAGACTGATCAACCATTACACCAAGATCTCTTTCCTTCATAACACTGTTAAGGTTATTCACATCTATATTATACCTATAATTCAAATTATGATAAACTACATACATTATGTTACATTTATTATAATTAAAACCATTTATTTATCCAATTAACTAAATGATCTAAATCATTTTATAAATCAGTAACATCCTGTTCACAGTCACCAACATCTTAATATCATCAGTGCATTTAAATAATTTATTGACCATTCATTCAATATGTCACTGATGTAAATAAAAGATCAAAGGTCCTAAGACTGAACCATGAGGTACCTCACTTGTAACATTAATCCAATTTGACTAAACTCCATTTATAATAACCCTGTTTTCTTCCATCAAGCCACTGTTCTATCCAAATAGTTAACTCATCTCTCACACCAATAGAGATAAGTTTCTATGAAAGTCTTTTATGTGGACTTTGTCAAATACTTTCTGAAAATCCAGGTACACCTGGTACATCTACATAACGAGTAACCTTTTCAAAGAATCTCAAAAGATTTATAGTTCAAACCATATTGGCTATTCAATAAAATTCTGATTTTGCAAAGCACGTTTTAACAGATTTTCCAAAACGTTTTCCACAACTGATATAAAACTAATCGCCCTATAATTACTGGGACAGTTACTACCTTCTGTGAAAAGACGAGTGAAATTAGCTAACTTCCAATCCGTTGACACCTGGCCACTATTTAAGGACTTTGAAAAAACGTATCAACTGGTAACTATAACCATACTGAAAGAACAAAATGATACAGACAGTCAGAAATCGGTTGTGAAAACTGCACTAGAACAAATCAATCAATATAAACAGCAAGTGGAAATTACAGACTATTTTAATTATTTGACGATTCGTTCCGGAGAATTCAATCAATTAGTGATTCGTTCCGGAGGGTTCAATCAATTGATGATTCGTTCCGGATGGTTCAATCAATTGGTGATTCGTTCCGGAGGGTTAAATCAATTGATGATTCGTTCCGGAGGGTTAAATCAATTGGTGATTCGTTCCGGAGGGTTAAATCAATTTATGATTCGTTCTGGAGGGTTCAATCAATTGGTGATTCGTTCCGGAGGGTTCAATCAATTGGTGATTCGTTCCGGAGGGTTCAATCAATTGGTGACTCGTTCCGGAGGGTTCAATCAATTGTTGATTCGTTCCGGAGGGTTCAATCAATTAGTGATTATATTTCATTTCAACTTTGCATCGTTGGACAACCGACAGCAATAGGTTGACCTGCGCCTAGTGTTTAGTGTGCAGGAATTGTAAATCCGAAGGTTCAAGGTTCGCATTCCATGACCGCAAATATGTGCTCCGTGCTTTTTGGCGCGCCAAAGCAGTGAATGTGAAACCCCACTGTTCGATCAAACAAGAGTTGCCCAATAGATGGCGGCACCAGTCTTTGGGTTCAGAATGACAGACTGGCATGTAAAGATAGCTCGTGTGTGAAAACAAACAAAAATGTCAATGAAATTATACATATTCTATTGATTGGGCAGTAGAAAGACACGTAATTAGTTACTAGTCTTATTATGAAGATTTTTTTATCTTGAAATAGAACATAATTCTATTCATCGTTACACCAGTTTCATATGTTGTTCTCTAATGACTCAATTTAATCTTCTTTTATCCGGTCATGGGTGGAAATCTAAGCTGTTATAAAATAAGAGCTTAAAAACATGTTTCTTCCATTTCAAGGACGTTTTGATACTGAAGTCAAACTCACAGCTGCAAGTAATAAATAGACAACAAATGACGCTGCCATCGCGGATATGGTAAGTTCGATTTAGAGAAAAGGGAATTTTGTAAGTTAAACTCCAAACATGTAACGAAATTATACAAATTAAGTCCACTCTAGGACAACAGAGGACTAGTTCTCCAATCATGAAGGACGTAATAAGCCTTGGGTTTCTACCTGATCACTTATGATCACGCATCAGTTGGTATACAATAAAGAAAACGAGAAAAGAACTCCACACGAGTGAACGAGCCCACGTGTTACTGTTGAAAGACCACTTACATTACATATATACATCTTTGTATTGATGTTTTTCATCATCACTTGCTAGTTACTGGTCAGCTGGTTACTCAAAGTATTCTCATATCTTAACATTCTGTCAATTACTTTGGTCAAAAACACCTCGACTTACGGTGAATCGGTGCTTAGTGTATAAATTTATAATGCTAAAGTTTGTGTTTCGAACCCTATTGTGGGCATGAAACAGATAGCCGATCGTGCAGCTTTGTGCTTAACAACTGAAAAACGAGAAACTCCTAGGCGCCCGTTGATTTGACGGTAGCCTCGAAAGCTTATAACGCTAGAATTTGGGGTTTGATCACTGCATAGAGATTACGCAAATTATTTAGAGAATTAAAATCGTCCAAGTGATCACTAAGAGAGTAAAAAAGGGTTCTAGAAACCGACATCAGAAGTCCGCAACAACAGAGCAAGCGTGGCCTGTCTGCCATTCAGTTGGAATTTGACACGCTCACACTGGTTCAGTAACACCAACACAAAAAATGATACTAGAAGGTATGACTTTCAAAACGTTGTCTCAAAGCTAAGGAAGTGATGGTGAAAGTGAAAAAAAGAAATGGATAAATGAAAAAAAAAACTAAACAAAATAATTTTTTCGAACATATATTTGTTATACCTAGATGTCTATAATTGTTTAATTTTTAAGCAGCGTCCTAGAACATTTCGGGATATATCTCAATATCCAAGTTCAATGTATTAAGACTCCATTATAATATTTTTTTTATATTTTCTTCCGCCACAGAATGGAGAACATTCATGCGCAAGAACTGTTCCTTACCTTGAAATGTTCTTTGCTGCTCAAGTGTTGTCGGAAATACGACATCTGGTTTGTGTGGACTGAAAACGAATCACGCATCTGATGCTGAAAAAAAAGTAATTCACGTGCACAGAGATAAGCCTGGGTTTCACAGAGTACAAAATCACGTTTTTCCGTTTTCCCTTTCGACAGCTGCAGTGAAACATGGACACTTTTATGTTTATTTTGTGTACCTATCTAAATGTAAAAAAAACCAACAACGCTTGTGCTTTCCAGTGGCAAACCAGTATGTCTGCGCACTCACACCGCTAGAAACTGGGTTTCGATACCCCTGGTGGGCAGAGCACAGATTCCACATTTCGCTTTGTGCTTAATTACAAACAAACAAACAAAACTACAGGGTGAAACAAATTCACCACCAAATCAGGTTTCCTAGGTATCATGGAACCAGGTCTCTTGACCTTACCTCTAGTCTACTACGGTACTACATGTTGGAGTTGTTCTCGAGGACCATGAGGTACTAAGCCCCAAACATTGAAAAACATACAGATTATAGAGGAAGTGTGCATAACCTATTTTCACATTAATAAGTCATGGACTGTTTTAAGTTTCAAGATATCTTTTGATGTAAAACGTTTTACACTAATAAGTCATGGATTGTTTTAAGTTTCAAGATATCTTTTGATGTAAAACTTTTTACACTAATAAGTCATGGATTGTTTTAAGTTTCAAGACGTTTTCGGATGAAATATTTTTTTCACTATAAAGTCATGACACCCGAGATAAACGATTATAAGTCTAACATTATATCGACTCAACCTTTGGCACCAATAAATAAGGTAGCCAAAGCCCACTTGAGACATGGGGATAGCAAGCCATAAGTTGTTGAAATAAAAACAAGTTTCGTCTCCCTTGTTAACCAAATGTTTGAAGACAGAGAGTGACTGACGTAGCCAGATGATCGCGTGCACAGCACGTGCACGGCTCTGATCTAACTGATATATTATTTCCATTAACAATTGGTTCATTTGTAATTTGGTTTGCTCTTAGTGTTTGTTTTGTGAAGTTACTATTAAATCTAAATCTCCCTTTAATCATTGACTGATAAATGACGTAATTAAAGTCACTGACTGCATATTTAAATTTGTATATTTTCATTACCTGTATAGAGTTATTCTCGTTAAGAAGTTAAAATTCAAACAATGTCTTCACGTTTTAATTGTCATCAGATTAATTTCGTAAGGGTTTATGGTCATTAAACCTAATATCACGCTTGGTTTGACATAATGCACCTAATTAGCTAAGCACCTATAGATACTCGTTAGAGTTGTTATACTAAATGTTCTTATGAAGAGAAAGATACCACAAAAGGAACTGGTCTGTGTCATTAAAAAAAAACAACAACAACAAACGTGAACAGAAAAGATGATTTGTTTTACGACGCGTTTCCTTAAGACGTAAAAAGATTTTTTTGAGATATGCTGGAGAAAGATAACCAAAGAATACAGCTTCCAAATAAAACAGATAGTCCGTCAACAAAGTAAGACTAGAAACAGTTAGACAGAAGAGTAGTTGCTCAACTTCCTCTTAATACAAGACTAAACCTAATTCACAGTGATGCAGCGGTGGACTTGAAACGTTAGAAACCAAGTATCATTACTCACAGGTGAAAACTGCCATTATTGTTCAGCCAGAAATCATACAGAGTGGGTTGGTTAGGCTATTTTTTTTCCTTTTGTGTATGATAGGTGTGGTAAAGCAGGTATCGTACTTAACCACCTTAAAACACAACTAGGCTTTGTCAAGCTCTCCTTGATCTTATCTATTTATATAAAGCCGGAGGAAACGGTTTCCTAGAGCAGAGAAACCAGATATTGCATTGCGCAACATGTGAGGCCACTATCTTATGTTCTGTGGAATTTTAAAAACGGATGTGGGTTTTATTCTTTCATAGCCTGAAAACTAGTGCGAGCTCGGCCATGTTGACAGGCAACTGAAATTCAAGATATTGCAAGAAGTTCAAATACGTATTACAAATTAAAACAAAGGGAGAATTTAAAATATTTTTATTTTATAATCCATCCCCAAACATATCTTCGTGGATTCTGGGACTGGATGTTAACGTTACAGTAATTTCATAAATTCTGTTTGTATGTTTTTTTATTTACAGAATCCTTTACGTCAATTTAACTCATATAAAACTTTTGTGCTTTGAAACAAACAATTTGTATAACAAGAAAATTACGTCATGGCCAATCAGACTTATCCATAAAATGCGTTCCTTATCTAGCCTCTAATGACTTTTAAAAAATTATAACTACATATAACAATAGTATTCCAAGTATGCGTTCCTTATCTAGCCTCTAATGACTTTTAAAAATTATAACTACATATAACAATAGTATTCCAAGTATGCGTTCCTTATCTAGCCTCTAATGACTTTTAAAAAATTGTAACTACATATAACAATAGTATTCCAAGTATACTACATTAGCCATATACATTACAGTGGCACTTAGTGGCATGTTTCCGAACTTATAGTGCTAAAATTCTGGTTTCGATATCCCTGGTGGTTACAACATAAATAGCCTACTGTGTAGTTTTGTGCTCAAATACAAACAAACAAATAAACCATTGCAGTGTTTAAAAATGAAATAGGCCTAACACTTATGTCTTATTACAAGTATAATTGTAATAATTGTTTACCAGCTTGTAAAAGGTGGCCACACCATAACAGTTCTCGTTGAAACAATGACTTATATAAAGTGTTCTGCCTAGCACTGTGTTGATTAATATCCAACCAATTAATTAATTCTGAACTGAGCAATACGCGTCCTCGGCATAACACATGGTGAATATAATGTGGTTGGATAACCAGTGTCATATTCTTTAAAAAATATTTTAAGAATCTCTACTGGACTAGATAAAGAATGCAAAGGTGAAAAATATATTAGCCCTAATTCAATAATCTGGTGACAAATATAGTTAATCCAAATCATGGTTCGAAGCTTGGAAAAGATGTTGAAACCGTAAAAAGAGTTGATTTCACATAACGTCATGCCGAAACAAAGTCTAAAGTAATGTTCTCAGTCGATACAAGTCTTACTTCACGTATTGTCTGAAAATGAAATTTAAATCGAACACACGGTGGCGTCATAATTTAATATTGAGAATTGTTTATCAGTTTGTATCGATTCCAGAGTGAAACGTAGCCTTTGTGTTATAACAAAATAAAAATATTAACAACAACAGGGAGAGTAAAACGTGTTTGTTTCTTTGAGCACGAACATGCTTCTTGTTCTATTAAGTTACAAAGGTTAAATTAAGATTACGTGATAAAGTCTGAAATAGTACGTGTTTTTTTCCATTTTAAACTTTAAAATACACATTCTAAATCTATCTACTGTTGATCGCAATTAAAATAAAACTTTAGGAAAAATACGATAAGTATCCCTTTAAGTTCATATTTTCCTTTTCAGGAGTTTAAAACAGATAACTTGATAACGAACGTATTACACTTTGTATGTCTGAATAAAAATACCAATACAAAAACCCCAGTAATATCGATGTATTTCTTCTATTTGTTTTGTGCGTTTTGCCCGCCAGCGGAATACCTGCGGACTTACAGTGCTAGAAACCAGGTTTTGATACCTGCGACGGGCAAAGTACATCACGGCCCCTTGTGTAGCTTTGTGCAGAATAAAAAAACACGCCAATAATCATATCGAACGTTTCAATGACGTCATAAACGAGTTTTTCAATATTCTAGAAAAAATAAAAATAAATTAATTAAATCTTCGTGGCTGCAGTGACGTCACTTCCGTTTCACTCAGGGGTAATTGTTTCCCAAGACAAATGAATAAATTCTGGTGAACGTAACTGAAAGAATAAGGTCACAATGAAGGTCAAACACTTTCATTAAAATTCCAGCAAATCTGGATTATTCTCGATTCAAGAAGTTTGAGGGCAAGCTGGAGATGAAAGGTGTATTTTAGGTTGGTTACTAGTGTGAGGTTGTCTTGAATTTTAGACGTTTTTAAACACGCGTTACTAATTATTTCTCTTTGTACTTTTATTGTATTTGAGACCACATTAGAATCAACAAGAATCTTTGTTGAGCACATTCTACAGAAGACAACATAAAGTTATTATTAATTATTAATTAATTAACTCGTTAAATCTAACTTCTTCTAGATATTAAACAACTGGTCTAAAATTAATCGATCTCCCTACAATTACATTTCAAATTAATGACTTTCTTTAGCTTTGTGATAATTATGTTAGTATTAGTTCATACAGTAGTTATAACACACAATCTAATAAACCGTACGAAACATTCATAATATAAGTTATTTTGAGAGATAGTTCTGTGAAGCTATATATCACAATTAATTTACCCCTTAAAGCTTACACATTTGGCAGAATTTGGACCACATCAAAAATAACTAGTTGTGTATAAAAATCAACCACAACACTATATGTTTGCCATACGTTCGTGTAGTGTCATACTAGGCAGTCATTTCTACTCTATATGAACAGTTGATCCTGAAGGCTACAACTTACAAACCTTTTTTTTCGTTAAAATTTTTAATATTATTTAACTTGATATAGACTATGTATTATTATAGTTTTAATATTATATAACCTGATGGAGACTATGTATTATTGCAGTTTTAATATTATATAACCTGACGAAGACACTGTGTTACTATATTTTTGATATCATATAACCTAATGTAGACATTATGTATTACTATATTTTTAATATCATATAACCTGATGTAGACATTATGTATTACTATATTTTTAATATCATATAACCTGATGTAGACATTATGTATCACTATATTTTTATTATTATATAACCTGATGAAGACACTGTGTTACTATATTTTTAATATCATATAACCTGATGTAGACATTATATGTTACTATATTTTTAATATCATATAACCTGATGTAGACATTATATGTTACTATATTTTGTAATATTATATAACCTGATGTAGACATTATATGTTACTATATTTTGTAATATTATATAACCTGATGTAGACATTATGTGTTACTATATTTTGTAATATTATATAACCTGATGTAGACATTATATGTTACTATATTTTGTATTATTATATAACCTGATGTAGACATTATGTGTTACTATATTTTGTATTATTATATAACCTGATGTAGACATTATGTGTTACTATATTTTGTGATATTATATAACCTGATGTAGACATTATATGTTACTATATTTTGTAATATTATATAACCTGATGTAGACATTATGTGTTACTATATTTTGTATTATTATATAACCTGATGTAGACATTATGTGTTACTATATTTTGTGATATTATATAACCTGATGTAGACATTATATGTTACTATATTTTGTAATATTATATAACCTGATGTAGACATTATGTGTTACTATATTTTGTAATATTATATAACCTGATGTAGACATTATATGTTACTATATTTTGTATTATTATATAACCTGATGTAGACATTATGTGTTACTATATTTTGTATTATTATATAACCTGATGTAGACATTATGTGTTACTATATTTTGTGATATTATATAACCTGATGTAGACATTATATGTTACTATATTTTGTAATATTATATAACCTGATGTAGACATTATGTGTTACTATATTTTGTATTATTATATAACCTGATGTAGACATTATGTGTTACTATATTTTGTGATATTATATAACCTGATGTAGACATTATATGTTACTATATTTTGTAATATTATATAACCTGATGCAGACATAATGTATTACTATATTTTTAATATTATATAACCTGATGGAGACATTATGTATTACTATATTTTAATATCATATAACCTGATGTAGACTATGTATTATTATAGTTTTAATTATATATAACCTGTTGTAGACGTTATGTATTACTATATCATATAACCTGATGTAGACATTATGTATTCCTATCAACACAGTTAGTAAAAGTGTGATGTGATTCTGGTTGAATTAACCAGAGAATAATGACTTCTGATTACGAACACCAAGAACAAACTATAAAAAGTGTGTTGGGTTTAATCATTCGTCACCCACTTCTGTTGATACAGGCCTAGCCACAAAGAAACTAATTTTCGCCATTAGTGTATCTGTTCACGCCATATACACTTCAGCCTCCTGAGGGAAACTCAAAGCTGTTAGAACATATCTAATGATGTAACCCGCACAAAAATACGTTTAATTTAATTACCACATCTTTCCTCTCGTATTTTCGCCAGCCATAGATTTGTATAATGAAACTTAAGGTAGGAAACTTTACAATTTTTTGTAATTCTAACACAAATATAACAAATTAACGATACAACTAAAATTAAATACACAGGTCAAAGTTAAAACTGTATTGTTTGAAACAATTTAGTTTGTTATGTAAGAATGACTAAAATCAAATTGTGTTTCTTTTCTTTATCCGTGGTTAGAAAACAGTAACAGTGATTATCCGTCGCTTGAAAACAGTAATAATTATTATCCGTGGTTAGAAAACACTTATAATCATTATCGGTGGTTAGAAAACAGTAACAATGATTATCTGTGGTAAGAAAAGAGTAATAAACAATATCCGTGGTTAGAAAACAGTATGATTATTATCCGTAATTAGAATACAGTAACAATGATTATCGGTGATTAGAAAACAGTAACGATTATTATCCGTGGTTAGAAAACAGTAACAATGATTATCCGTGGTTAGAGAACAGTAACAATTATTATTTGTGGTTAGAAAAACAGTAATAATTATTATCCGGGGTTAGAAAAAAGTAATGATTTTTATCCATGGTTAAAACAGTAATAATTATTATCCGTGGTTAGAAAACAGTAATAATCATTATCGGTGGTTAGAAAACATTAACAATGTTTATTCGTGGTTAGAAAATAATAACAATGATTATCAGTGGTTATAAAAGCGTAACAATGATTATCCGTGGTTAAAGAACAGTAACAATTGTTATTCGTGGTTAAAAAAACAGTATAATTATTATCCGAGGTTAGAAAACAGTAACGATTATTATCCGTGGATAGAAAACAATAAAAATTGTTATCCGTGGTTAGAAAACACTAACAATTATTATCCCTGGTTAGAAAACAGTAATAATTATTATGCGTGGTTAGAAAACAGTAACAATGATTATCCGTGGTTAGAAAACAGCAATTATTATTATCCGTGGTTAGAAAACAGTAATAATTATTATACGTGGTTAGAAAACAGTAACAATGATTATTTGTGGTTAGAAAAAAGTAACGATTATTATCCGTGGTTAGAAAACAGTAATAATTATTATCCGTGGTTAGAAAACACTAACAATTATTATCCCTGGTTAGAAAACAGTAATAATTATTATGCGTGGTTAGAAAACAGTAACAATGATTATCCGTGGTTAGAAAACAGTAATAATTATTATCCGTGGTTAGAAAACAGTAACAATTATTAGCCGTATTTAGAAAACAGTAATAATTATTATCCGTGGTTAGAAAACAGTAACAATTATATCTGTGGTTAGAAAACAGTAACGATTATATTTCTGGTTAATTAAAAAGAGTAACAATGATTATCCGTGGTTAGAAAGCAGTAACAAAGATTCCGTGGTTAGAAAAACAGTAACAATAATCATCTGTTGTTAGAAAACAGTAATAATTATTATCCGTGGTTAAAAACAATAATAATTATTATCCGTGGTTAGAAAACAGTAACGATTATATCCGTGGTTAAAAGACATTGATAATTATAATTCGTGGTTAGAAAACAGCAATTATTATTATTCGTGGTTAGAAAACAGTAACAATAATAATCCGTTGATAGAAAACAGTAACAATGATTAACCGTGGATAAAAAAGAGTAAAAATGATTATCCGTGGTTAGAAAACAGTAATAATTATTATCCGTAGTTAGAAACCAATAATGATAATTATTATCCGTAATTAAAAACACTAATAATTATTATCCGTGGTTAGAAAACAGTAACGATTATATCCGTGGTTAAAAGATATTAATAATTATAATTCGTGGTTAGAAAACAGTAATTATTATTATCCGTGGTTAGAAAACAGTAACAATGATTATCCGTGGTTAAAAAAAAACGATTATTATCCGTGGATAGAAAACAGCAATGATGTTTATCCGTGGTTAGAAAAAAGTAACAATTTTTATCCGTGGTTACAAAACAGTAACAATTATTATCCATGGTTAGAAAACAGTAACAATTATTATCCGCGGTTAGAAAACAGTAATAATTATTATACGTGGTTAGAAAACAGTACAATTATATTCGTGGTTAATAAAAAAGAGTAACAATAATTATCGGTCGTTAGAAAAGAGTAATAATTATTATCCGTTGTTAGAAAACAGTAACAATTATTATCCGCGGTTAGAAAACAGTAATAATTATTATCCGTGGTTAGAAAATAGTACAACTATTATCCGTGGTTAGAAAACAGTAATAATAATTATCCGTTGTTAGAAAACAGTATTAATCATTATCCGTGGTTAGAAAACAGTAACAATTATTATCCGTTGTTAGAAAACAGTATTAATCATTATCCGTGGTTAGAAAACAGTAACAATTATTATCCGCGGTTAGAAAACAGTAATAATTATTATACGTGGTTAGAAAATAGTACAACTATTATCCGTGGTTAGAAAACAGTAACAGTGATTATCCGTGGCTGGAAAACAGTAATAATCATTATCCGTGGTTAGAAAACACTAACAATTATTATCCGTGGTAAGAAAACAGCAACAATGATTAACGGTGGTTAGAAAACAGTAACAATGATTAACCGTGGTTAGAAAACAGTAATAATTATTATCCGTGGTTAGAAAACAATAATAATTATTATCCGTGGTTAGAACAGAGAACTGATTGTTATCCGTGGTTAGAAAACAGTAAGAATGATTATCCGTGGTTACAAAACAGTAGCAATTATTATCCGCGGTTAAAAAACAATAACAATGAGTATTCCTGGTTAAAAACACTAACAATTATTATCCGTGGTAAGAAAACAGCAACAATGATTAACCGTGGATAAAAAAGAGTAAAAATAATTATCCGTGGTTAAAAAACAGTAATAATTATCATCCGCAGTTAGAAACCAATAATAATAATTATTATCCGTAATTAAAAACACTAATAATTATTATCCGTGGTTAGAAAACAGTAACGATTATATCCGTGGGTAAAAGACATTAATAATTATAATTCGTGGTTAGAAAACAGTAATTATTATTATCCGTGGTAAGAAAACAGCAACAATGATTAACGGTGGTTAAAAAACAGTAACAATGATTAACCGTGGTTAGATAAGAGTAATAATTATTATCCGTTGTTAGAAAACAGTATTAATCATTATCCGTGGTTAGAAAACAGTAACAATTATTATCCGTTGTTAGAAAACAGTATTAATCATTATCCGTGGTTAGAAAACAGTAACAATTATTATCCGCGGTTAAAAAACAGTAATAATTATTATACGTGGTTAGAAAACAGTAAAGATTATTATCCGTGGTTAGAAAATAGTACAACTATTATCCGTGGTTAGAAAACAGTAACAGTGATTATCCGTGGCTGGAAAACAGTAATAATCATTATCCGTGGTTGGAAAACACTAACAATTATTATCCGTGGTAAGAAAACAGCAACAATGATTAACGGTGGTTAGAAAACAGTAACAATGATTAACCGTGGTTAGAAAACAGTAATAATTATTATCCGTGGTTAGAAAACAATAATAATTATTATCCGTGGTTAGAACAGAGAAATGATTGTTATCCGTGGTTAGAAAACAGTAAGAATGATTATCCGTGGTTACAAAACAGTAGCAATTATTATCCGCGGTTAAAAAACAATAACAATGAGTATTCCTGGTTAAAAACACTAACAATTATTATCCGTGGTAAGAAAACAGCAACAATGATTAACGGTGGTTAGAAAACAGTAATAATTATTATCCGTGGTTAGAAAACAGTAACAATGATTAACCGTGGATAAAAAAGAGTAAAAATAATTATCCGTGGTTAAAAAACAGTAATAATTATCATCCGTAGTTAGAAACCAATAATAATAATTATTATCCGTAATTAAAAACACTAATAATTATTATCCGTGGTTAGAAAACAGTAATTATTATTATCCGTGGGTAAAAGTCATTAATAATTATAATCTGTTGATAGAAAACAGTAACAATGATTAACCGTGGTTAGAAAACAGTAATAATTATTATCCGTAGTTAGAATCCAATAATAATAATTATTATCCGTTGTTAGAAAAGAGTAATAATTATTATCCGTGGTTAGAAAACAGTAACGATTATATCCGTGGTTAAAAGATATTAATAATTATAATTCGTGGTTAGAAAACAGTAATTATTATTATCCGTGGTTGGAAAACAGCAAAGATGTTTATCCGTGGTTAGAAAATAGTACAATTATATTCGTGGTTAATAAAAAAGAGTAACAATAATTATCGGTCGTTAGAAAAGAGTAATAATTATTATCCGTTGTTAGAAAAGAGTAATAATTATTATCCGTTGTTAGAAAACAGTATTAATCATTATCCGTGGTTAGAAAACAGTAACAATTATTATCCATGGTTAGAAAACAGTAACAATTATTATCCGCGGTTAGAAAACAGTAATAATTATTATACGTGGTTAGAAAACAGTAAAGATTATTATTCGTGGTTGGAAATTAGTACAATTATATTCGTGGTTAATAAAAAAGAGTAACAATAATTATCGGTCGTTAGAAAAGAGTAATAATTATTATCCGTTGTTAGAAAAGAGTAATAATTATTATCCGTTGTTTGAAAACAGTATTAATCATTATCCGTGGTTAGAAAACAGTAACAATTATTATCCGCGGTTGGAAAACAGTAATAATTATTATACGTGGTTAGAAAAGAGTAAAGATTATTATCCGTGGTTAGAAAATAGTACAACTATTATCCGTGGTTAGAAAACAGTAACAGTGATTATCCGTGGCTGGAAAACAGTAATAATCATTATCCGTGGTTAGAAAACACTAACAATTATTATCCGTGGTAAGAAAACAGCAACAATGATTAACGGTGGTTAGAAAACAGTAACAATGATTAACCGTGGTTAGAAAACAGTAATAATTATTATCCGTGGTTAGAAAACAATAATAATTATTATCCGTGGTTAGAACAGAGAAATGATTGTTATCCGTGGTTAGAAAACAGTAAGAATGATTATCCGTGGTTACAAAACAGTAGCAATTATTATCCGCGGTTAAAAAACAATAACAATGAGTATTCCTGGTTAAAAACACTAACAATTATTATCCGTGGTAAGAAAACAGCAACAATGATTAACGGTGGTTAGAAAACAGTAATAATTATTATCCGTGGTTAGAAAACAGTAACAATGATTAACCGTGGATAAAAAAGAGTAAAAATAATTATCCGTGGTTAAAAAACAGTAATAATTATCATCCGTAGTTAGAAACCAATAATAATAATTATTATCCGTAATTAAAAACACTAATAATTATTATCCGTGGTTAGAAAACAGTAATTATTATTATCCGTGGGTAAAAGACATTAATAATTATAATCTGTTGATAGAAAACAGTAACAATGATTAACCGTGGTTAGAAAACAGTAAAAATGAATATCCGTGGTTAGAAAACACTAACAATTATTATCCGTGGTAAGAAAACAGCAACAATGATTAACGGTGGTTAGAAAACAGTAACAATGATTAACCGTGGTTAGAAAACAGTAATAATTATTATCCGTGGTTAGAAAACAATAATAATTATTATCCGTGGTTAGAACAGAGAAATGATTGTTATCCGTGGTTACAAAACAGTAACAATTATTATCCGCGGTTAAAAAACAGTAACAATGATTATTCCTGGTTAAAAACACTAACAATTATTATCCGTGGTAAGAAAACAGCAACAATGATTAACGGTGGTTAGAAAACAGTAATAATTATTATCCGTGGTTAGAAAACAGTAACAATGATAATCCGTTGATAGAAAATAGTAACAATGATTAACCGTGGATAAAAAAAGAGTAAAAATGATTATCCGTGGTTAAAAAACAGTAATAATTATTATCCGTAGTTAGAAACCAATAATAATAATTATTATCCGTAATTAAAAACACTAATAATTATTATCCGTGGTTAGAAAACAGTAATTATTATTATCCGTGGTTAGAAAACAGCAATGATGTTTATCCGTGGTTAGAAAAAAGTAACAATTTTTATCCGTGGTTACAAAACAGTAACAGTTATTATCCGTGGTTAGAAAACAGTAACGATTATATCCGTGGTTAATAAAAAAGAGTAACAATAATTATCGGTCGTTAGAAAAGAGTAATAATTATTATCCGTTGTTAGAAAAGAGTAATAATTATTATCCGTTGTTAGAAAACAGTATTAATCATTATCCGTGATTAGAAAACAGTAACAATTATTATCCGCGGTTAGAAAACAGTAATAATTATTATACGTGGTTAGAAAACAGTAAAGATTATTATACGTGGTTAGAAAATAGTACAATTATATCCGTGGTTAATAAAAAAGAGTAACAATAATTATCGGTCGTTAGAAAAGAGTAATAATTATTATCCGTGGTTAAAAAACAGTAACAATGATTATCCGTGGTTAAAAAACAGAAATTATTATTATCCGTGGTGAGAAAACAGTAATGATTATGTCGGTGGTTAAAAAAATGTAACAATGATAATACGTTGTTAGAAAACAGTAATAATTATTATCCGTGGTTAAAAAACAGTAACAATGATTATTCCTGGTTAAAAACAATAATAATTATTATCCGTGGTTAGAAACAGTAATAATTATTATTTATCTGATTTATAAAAAAAAGAATAAAATCTAATATTGACTCGATGTGACTACTTGTAACAGCTATAGAGATTGAGTTATGTTGTTTAATAATACCATGCTGTCAAGTAGAGAGACAACTTTAACCACAATTAGAAAATATTCGACAACGTCTGGCACTGATAAACACTTATAGAGTTTCTATGAATACCATATCATCACTGAAGATTTCTCATAGTCAGTTGAAGGTAAGATTGTTAACAATGTCCACATCATAGTCAGTTGAAGGTAAGATTGTTAACAATGTCCACGTCATAGTCAGTTGAAGGTAAGACTGTTAACAATGTCCACATCATAGTCAGTTGAAGGTAAGATTGACAACAATGTCCACATCATAGTTGAAGGTAAGATTGACAACAATTTCCACATCATAGTCAGTTGAAGGTAAGATTGTTAACAATGTCCACATCATAGTCAGTTGAAGGTAAGATTGTTAACAATGTCCACATCATAGTCAGATGAAGGTAAGATTGTTAACAATGTCTACGTCATAGCCAGATGAAGGTAAGATTGTTAACAATGTCCACATCAAAGTCAGTTGAAGGTAAAATTGTTAACAATGTCCACATCATAGTTGAAGGTAAGATTGACAACAATGTCCACATCAGAGTCAGTTGAAGGTAAGATTGTTAACAATGTCCACATCATAGCCAGATGAAAGTAAGATTGTTAACAATGTCCACGTCATAGCCAGATGAAGGTAAGATTGTTAAAAATGTCCACATGATAGTTGAAGGTAAGATTGTTAACAATGTCCACATCGTAGCCAGATGAAGGTAAGATTGTTAACAATGTCCACATCGTATCCAGATAAAGGTAAGATTGTTAACAATGTCCACATCAAAGTCAGTTGAAGGTAAAATTGTTAACAATGTCCACATCATAGTTGAAGGTAAGATTGACAACAATGTCCACATCAGAGTCAGTTGAAGGTAAGATTGTTAACAATGTCCACATCATAGCCAGATGAAAGTAAGATTGTTAACAATGTCCACGTCATAGCCAGATGAAGGTAAGATTGTTAAAAATGTCCACATGATAGTTGAAGGTAAGATTGTTAACAATGTCCACATCATAGTCAGATGAAGGTAAGATTGTTAACAATGTCCACATCGTATCCAGATAAAGGTAAGATTGTTAACAATGTCCACATCATAGTCAGATGAAGGTAAGATTGTTAACAATGTCTACGTCATAGCCAGATGAAGGTAAGATTGTTAACAATGTCCACATCATAGTCAGTTGAAGGTAAGATTGTTAACAATGTCCACATCATAGTCAGTTGAAGGTAAGATTGTTAACAATGTTCACATCATAGTCAGTTGAAGGTAAGATTGTTAACAATGTCCACATCATAGTCAGTTGAAGGTAAGATTCTTAACAATGTCCACGTCATAGTCAGTTGAAGGTAAGATTGTTAACAATGTCCACATCATAGTCAGTTGAAGGTAA
Organism: Tachypleus tridentatus; assembly: GCF_004210375.1. NCBI lineage: Eukaryota > Metazoa > Arthropoda > Merostomata > Xiphosura > Limulidae > Tachypleus > Tachypleus tridentatus. The sequence continues at coordinate 33,508,199 of NW_027467777.1, read as the reverse complement.
GATTGACAACAATGTCCACATCATAGTTGAAGGTAAGATTGACAACAATTTCCACATCATAGTCAGTTGAAGGTAAGATTGTTAACAATGTCCACATCATAGTCAGTTAAAGGTAAGATTGTTAACAATGTCCACATCATAGTTGAAGGTAAGATTGACAACAATGTCCACATCATAGTCAGTTCAAGGTAAGTTTGTTAACAATGTCCACATCATAGTCAGTTGAAGGTAAGATTGTTAACAATGTCCACATCACAGTCAGATGAAGGTAAGATTGACAACAATGTCCAGATCACAGTCAGATGAAGGTAAGATTGACAACAATGTCCACATCATAGTCAGTTGAAAGTAAGATTTTTAACAATGTCCACATCAAAGTCAGTTGAAGGTAAAATTGTAAACAATGTCCACATCATAGTTGAAGGTAAGATTGACAACAATGTCCACATCAGAGTCAGTTGAAGGTAAGATTGTTAACAATGTCCACATCATAGCCAGATGAAAGTAAGATTGTTAACAATGTCCACGTCATAGCCAGATGAAAGTAAGATTGTTAACAATGTCCACGTCATAGCCAGATGAAGGTAAGATTGTTAACAATGTCCACATCATAGTCAGATGAAGGTAAGATTGTTAACAATGTCCACATCGTAGCCAGATGAAGGTAAGATTGTTAACAATGTCCACATCATAGTTGAAGGTAAGATTGACAACAATGTCCACATCATAGTCAGTTGAAGGTAAGATTGTTAATAATGTCCACATCATAGTCAGTTGAAGGTAAGATTGTTAACAATGTCCAAATCATGGCCAGATGAAAGTGAGATTGTTAACAATGTCCACGTCATAGCCAGATGAAGGTAAGATTGTTAAAAATGTCCACATCATAGTCAGTTGAAGGTAAGATTGTTAACAATGTCCACATCATAGTGAGTTGAAGGTAAGATTGACAACAATGTCCACATCATAGTCAGTTGAAGGTAAGATTGTTAACAATGTCCACATCATAGTGAGTTGAAGGTAAGATTGTTAACAATGTCCACATCATAGTTGAAGGTAAGATTGACAAAAATGTCCACATCATAGTCAGTTGAAGGTAAGATTGTTAACAATGTCCACATCATAGTCAGATGAAGGTAAGATTGTTAACAATGTCCACATCATAGTCAGTTGAAGGTAAGATTGTTAACAATGTCCACATCATAGTCAGTTGAAGGTAAGATTGTTAACAATGTTCACATCATAGTCAGTTGAAGGTAAGATTGTTAACAATGTCCACATCATAGTCAGTTGAAGGTAAGATTGTTAACAATGTCCACGTCATAGTCAGTTGAAGGTAAGATTGTTAACAATGTCCACATCATAGTCAGTTGAAGGTAAGATTGACAACAATGTCCACATCATAGTTGAAGGTAAGATTGACAACAATTTCCACATCATAGTCAGTTGAAGGTAAGATTGTTAACAATGTCCACATCATAGTCAGTTAAAGGTAAGATTGTTAACAATGTCCACATCATAGTTGAAGGTAAGATTGACAACAATGTCCACATCATAGTCAGTTCAAGGTAAGTTTGTTAACAATGTCCACATCATAGTCAGTTGAAGGTAAGATTGTTAACAATGTCCTCATCACAGTCAGATGAAGGTAAGATTGACAACAATGTCCAGATCACAGTCAGATGAAGGTAAGATTGACAACAATGTCCACATCATAGTCAGTTGAAAGTAAGATTTTAACAATGTCCACATCAAAGTCAGTTGAAGGTAAAATTGTTAACAATGTCCACATCATAGTTGAAGGTAAGATTGACAACAATGTCCACATCAGAGTCAGTTGAAGGTAAGATTGTTAACAATGTCCACATCATAGCCAGATGAAAGTAAGATTGTTAACAATGTCCACGTCATAGCCAGATGAAAGTAAGATTGTTAACAATGTCCACGTCATAGCCAGATGAAGGTAAGATTGTTAACAATGTCCACATCATAGTCAGATGAAGGTAAGATTGTTAACAATGTCCACATCGTAGCCAGATGAAGGTAAGATTGTTAACAATGTCCACATCATAGTCAGATGAAGGTAAGATTGTTAACAATGTCCACGTCATAGCCAGTTGAAGGTAAGATTGTTAAAAATGTCCACATCATAGTTGAAGGTAAGATTGTTAACAATGTCCACATCGTAGCCAGATAAAGGTAAGATTGTTAACAATGTCCACATCATAGTCAGATGAAGGTAAGATTGTTAACAATGTCCACATCATAGTCAGTTGAAGGTAAGATTGTTAACAATGTCCACATCATAGTTGAAGGTAAGATTGACAACAATGTCCACATGATAGTCAGTTGAAGGTAAGATTGTTAATAATGTCCACATCATAGTCAGTTGAAGGTAAGATTGTTAACAATGTCCAAATCATGGCCAGATGAAAGTGAGATTGTTAACAATGTCCACGTCATAGCCAGATGAAGGTAAGATTGTTAAAAATGTCCACATCATAGTCAGTTGAAGGTAAGATTGTTAACAATGTCCACATCATAGTGAGTTGAAGGTAAGATTGACAACAATGTCCACATCATAGTCAGTTGAAGGTAAGATTGTTAACAATGTCCACATCATAGTCAGTTGAAGGTAAGATTGTTAACAATGTCCACATCATAGTTGAAGGTAAGATTGACAACAATGTCCACATCATAGTCAGTTGAAGGTAAGATTGTTAACAATGTCCACATCATAGTCAGATGAAGGTAAGATTGTTAACAATGTCCACATCATAGTCAGTTGAAGGTAAGATTGTTAACAATGTCCACATCATAGTCAGTTGAAGGTAAGATTGTTAACAATGTTCACATCATAGTCAGTTGAAGGTAAGATTGTTAACAATGTCCACATCATAGTCAGTTGAAGGTAAGATTGTTAACAATGTCCACGTCATAGTCAGTTGAAGGTAAGATTGTTAACAATGTCCACATCATAGTCAGTTGTAGGTAAGATTGACAACAATGTCCACATCATAGTTGAAGGTAAGATTGACAACAATTTCCACATCATAGTCAGTTGAAGGTAAGATTGTTAACAATGTCCACATCATAGTCAGTTGAAGTTAAGATTGTTAACAATGTCCACATCATAGTCAGTTGAAGGTAAGATTGTTAACAATGTCCACATCATAGTTGAAGGTAAGATTGACAAGAATGTCCACATCATAGTCAGTTCAAGGTAAGTTTGTTAACAATGTCCACATCATAGTCAGTTGAAGGTAAGATTGTTAACAATGTCCACATCATAGTCAGTTGAAGGTAAGATTGTTAACAATGTCCACATCACAGTCAGATGAAGGTAAGATTGACAACAATGTCCAGATCACAGTCAGATGAAGGTAAGATTGACAACAATGTCCACATCATAGTCAGTTGAAAGTAAGATTTTTAACAATGTCCACATCAAAGTCAGTTGAAGGTAAAATTGTTAACAATGTCCACATCATAGTTGAAGGTAAGATTGACAACAATGTCCACATCAGAGTCAGTTGAAGGTAAGATTGTTAACAATGTCCACATCATAGCCAGATGAAAGTAAGATTGTTAACAATGTCCACGTCATAGCCAGATGAAGGTAAGATTGTTAAAAATGTCCACATCATAGTTGAAGGTAAGATTGTTAACAATGTCCACATCGTAGCCAGATGAAGGTAAGATTGTTAACAATGTCCACATCATAGTCAGATGAAGGTAAGATTGTTAACAATGTCCACGTCATAGCCAGTTGAAGGTAAGATTGTTAAAAATGTCCACATCATAGTTGAAGGTAAGATTGTTAACAATGTCCACATCGTAGCCAGATAAAGGTAAGATTGTTAACAATGTCCACATCATAGTCAGATGAAGGTAAGATTGTTAACAATGTCCACATCATAGTCAGTTGAAGGTAAGATTGTTAACAATGTCCACATCATAGTTGAAGGTAAGATTGACAACAATGTCCACATCATAGTCAGTTGAAGGTAAGATTGTTAATAATGTCCACATCATAGTCAGTTGAAGGTAAGATTGTTAACAATGTCCAAATCATAGCCAGATGAAAGTGAGATTGTTAACAATGTCCACGTCATAGCCAGATGAAGGTAAGATTGTTAAAAATGTCCACATCATAGTCAGTTGAAGGTAAGATTGTTAACAATGTCCACATCATAGTGAGTTGAAGGTAAGATTGACAACAATGTCAACATCATAGTCAGTTGAAGGTAAGATTGTTAACAATGTCCAAATCATAGCCAGATGAAAGTAAGATTGTTAACAATGTCCACGTCATAGCCAGATGAAGGTAAGATTGTTAAAAATGTCCACATCATAGTCAGTTGAAGGTAAGATTGTTAACAATGTCCACATCATAGTCAGTTGAAGGTAAGATTGTTAACAATGTCCACATCATAGTCAGATGAAGGTTATAAGACTGTCAACATCACAGCTAGTAGAAGACTAGAACAGTGTCAATATATATCAAACCGTGACACACTACAACATCTTCTGTGTCAATATATATCAAACCGTGACACACTACAACATCTTCTGTGTCAATATACAGCAAACCGTGACACACTACAACATCTTCTGTGTCAATATATATCAAACCGTGACACACTACAACATCTTCTGTATCAATATATATCAAACCGTGACACACTACAACATCTTCTGTGTCAATATATATCAAACCGTGACACACTACAACATCTTCTGTGTCAATATATATCAAACCGTGACACACTACAACATCTTCTGTGTCAATATATATCAAACCGTGACACACTACATCTTCTGTGTCAATATATATCAAACCGTGACACACTACAACATCTTCTGTGTCAATATAACATATAAATACGTCAAGGACTGTAACCATAATCTCGCTGTAACAAAAGCCACTCTGGGCTTCAGACAAGAACAGAAGAATTTTATGTGCAGATAACAACCTGTCAAGAACGTGGAGACTACATTAGTAGTGATAAAGTTTAGGTTATAGCCACTTGGAGACAACATCTAGATGAAAGCGAGATAAACATCAATATTACATAATTAGGTTATATAATACACAGGTCTACCACCTATTGTTACTGGTTTAGCATGATGTATTTCAATGAGTTCACATATATCTGCCACATTCATTTATCGTGTTAACCAACCTACCTGGATGCTCGTAGCTTGATAAATGGTTTACACTACGTCGTTACAATTTTTTGTGAAAATAATTCAGACTATCATAATCTTAGCTTGATTCCTATACAAGATAATTTCCACGCTATCAAAACATATCAAAGGAACTAGCTCATTAGGCCTATCGAACTTTAGAAATTGAAAAACACATTTTGCCATAGACAGATACGTCATATCAATATGCTCAACGCATTTCAGTTCCTTCTTGTCTTGGAAAAGACTACCTGGGAGACGATGTTCTACATAGGACAAGAGAATATGCTAATTCATAGGAGTCGAGTAATCGAACTATTCGATAGAACTCCTGGAGGGTTGACTTAATTAATTTTCCAATATAATTTGTAAAAGACAGCCATGTTGTCAGAACAGGCGGAAGGCAACGGTTAACGTTAATGTCTAAAATTCAGTAAACGTAATTGGTTTAATAGAAAACGTTGCAGGTGATTCTACTAAAAACGACATAACTTATAGTCACAAACTTTCTAAATAGTAAGTGTAAATTTTCATGTACCAAAATTGTTTCAAACTATTGGTAATGTTGTTATTATGGTTATAGTGAAACTCAAGCTAATCAGGAGAGCTTTGTGTTGGTAAACAACGTCCTAGTGAGATGAAACATTGTCCTAATCAGAGACAACACTGTAATCAGATCAAAAACTGTTCTAACCAGAGAAAACACTGTCCAAGTCAGATCAAACACTGTCCTAGTTATGGCAAACACTGTCCAAATCAAATCAAACACCGTTCTAGTTATGGTAAACATTGTCCTAGTCAGATCAAACACTGTCCTAGTTATGGCAAACACTGTCTAAGTCAGATCAAACACTGTCCTAGTTATGGTAAACACTGTCCTAGTCAAATGAAACACTGTCCTAGTTATGGTAAACATTGTCCTAGTCAGATAAACACTGTTCTAGTTATGGCAAACACTGTCTAAGTCAGATCAAACACTGTCCTAGTTATGGTAAATACTGTCCTAGTCAGATCAAACACTGTCCTAGTTATGGCAAACACTGTCCAAGTCAGATCAAACACTGTTCTAGTTATGGTAAACACTGTCCAAGTCAGATCAAACACTGTTCTAGTTATGGTAAACACTGTCCAAGTCAGATCAAACACTGTCCTAGTTATGGTAAAATCTGTCCAAGTCAGATCAAACACCGTTCTAGTTATGGTAAACACTGTCCAAGTCAGATCAAACACTGTCCTAGTTATGGTAAACACTGTCCAAGTCAGATCAAACACTGTCCTAGTTATGGTAAACACTGTCCAAGTCAGATCAAACACTGTCCTAGTTATGGCAAACACTGTCCAAGTCAGATCAAACACTGTTCTAGTTATGGTAAACACTGTCCAAGTCAGATCAAACACTGTCCTAGTTATGGTAAAATCTGTCCAAGTCAGATCAAACACTGTCCTAGTTATGGTAAACACTGTCCAAGTCAGATCAAACACTGTCCTAGTTATGGTAAACACTGTCCAAGTCAGATCAAACACTGTCCTAGTTATGGCAAACACTGTCCAAGTCAGATCAAACACTGTTCTAGTTATGGTAAACACTGTCCAAGTCAGATCAAACACTGTCCTAGTTATGGTAAACACTGTCCAAGTCAGATCAAACACTGTTCTAGTTATGGTAAACACTGTCCTAGTCAGATCAAACACTGTTCTAGTTATGGTAAATACTGTCCTAGTCAGATCAAACACTGTCCTAGTTATGGTAAACATTGTTCTTGTTAGGGCAGTGATATCAAAATTATTTGGGTGAATAACGAAGCAAGAAACCCTCCAGGAAACCTATTAGATGAGATGAAACCTTCCAGGAAACCTATTAGATGAGATGAAACCTTCCAGGAAACCTATTAGATGAGATAAAACTTTCCAGGAAACCTATTAGATGAGATGAAACCTTCCAGGAAACCTATTAGATGAGATGAAACCTTCCAGGAAACCTATTAGATGAGATGAAACCTTCCAAGAAACCTATTAGATGAGATGAAACCTTCCAGGAAACCTATTAGATGAGATAAAACCTATCAAGAAACCTATTAGGTGAGATAAAACCTTTCAAGAAACCTATTAGGTGAGATGAAACCTTCCAGGAAACCTATTAGATGAGATAAAACCTTCCAGGAAATCCATTAGATGAGATGAAACCTTCCAGGAAACCTATTAGATGAGATGAAACCTTCCAAGAAACCTATTAGATGAGATGAAACCTTCCAGGAAACCTATTAGATGAGATAAAACCTTCCAGGAAATCCATTAGATGAGATAAAACTTCCAGGAAACCCAATAGATGGGAAAAGATCTTCCAGGAAATCCAGTTGATGAGAGACGAGTCATAATACAGTTATTATTGTTGTCAGTATTTGAACGGTTTTTTTAACTTGTCTCCTGATACTTGTATGTTGGGATTGGGGGGTTGAGGCCAGACTGCGCCAGAGATTGTCCTTCACGTCTCGGATTGTTCGTCAGAGACGAGATACTTTAATGTGTCAACCCTTCAGTGGTGGTGCATTATGTACAAACGAAGCGTTGAAGTATTCACTAGTAGTGTGTTATGCATAAATGAAACGTTCAACACTTCAGTAGTGGTTTATCACATATATACGTAACGTTCAACTCTTCAGTTGTGGTTTATCACACATAAAAGAAACGTTAAACTCTTTAGTACTGATTTATCACGTATAAACAAAACGTTAAACTCTTTAGTAGTGGTTTATCACATATAAACGAAATATTCAACTCTTCAGTACTGGTGTATCATGTATAAACGAAACGTTCAAATACAGTGATAACAGTTATAATTATTTCCACTTGGAGCTAAAGGTTTGAAAACTGTTTGAATTAGTGTAATACACAGTGTGTAATCTAACGTTATGATAGACTTTAATACAGTACCACAATCTGTGTGAAAATATGATAAGATCTGTGGAATAGTAGCCGAACAACGTTGGTAGGTATTCAATGTTTATTGCTACAAAGCTACAAGGCTATCTGTGTCAGACAAGATGTGGTACAGTATAGGTAGAACAACGTTGGTAGCTAGGTAGGTATTCAATGTTTATTGGCACAAAGCTACAAAGTTATCTGTGCCAGACAAGATGTGGTACAGTATAGGTAGAACAACGTTGGTAGCTAGGTAGGTATTCAATGTTTATTGGCACAAAGCTATAAAGTTATCTGTGCCAGACAAGATGTGGTACAGTATAGGTAGAACAACGTTGGTAGGTAGGTAGGTATTCAATGTTTATTGGCACAAAGCTACAAAGTTATCTGTGCCAGACAAGATGTAGTACAGTATAGGTAGAACAACGTTGGTAGGTAGGTAGGAATTCAATGTTTATTGGTACAAAGCTACAAGACTATCTGTGCCAGACAAGATGTGGTACAGTATAGATAGAACAACGTTGGTAGGTAGGTATTCAATGTTTATTGGCACAAAGCTACAAGGTTATCTGTGCCAGACAAGATGTGGTACAGTATAGGTAGAACAACGTTGGTAGGTAGGTAGGTATTCAATGTTTATTGGTACAAAGCTACAAGGTTATCTGTGCCAGACAAGATGTGGTACAGTATAGGTAGAGCAACGTTGGTAGGTAGGTATTCAATGTTTATTGGTACAAAGCTACAAGGTTATCTGTGTCAGACAAGATGTGGTACAGTATAGGTAGAACAACGTTGGTAGGTAGGTAGGTATTCAATGTTTATTGGCACAAAGCTACAAAGTTATCTGTGCCAGACAAGATGTGGTACAGTATAGGTAGAACAACGTTGGTAGGTAGGTAGGTATTCAATGTTTATTGGCACAAAGCTACAAAGTTATCTGTGCCAGACAAGATGTAGTACAGTATAGGTAGAACAACGTTGGTAGGTAGGTAGGTATTCAATGTTTATTGGTACAAAGCTACAAGGCTATCTGTGTCAGACAAGATGTGGTACAGTATAGGTAGAACAACGTTGGTAGGTAGGTAGGTATTCAATGTTTATTGGTACAAAGCTACAAGGTTATCTGTGTCAGACAAGATGTGGTACAGTATAGGTAGAACAACGTTGGTAGGTAGGTAGGTATTCAATGTTTATTGGTACAAAGCTACAAGGCTATCTGTGTCAGACAAGATGTGGTACAGTATAGGTAGAACAACGTTGGTAGGTAGGTAGGTATTCAATGTTTATTGGTACAAAGCTACAAGGTTATCTGTGTCAGACAAGATGTGGTACAGTATAGGTATAACAACGTTGGTAGGTAGGTAGGTATTCAATGTTTATTGGTACAAAGCTACAAGGTTATCTGTATCAGACTAGATGTGGTACTCTAAGGTTACCATTCTCAGTGTCACGTGTCTGTAAGTTGACCTTTCTTAGTATAACTTGTCTCTAAGGTGACCATTCTCAGTGTCACGTGTCTGTAAGTTGACCTTTCTTAGTATAACTTGTCTCTAAGGTGATCATTCTCATTGTCACGTGTCTGTAAATTGACCTTTCTTAGTATTACTTGTCTCTAAGGTGACCATTCTCTGTGTTACGTGTTTGTAAGTTGACTTTTCTTAGTATTACTTATCTCTAAGGTGACCATTCTCAGTGTCACGTGTCTGTAAGTTGACCTTTCATAGTATTACTTGTCTCTAAGGTGACCATTCTCAGCGTCACGTGTCTGTAAGTTGATATTTTCAATTTAACTTGTCATAATCTCAACTGATCATGATATTAATATTTCATATTTCATCGTCAGTCATTAAGAATGTAGTTGATTGTATTAACTAATATTAACTAATAATAATTAGTTGGACAAACAAACTAACAGACAGGCATGTATATTTATTCGTGGCTCGACCAAAGTTCGATAGAGAAACGTATACGTCTTTAGGAAAACCAAACTGTACTTGAACACCAACAAATAACATGAACATAACACCACAAATATCCTGCGACAGACACGTGAATATCTGATATCTATATAATGTGTACTTACCAGTTACTTCAATACACAGTGTTCCATCATCTCTCCTTCCCACAGTGACTTTAGTTTTTTCCTGAAAAAAACAACAAAAACAATGTTCTTATCATGAAACTGTACATAAACATAAATACACTTGTTCTGCTTCACACATATAATAATAAAATCAATTGATGTGAGCTAGTGCAGAGCTGATGATACAACTTTAAAATGTTTGTTAATAAATAACACTAAATATACCCAGGAATATACAAGATAAGGACACCACTACAGTAGATAACACTAAACATAGCAAGGAATATACAAGATAAGGACACCACTACAGTAGATAACACTAAACATAGCAAGGAATATACAAGATAAGGACAACCCTCCAGTAGATAACACTAAACATAGCAAAGAATATCCAAGATAAGGTCAACCCTCCAGTAGATAACACCTAACATAGCAAGGAATATCTAACATAAGGACAACACTCCAGCAGATAACACTAAACATAGCAAGGAATATCCAAGATAAGGACAACCCTCCAGTAGATAACACTAAACATAGCAAGGAATATCCAAGATAAGGACAACCCTCCAGTAGATAACACTAAACATAGCAAGGAATATACAAGATAAGGACAACACTCCAGTAGATAACACTAAACATAGTCAGGAATATCCAAGATAAGGACAACACTTCAGCAGATAACACTAAACATAGCAAGGAATATCCAAGATAAGGACAACACTCCAGTAGATAACACTAAGCATAGTCAGGAATATCCAAGATAAGGACAACACTACAGTAGATAACACTAAACATAGTCAGGAATATCCAAGATAAGGACACCACTCCAGCAGATAACACTAAACATAATCAGGAATATCAAAGATCAGGACACCACTCCAGTAGATAACACTAAACATAGCAAGGAATATCCAAGATAAGGACACCACTCCAGTAGATAACACTAAACATAGCAAGGAATATCCAAGATAAGGACACCACTCCAGTAGATAACACTAAACATAGCAAGGAATATACAAGATAAGGACTCCACTACAGTAGATAACACTAAACATAGTCAGGAATATCCAAGATAAGGACAACACTACAGTAGATAACACTAAACATAGTCAGGAATATCCAAGATAAGGACAACCCTCCAGTAGATAACACTAAACATAGCAAGGAATATCCAAGATAAGGACACCACTCCAGTAGATAACACTAAACATAGTCAGGAATATCCAAGATAAGGACAACACTACAGTAGATAACACTAAACATAGTCAGGAATATCCAAGATAAGGACAACCCTCCAGTAGATAACACTAAACATAGCAAGGAATATCCAAGATAAGGACACCACTCCAGTAGATAACACTAAACATAGCAAGGAATATCCAAGATAAGGACACCACTCCAGTAGATAACACTAAACACAGCAAGGAATATCCTAGATGAGGACAACACTTCAGTAGATAACACTAAACATAGCAAGGAATATCCTAGATAAGGACACCACTCCAGCAGATAACACTAAACATAGCAAGGAATAGCCAAGATAAGGACACCACTCCAGTAGATAACACTAAACATAACAAGGAATATCCAAGATAAGGACACCACTCCAGTAGATAACACTAAACATAACAAGGAATATCCAAGATAAGGACACCACTCCGGTATATAACAGTAAACAAATATTCAGCCTAATAATGTTTTACGCTTATTATCAGAATTATGAAAACTACAGCGTCAAGTCAGTAACCAGACTGAATAGGAAACTACAGCGTCAAGTCAGTAACCAGACTGGGTAGGAAACTAGAGCGTTAAGTCAGTAACCAGACTGGGTAAGAAACTACAGCGTCAAGTCAGTAACAAGACTGGGTAGGAAACTACGGCATCAAGTCAGTAACCAGACTGGGTAGGAAACTACGGCATCAAGTCAGTAACCAGACTGGGTAGGAAACTACAGCGTTAAGTCGGTAACCAGACTGGGTAGGAAACTACAGCGTTAAGTCGGTAACCAGACTGGGTAGGAAACTACAGCGTTAAGTCGGTAACCAGACTGGGTAGGAAACTACAGCGTTAAGTCAGTAACCAGACTGGGTAGGAAACTACAGCGTTAAGTCGGTAACCAGACTGGGTAGGAAACTACAGTGTTAAGTCAGTAACCAAACTAGGTAGAAAACTACAGCGTTAAATCAGTAACCAGACTGGGTAGGAAACTACAGCGCCAAGTCAGTAACCAGACTGGGTAGGAAACTACAGCGTCAAGTCAGTAACCTGACTGGGTAGGAAACTACAGCGTTAAGTCAGTAGCCAGACTGGGTAGGAAACTACAGCGTTAAGTCAGTAGCCAGACTGGGTAGGAAACTACAGCGTTAAGTCAGTAGCCAGACTGGGTAGGAAACTACAGCGTCAAATCAGTAACCAGACTGGGTAGGAAACTAGAGCGTTAAGTCAGTAACCAGACTGGGTAGGAAACTATAGCGTTAAGTTAGTAACCAGACTGGGTAAGAAACTACAGCGTCAAGTCAGTAACCAGACTGGGTAGGAAACTACGGCATCAAGTCAGTAACCAGACTGGGTAGGAAACTACAGCGTTAAGTCAGTAGCCAGACTGGGTAGGAAACTACAGCGTCAAATCAGTAACCAGACTGGGTAGGAAACTAGAGCGTTAAGTCAGTAACCAGACTGGGTAGGAAACTATAGCGTTAAGTTAGTAACCAGACTGGGTAAGAAACTACAGCGCCAAGTCAGTAACCAGACTGGGTAGGAAAGTACAGCGTTAAGTCAGTAACCAAACTGGGTAGGAAACTACAGCGTCAAGTCAGTAACCAGACTGGGTAGGAAACTACAGCGTTAATTCAGTAACCAGACTGGGTAGGAAAGTACAGCGTTAAGTCAGTAACCAGACTGGGTGGGAAACTACAGCGTTAAGTCAGTAACCAGACTGGGTAGGAACCTAGGTTGGCAACTACACCTTTTGACCTTTATTGTTTTGTATAAAAAGTACACCAAAATATGAAAGGTAGAACATAACAATGTCTTCTGAACCTATTTACAGAAAGCTGTAGTTATGTAGTTGTATATTTTGGATATATAAGAATGTACGGCAAACACCAATGTCTTCAGACAACTTTGATGTGGCTGTTCCATTCACCGGGTTTACTGAACTCTGCGTGTGAGAAAAAAATGTTGCAAACACACTAAATCCCCTGCTGTCACGACGCGTCACACAAACCACGTAATACGTAAAAATCGATCTTATTTGTTAGAACAGGAATAGTATTCATACAGCCTGTGCACAGAAAAAACACAGGTGTCTGTCTAACTGTCTGTTAACATGTCCATCTGGAAGCAGGAGTTAACTGTTGATCGCTTCAATATCCCAGCAATGTACCTCTGGACTTTTCTCTAAGCTTTTTGGAAAGGGACCTAAAATTGAATTTCTCTGTAAAAGTCTACATCAGAGAAAGCAAAAAAAAAGAAAGAAAAGATTTACGAAACTCTTAAGTAAACAAACTAACAAATATATAAAGACTAGTTACTGATATAGGTTATAACATGTAAAGAAACTCAAATAAAACAGATATTAAATCTCCACGACTATCCGACAAAAAGTACAAAAAACAAGTTCTGTTTATCTGTAGTCTTGAATTATTGTTAAATCCACAATAAGTGACGGTGTAGTTCTTTTATAGATATTTGATGAGCGAAGAAATCATCGACACGTTCTTTGATGTCTTTATTTTAAGGCCCCGGCATGGCCAGGTGGGTTAAGGCGCTCGACTTGTAATCTGAGGGTCGCGAGATCGAATCTCCGTTAAATCGAATATGCTCGCCTTTTCAGCCGTGGGAGTGTTATCTTATGGTGAATCCCACTATTCGTCGGTAAAAGAGTAGCCCAAGAGTTGGCGGTGGGTGGTGATGACTACCTGCCTTCCCTCTAGTCTTACACTGCTAAATTAGGGACGGCTAGTGCAGATAACCCTCGTGTAGCTTTGCGCGAGATTCCAAAACAAACAAATTTTATTTTATTATATAGGCTCTGATCAGTTCGTCCAAGTTGGATGTTGGAGACACAAGTTCAACATTTTAAATTACACCCAGCGCCCGCTATTACTGCTAAAAGAAACACTGACTCGTTAAAGTGTGTACAATCGTTTTCATATATTTTATTGCTATGGTTTAGTTAATTAATGTGAAATGAAACGGTGCTAAACCAACAGTGAATCACGTACAAAGTATGGTTAGTTATTTCGAGCTAATCGAGTGTTTTTGTTTTGGTTAGCACGACTTAAATAGTTGCAGTAGGCGACTAAATAACTACTTGATTGAGAAACAGTAATTTGAACTGGAAAGCAACAGTGACAGCTAACACCATTGTACATTACAAGAACTTAAAACCGTTTCTTTTGTAAGTATTTCCATAAGTTGAAGAATTTTAGGGTTACCGAGGAAACTCTACGTCACCTAAACGAGGAACCAATGAGCAGTAAGTGATGCTTTCCCTAATAATAAATAGTTCTTTAATAATAACAATAATCACATATTCTTTAGATTTTTCACGTACATAACAAGTTCACCTTTCTTTGGTCGGAATGCGCTACTTAGAACAATTCTCTTTCCAAACAGTTAATGATTAAACATACACACAATCACGCTGATGGAGTACAGAAAGACCGCGCGAAGTGATAAAAAAAAATACGCACAATTCTTTCTCATCTGTCTTCATTATAACAAATAACTGCTCAGCTGAAACTCAGCTATTGAATACAGAGGATGAGAACAGAATGTTGAGGGCTACAAGGTAATGAAAATAATCAAACAAAGAAGAAAAAAATCGAAATTCTCTTCAGTTGGATCACATCACCCGTACATAGTAAACCCTTCATCAGGATTAGCAATAGAAGCTCGTGAAATACTCAGAAATGAAAAGGAAAAGAAAGAGCGAATACATGATCGAGCACTCCGTATTTCACATTATTTATTTATTAGTTATCACGTTCGTTTACTTTTTGTTAAGGGGGGGTGTTGTTAATAGCAAAGCTACACAACGGATTATCTGTTCCAGTCTACGTTTAAATTATTATTATACTGAACAGAGACGACTGATTGGATATCAGATTACCAGAAGGATGGATCTATTATTCGGTTGCAATGGACTGAAAATTCTGCTCATGCGTATTAAGAGCTATATTTCTTAATCTAACCCTGAAGAGGCCATATCACGTGAATTATTTTTGTAATTAGTTAAAAAGGACTGGTAACTTACGTAACAAATACATTCAAAAACTAGGGTTACGGTGGAAACTTTACGTATCAGTTTAAATGGCAGTGCGGGTTATCTGAACCAATTATTCGGTCTCCAGCTTCTAGAAAGACCATTTCTGTGTTCTGTTTACTCTATGAGCCCAAACATTACCCATTGGATTTTCCCAAACCAAAAATCTAAGTTAGAAATCAATATTTTTTTGACAACTCATGTTTTTTAACCATTCACTAGATAATAAATAAATAAAACGAAATAACAATTGTAATTATTTACATGATTCAATAAGAAACGTTGTTTACTAGAAAGCTATAATATCATTAACATAACGAAACGTAACAAAAAACACCAGCAGAAGTAATAATATAAACGTTAAAATATCTCACAATTCCACGCGATACAAAGTTATAAATACAGCTGCGCAAAAGAAGACATACGAGTGCTTATATAACGCTGTTATTCATTGCGGTAAAGGTCCATTTATTGCAAGTCCATGATAGTACCGTCAACGAACCAGCTGCAACGAGCCGTTGCGTCATTATTTCTAAAATAATGGAAAGTTTTACGTTTCTGGGAAATTCTACTTCACAGTTAACGTCAAAGGTGTGCTTTCGGAGAAGCTTTGCTCACTTAATGAATCAATGTTTAACGCACCATAAAAGTGATTTATACGATGGCACCTAGCGGGAATTGAATAAACTACACGTTTAAAAAGGGTTACGTGCTAGTTTTTAACATAGAATCACGTAAAATATATAAAAACTTAAACGTGTTAAACACTTGTAAATATGAGGTTTTAACAATGTAATAGTGCAAACAGAATTATTAAGTGTTAATCTAACAGTGCAGTAGTGTAACAAAACCATTAAACACGAGATTTTAACAACGTAATAATGCAAACAGTTTTTTCTTAAGCACAAAGAAGTGTTTTAGAACCAAAGTTGATTATGAAAATGAACACGTTGTTCTTACACTAAAGTAGTTCGTAAATCAGAATTAATGAAACGGTACAAAACAACAGTTACTGCATAATTAAACCGAACGACCACAACTCCAAACTTAATTTTTATTTGCATTAAACACACTAGATAGTTTTAACTTCAACAATAAATAATTCAGTGCGTTTCGCGCGATTATTTCTATCAAGTTGTTCTATAAACAAACATTATTTAATGAGACGTTGAGTGTCTGTCTAACCGCTCACGAAACAAATAAAAAGAAATCTAAGCAGTGATGTCGAGAAAACCCACTTGTAGAAAAAAATATATATATAAAAAATCTAGATTAAAGACATATTCACGATGATGTTCGCTCGAATAAAGGTGATACGCGAATTGCTCGTAAAATGGAAGGAAGAGAATTCTTATGTGAAAGAAAATATTGTGTGGTTCTAATGAAGAAACAAACAGATGAAATAGGTACTGTGTGGTTCTAATGAAGAAACAAACAGATGAAATAGGTACTGTGTGGTTCTAATGAAGATACAAACAGATGAAATAGATACTGAGTGGTTCTAATGAAGATACAAAACAGATGAAATAGATACTGAGTGGTTCTAATGAAGATACAAAACAGATGAAATAGATACTGTGTGGTTCTAATGAAGAAACAAACAGATGAAATAGATACTGAGTGGTTCTAATGAAGAAACAAACAGATGAAATAAATACTGTGTGGTTCTAATGAAGATACAAAACAGATGAAATAGATACTGTGTGGTTCTAATGAAGATACAAAACAGATGAAATAGATACTGTGTGGTTCTAATGAAGAAACAAACAGATGAAATAGATACTGTGTGGTTCTAATGAAGAAACAAACAGATGAAATAAATACTGTGTGGTTCTAATAAAGTTACAAACAGATGGAATAAATACTGTGTGGTTCTAATGAAGATACAAAACAGATGAAATAGATACTGTGTGGTTCTAATGAAGAAACAAACAGATGAAATAAATACTGTGTGGTTCTAATGAAGATACAAAACAGATGAAATAGATACTGTGTGGTTCTAATGAAGATACAAAACAGATGAAATAGATACTGTGTGGTTCTAATGAAGAAACAAACAGATGAAATAGATACTGTGCGGTTCTAATGAAGAAACAAACAGATGAAATAAATACTGTGTGGTTCTAATGAAGATACAAAACAGATGAAATAGATACTGTGTGGTTCTAATGAAGATACAAAACATGAAATAGATACTGTGTGGTTCTAATGAAGATACAAAACATGAAATAGATACTGTGTGGTTCTAATGAAGAAACAAACAGATGAAATAGATACTGTGTGGTTCTAATGAAGATACAAAACAGATGAAATAGATACTGTGTGGTTCTAATGAAGAAACAAACAGATGAAATAAATACTGTGTGGTTCTAATGAAGATACAAAACAGATGAAATAGATACTGTGTGGTTCTAATGAAGAAACAAACAGATGAAATAAATACTGTGTGGTTCTAATGAAGATACAAAACAGATGAAATAGATACTGTGTGGTTCTAATAAAGTTACAAACAGATGGAATAAATACTGTGTGGTTCTAATGAAGATACAAAACAGATGAAATAGATACTGTGTGGTTCTAATGAAGAAACAAACAGATGAAATAAATACTGTGTGGTTCTAATGAAGATACAAAGCAGATGAAATAGATACTGTGTGGTTCTAATGAAGATACAAAACAGATGAAATAGATACTGTGTGGTTCTAATGAAGATACAAAACAGATGAAATAGATACTGTGTGGTTCTAATGAAGAAACAAACAGATGAAATAGATACTGTGTGGTTCTAATGAAGAAACAAACAGATGAAATAAATATTGTGTGGTTCTAATGAAGATACAAAACAGATGAAATAGATACTGTGTGGTTCTAATGAAGATACAAAACATGAAATAGATACTGTGTGGTTCTAATGAAGAAACAAACAGATGAAATAGATACTGTGTGGTTCTAATGAAGATACAAAACAGATGAAATAGATACTGTGTGGTTCTAATGAAGATACAAAACAGATGAAATAGATACTGTGTGGTTCTAATGAAGAAACAAACAGATGAAATAGATACTGTGTGGTTCTAATGAAGAAACAAACAGATGAAATAAATACTGTGTGGTTCTAATGAAGATACAAAACAGATGAAATAGATACTGTGTGGTTCTAATGAAGATACAAAACATGAAATAGATACTGTGTGGTTCTAATGAAGAAACAAACAGATGAAATAGATACTGTGTGGTTCTAATGAAGATACAAAACAGATGAAATAGATACTGTGTGGTTCTAATGAAGATACAAACAAATGAAATAGATACTGTATGGCTCTAATGAAGATATAAACAGATGAAATAGATACTGTGTGGTCCTAATGAAGATACAAACAGATGAAATAGATAATGTGTGGCTCCAATGAAGATACAAACAGATGAACTAGATACCGTGTAGCTCTAATGAAGATAACAACAGATGAAATAGATACTGTGTGGTTCTAATGAAAATAGAAACAGATAAAATAGATACTGTGTTGTTCTAATGAAAATAGAAACAGATGAAATAGATACTGTGTGGTTCTGATGAAGTTACAAACAGATGAAATAGATACTGTGTGGTTCTAATGAAGATACAAAACAGATGAAATAGATACTGTGTGGTTCTAATGAAAATAGAAACAGATAAAATAGATACTGTGTGGTTCTAATGAAGTTACAAACAGATGAAATGGATACTGTGTGGTTCTAATGAAAATAGAAACAGATAAAATAGATACTGTGTTGTTCTAATGAAGATACAAAACAGATGAAATAGATACTGTGTGGTTCTAATGAAGTTACAAACAGATGAAATAGATACTGTGTGGTTCTAATGAAGAAACAAACAGATGAAATAGATACTGTGTGGTTCTAATGAAATATATACTGTGTGGTTCTAATGAAGAAACAAACAGATGAAATAGATACTGTGTGGTTCTAATGAAGTTACAAACAGATGAAATAGATACTGTGTGGTTCTAATGAAGAAAGAAAACAGATGAAATAGATACTGTGTGGTTCTAATGAAGATACAAACAGATGGAATAGATACTGTATGGTTCTAATGAAGATACAAACAGATGAAATAGATACTGTGTGGTTCTAATGAAGAAACAAACAGATGAAATAGATACTGTGCGGTTCTAATGAAGATACAAAACAGATGAAATAGATACTGTGTGGTTCTAATGAAGTTACAAACAGATGAAATAGATACTGTATGGTTCTAATGAAGATACAAACAGATGAAATAGATACTGTATGGCTCTAATGAATATACAAACAGATGAAATAGATACTGTGTGGTTCTGATGAAGATACAAACAAATGAAATAGATACTGTATGGCTCTAATGAAGATATAAACACATGAAATAGATACTGTGTGGTTCTAATGAAGATACAAACAGATGAAATAGATAACGTGTGGCTCCAATGAAGATACAAACAGATGAAATAGATACCGTGTAGCTCTAATGAAGATAAAAACAGATGAAATAGATACTGTGTGGTTCTAATGAAGATACAAACAGATGAAATAGATACTGAGTGGTTCTAATGAAGAAACAAACATATGAAATGGATACTGTGTTGTTCTAATGAAAATAGAAACAGATGAAATAGATACTGTGTTGTTCTAATGAAAATAGAAACAGATGAAATAGATACTGTGTTGTTGTAATGAAAATAGAAACAGATGAAATTGATACTGTGTTGTTCTAATGAAAATAGAAACAGATGAAATAGATACTGTGTGGTTCTAATGAAGTTACAAACAGATGAAATAGATACTGTGTGGTCCTAATGAAGATACAAACAGATGAAATAGATACTGTGTGGTCCTAATGAAGATACAAACAGATGAAATAGATAATGTGTGGCTCCAATGAAGATACAAACAGATGAAATAGATACCGTGTAGCTCTAATGAAGATAAAAACAGATGAAATAGATACTGTGTGGTTCTAATGAAGATAACAACAAATGAAATAGATACCGTGTGGCTCTAATGAAGATAAAAACAGATGAAATAGATACTGTATGGCTCTAATGAATATACAAACAAATGAAATAAATAACGTGTGGCTTGAATGAAGATACAAACAGATGCAATAGATACTGTGTTGTTCTAATGAAAATAGAAACAGATGAAATAGATACTGTGTGGTTCTAATGAAGATACAAACAGATGAAATAGATACTGTGCTGTTCTAATGAAAATAGAAACAGATAAAATAGATATTGTGTTGTTCTAATGAAAATAAAAACAGATGAAATAGATACTGTGTGGTTCTGATGAAGATACAAACAGATGAAATAGATACTGAGTGGTTCTAATGAAGAAACAAACAGATGAAATGGATACTGTGTTGTTCTAATGAAAATAGAAACAGATGAAATAGATACTGTGTTGTTCTAATGAAAATAGAAACAGATGAAATAGATACTGTGTGGTTCTAATGAAGTTACAAACAGATGAAATAGATAATGTGTAGTTCCAGTGAAGATATTATAAACAGTTGAAATAAATACTCTGTGATTTTAATGACTATATGATAACAGCCTGCACTCTTCTGCGAATACTTTTCACTACATTTTGAAACATGGCTGCGGGAATTTGCTCCTATTCAGTCACAAGAGCATTGGTGAGGCTAGGCACTGATGACAGAAGAGAGAACTTTTTGGCTCGCAGTTAGCGTTCCAGTTCATCCTAAAAGTGTTCGATGGGGTTGAGGTCAGGGTTCAGTGCAGGCCAGTCAAGTTCTTCCACACCAACCTCGGCAAACCATGTCTTTATGGACCTCGCTTTGTGCACGGAGGGTCTGTCATGTTGAAACAAAAAAAAAAAAGCCTTCCCCAAACATTTGCCACAAAGTTGGAAGCACACAATTCTCTAGAACGTCATTGCATGCTGTAGTATTAAGATGTTCCTTCACTGGAACTAAAGATCCTAGCCCACACCATTATTCCTCCTCCACAAAACTTTACAGTTGGCACTATGCATTCAGGTAGGTAGTGTTCTCCTGGCATCCGTAAAGCTCAGATTCGTCCTTCAGACTTCCAGATAGTGAAGCGTGATTCATCACTTCAGAGAACGCGTTTCCACTGCTCTTGAGTCCAATGGCAGTGTACGTTACACCACTCGAGCCGACGTTTGACATTGCGCACGGTGATCTCAGGCTTGTGTCCGACTGCTTTGCCATGGAAACCCATTTCATGAAGCTTCCGACGAACAGTTCTTGTGTTGATGTTGCTTTCAGAGGCAGTTTTAAACTTGGTAGTGAGTGTTACAACTGTAGACGGATGATTTTACACGCTATGCGCTTCAGCTCTCGGCGGTCCTGTTGTGTAAGCTTGTGTGGCCTACCGCTTCGTTGGCTGAGTTGTTGTTACTCATAGACGTTTCCACTTCACAATAACAGCACTTACAGTTGATCGGGACAGTTCTAGCAGGGCAGAAATTTGACGAACTGACTTGTTGGAAAGATAGCGTCCTATAACAGTGACACGTTGAAAGACAGCGAGCTCTTCAGTACGATACTTTCTACTGCCAGTGTTTGTCTATGGAGGTTGCATGGCTGTGTGCTTTATTTTATGCACGTGTTAGCAACGGGTGCGGCTGAAATAGTCGAACCCACCAATTAGAAGGGGTGCCCACATACTTTGGGCCATATCGTGTAGATGCACATACAGAATTTTTACGTCTCAGTACGAAGACATCTTTTGGACAACCTGGCTGTAATGGTTTAGGTGGTTTAAAACCTGGTGTTGAAATTAATAATTAATCTTACCTTATGGAAAAACCGTTCTTTGCTTCGAAGTGACAAGTTAAGGCTGAACCATTTGAAACATTCCGAATAGGCTCGGCATGGCCAGGTGTGTTAATGCATTCGACTTGTAATCTGAGGGTCGCGGGTTCGAATCCCCGTCACACCAAACATGCTCGCTCTTTCAGCCGTGGAGGCGTTATAATGTGTGGTGAATCCTACTATTCGTTGATAATAGAGTAGCCCAAGAGTTGGCAGTGGGTGGTGATGACTAGCTGACTTTCCTCTAGTCTTCCACAGCTAAATTAGGGACGGCTAGCGCATATAGCCCTCGTGTAACTTTGCGCGAAATTCAAAAACAAAATACAAAGAAACAAACGTCCCGAATAACACGTTTTTTTAGGAAGTCGTTACCAAACGTACACTAAGGTGATGTCATTTAGGCCTAACTCACAACCTACATTGTCTTAAGGCTTTTTCTTGTATCAGGTTTTAAACCGTAAATAATAGATTCACCAGAGCTGGTCCAGATAAATTCATTTCCCTGTTACATATATCTATCTGTTTTGTTTTATTAGTTAACACAACAAAAACTACAGTTTTTGAAACTTAACCACAAAACGGTTCCCCCTTCCTACGTTACTAAACTTGTGTTCACGATACACTGATGCTCAACCTGAGTATCTGCTGTTTTTATCACATTTGTGGGAAAAAAGGAGAAGTATAATAATTTATTAATACTGTAGTGAGGCCTTTTTTAAGAGAAGTATAATAATTTATTAATACTGTAGTGAGGCCTTCTTTAAGAGAAGTATGAATAATTTATTAATACTGTAGTGAGGCCTCTCTTAAAGAGAAGTATAATAATTTATTAATACTGTAGTGAGGCCTCTCTTAAAGAGAAGTATAATAATTTATTAATACTGTAGTGAGGCCTTCTTTAAGAGAAGTATAATAATTTATTAATACTGTAGTGAGGCCTCTCTTTAAGAGAAGTATAATAATTTATTAATACTGTAGTGAGGCCTCTCTTAAAGAGAAGTATAATAATTTATTAATACTGTAGTGAGGCCTCTCTTAAAGAGAAGTATAATAATTTATTAATACTGTAGTGAGGCCTCTCTTAAAGAGAAGTATGAATAATTTATTAATACTGTAGTGAGGCCTCTCTTAAAGAGAAGTATAATAATTTATTGATACTGTAGTGAGGCCTCTCTTAAAGAGAAGTATAATAATTTATTAATACTGTAGTGAGGCCTCTCTTAAAGAGAAGTATAATAATTTATTGATACTGTAGTGAGGCCTCTCTTAAAGAGAAGTATAATAATTTATTGATACTGTAGTGAAGCCTCTCTTAAAGAGAAGTATAATAATTTATTAATACTGTAGTGAGGCCTCTCTTAAAGAGAAGTATAATAATTTATTAATACTGTAGTGAGGCCTCTCTTAAAGAGAAGTATAATAATTTATTAATACTGTAGTGAGGACTCTCTTAAAGAGAAGTATGAATAATTTATTAATACTGTAGTGAGGCCTCTCTTAAAGAGAAGTATAATAATTTATTAATACTGTAGTGAGGCCTCTCTTAAAGAGAAGTATAATAATTTATTAATACTGTAGTGAGGCCTCTCTTAAAGAGAAGTATAATAATTTATTAATACTGTAGTGAGGCCTCTCTTAAAGAGAAGTATAATAATTTATTAATACTGTAGTGAGGCCTCTCTTAAAGAGAAGTATGAATAATTTATTAATACTGTAGTGAGGCCTCTCTTAAAGAGAAGTATAATAATTTATTGATACTGTAGTGAGGCCTCTCTTAAAGAGAAGTATAATAATTTATTAATACTGTAGTGAGGCCTCTCTTAAAGAGAAGTATAATAATTTATTGATACTGTAGTGAGGCCTCTCTTAAAGAGAAGTATAATAATTTATTAATACTGTAGTGAGGCCTCTCTTAAAGAGAAGTATAATAATTTATTAATACTGTAGTGAGGCCTCTCTTAAAGAGAAGTATAATAATTTATTAATACTGTAGTGAGGCCTCTCTTAAAGAGAAGTATAATAATTTATTAATACTGTAGTGAGGACTCTCTTAAAGAGAAGTATGAATAATTTATTAATACTGTAGTGAGGCCTCTCTTAAAGAGAAGTATAATAATTTATTAATACTGTAGTGAGGCCTCTCTTAAACAGAAGTATGAATAATTTATTAATACTGTAGTAAGGCCTCTCTTAAAGAGAAGTATAATAATTTATTAATACTGTAGTGAGGCCTCTCTTAAACAGAAGTATGAATAATTTATTAATACTGTAGTAAGGCCTCTCTTAAAGAGAAGTATAATAATTTATTAATACTGTAGTGAGGCCTCTCTTAAAGAGAAGTATAATAATTTATTGATACTGTAGTGAGGCCTCTCTTAAAGAGAAGTATAATAATTTATTGATACTGTAGTGAGGCCTCTCTTAAAGAGAAGTATAATAATTTATTGATACTGTAGTGAGGCCTCTCTTAAACAGAAGTATGAATAATTTATTAATACTGTAGTAAGGCCTCTCTTAAAGAGAAGTATAATAATTTATTAATACTGTAGTGAGGCCTCTCTTAAAGAGAAGTATAATAATTTATTGATACTGTAGTGAGGCCTCTCTTAAAGAGAAGTATAATAATTTATTGATACTGTAGTGAGGCCTCTCTTAAAGAGAAGTATAATAATTTATTAATACTGTAGTGAAGCCTCTCTTAAAGAGAAGTATAATAATTTATTAATACTGTAGTGAGGCCTCTCTTAAAGAGAAGTATAATAATTTATTAATACTGTAGTGAGACTTCTCTTAAAGAGAAGTATAATAATTTATTAATACTGTAGTGAGGCCTCTCTTAAAGAGAAGTATGAATAATTTATTAATACTGTAGTGAGGCCTCTCTTAAAGAGAAGTATAATAATTTATTAATACTGTAGTGAGGCCTCTCTTAAAGAGAAGTATAATAATTTATTAATACTGTAGTGAGGCCTCTCTTAAAGAGAAGTATAATAATTTATTAATACTGTAGTGAGGCCTCTCTTAAAGAGAAGTATGAATAATTTATTAATACTGTAGTGAGGCCTCTCTTAAAGAGAAGTATAATAATTTATTAATACTGTAGTGAGGCCTCTCTTAAAGAGAAGTATGAATAATTTATTAATACTGTAGTGAGGCCTATCTTAAAGAGAAGTATAATAATTTATTAATACTGTAGTGAGGCCTCTCTTAAAGAGAAGTATAATAATTTATTAATACTGTAGTGAGGCCTCTCTTAAAGAGAAGTATGAATAATTTATTAATACTGTAGTGAGGCCTCTTTTTTTTTTCTTTTCTTTTTTGGAATTCGTTTTTAGCCATGGTAACAAAAATACAGCTTTCAGAACTTACCATTTTAGAGTTCACCAAATTTATGAGGCCAAGAAAATATACATTTTTTTTAATCTTGCTACTTGAACAGGATTCTAACATCGAAACTGGAAAATTATGAAATGATCATCGAACTTAAAGACATTGAAAGGATATATTTCCAATTAAATAACGTCCTACCCTCTTTAGGCCTCCTTCCTCTGGAGTTAAGTGGAGTTGCTTTTTTTAATTACAAATATTCGGTTAGTCTTTGTAGCTATTAAAGTTAGGAGTCAACTAAGATATTTCCAAAGGAGATTTTAAACAGTTAGTTTAGTCCTGAGTTACTCATTCACGAAGTGTTAATTAGAGGTGATATAGTTCAAGAGTATTTTAATATCCGAATTTTGTTTTCTTTTCGTGAACAGAGCGCAGATATCCCATTCTTTAACTTTGCACCAAAACAACAGTCGCTTATATAAACAACTCTATAAAGGTCTGGCGTGGTCTGGTGTTAGGGCACTCTACTTGTTTTTTTGGGTTTGACCCCCCCAAAAAAATGTTCACTTTTTTCATAAGTGAAAGCGCTATATGTAATAATCAATCTCACTAATCGTTGGTAAAATATGGTGTATCTCAAGAGTTGGCGGATGGCGTTGTTGACTAGCTGCCTTCTCTCTGATTTATCAGTTTAAAATTAGAAACAGCTAGCATAAACATCTCCCGAGTAGCTTTGTATGAAATTAAACAAACGAATAAAGTCATGACAAAAAATCTAGGACGCCACCTGTAGTCCAACAGTTGAGTAACTCTTCAGGACTATTATTAGATACAAACCACGAAGAAAGATTTGATCACAGATCTCTAAATTTTCTGAATTTGAGCCACATTCTCTGGCTGACATGAAGTGATCTTGAAATTCGTGAGGAGATTCTTTTAAGAGCAAAAATATTTATATCGACAAGTGAGCACTTTATTTTTAAATAATTATTGATATGCGACTTCCACGGGTTTCGGTCCAAAACAACCAGAAAAAACAAATATAATTACCCTGTCTCGGAATAAAACAATTGGCAAACGTCCCACAGACTTTTGTCAAGTGGCTTCCTTCAAGCGCCCCAAGTAGTCAGTTTAAGAACTATCGTCTTGAGAGCAAAAAAAGTTAAGACAATAGGAATAAATATGCATGTACATCTAACTTCTTTTATCTTTTTATTTCCATACATAGGCAGTGTTTTCTTTAAAAATCTAGCAGAAAAAATCCATTTTGAAACTATTGTATTTGTTTTACATCTTACAAAATTTATGGAGTAAATGTATTTAACATACACCAGTTTTTGTGCATGAAAGTCTATCTAGCGGTTTACTCAATTGCTGAACAAAGATTGTCCCTGGAGCACCTAACAGAAAGTTTCTGTTTTTCTTATTTATATCAAGGCCAGGCATGGCCAGGTGTGTTAAGGCGTTCGACTCACAATCAGAGGCGGCGGGCTCGAATTCCTGTCGCAACAAACATGCTCACCCTTTCAGGCGTGGGTCATTATAATGTGACGGTCAATCCCACTATTCGTTGGTAAAAGAGTAGTCCAAGAGATTGCGGTGGGTGGTGATGACTAGCTGCCTTCCCTCTAGTCTTACACTGCTAAATTAGGGACGGCTAGCGCAGATAGCCCTCGTGTAGCTTTGCGCGAAATTCAAAAACAAAACAAATTTAAATCAAACACACACGAAAATAACTTTTGATGTCAGGGCTTATAACGCTAAGATACAAGATTTAATGCCAGCCCCACGGGTGACGCAAATATTGGTTTATGAACACTGTCTACCTGGTTCATGCGTATAAAAATTCCTTTTGTTACCTTGTTCACAAAGTTAGTAAGATCGAAGCTCTGCAAAATTTATAACACAAACTTTATCCAACAGGTGGCCTGCTTACGTTATCTATTTATTTGAATTAAATTATTTGACGTTTAGGAACGTTTCACTTTTGGTACGTTTGATTTACAAGTTGTATCATAGTTGGTGTTTGATTTTATACTTGAGTTGCAATTGGTTGTTTGTTTTTATAGTTGAGTTGCAATTGGTTGGTTGATTTTGTAGGTGAGTTAATCTTACGGATGAATTTCAAACTTTCACGTATTGCTTTTTTTTTGTATTAAGAGACAGGAATTTCCACAGCCTTAAAATTAAAACATATGTAGATTAGTAAAGTAAGATTTTATATTCGAAACTTAAATAACGATTATGGTCTTCGAACACTTCATTTCCACTTCCGAGATAAACATCGTGAAACTTCTCAATGTCTCGCAAAACACGAGAACGAGACCAAAATCTCGTAACGTCTCGTCGTATCTAGAGAATGAGCGAGATGATTAAAAACAAACAAACATACAAAACGACGAAAATCGCAGACGAAGTATAAAATCAGCTGACTTTTGACCTAGTTCTGCAGGTCATTAGTTTCATGAGTTTATATTTGAAACAAAAAAAAAAGGAACTCAGAAACTGACCACAGATTTTTAACGGAATTCTATTGGAATAAATAATTATTACTATCATACTTTGTTAACGTAATTTTTCGTGAATATTTTTATAGGAAAAACAATTATCTTTGGTAAGTTTTCTACAATTGGCTGTTACCTTTGTGTATTGTAACGTAACTTTTCACGTTAAAATAATGGTAGTCCTATATTCACAACTAATTCTTCACATTATTTTTTATATATTATTAAACACAAAAAAATGAGTTTCTTGTGTTGAGCTGGAAATACACATTGATCAGAGTAAGACTTAAAACATTTAGTACTTGAATCAAGAGACTGACACCTGGTGGAAACAAAACAAACAAAAGTGTAAAAAATTCCAATACCTTCGTCTTGTATGGGATATGACAAGAGAAACTCCAACATCGTTATACGGGGGGTGGTGTTTGTGAGATGTGTAAACCTTTAAAAAATGTAAATATGGCTACTGGGGTTTTTATCTGTTGATATTTAACGTAGTGTATTCGCTGTCACGAGCAGAAGAGAAATATCACGCATGCGCAGAGAAATCAATACGGGGATGTTTGTAAACCCGTCTTATTCAGAGATTACGTGCGTCTTCCGACTAACACACACATACAGCCAAGCATACTGTTTATATGTACGTTATCAATACTTATCTTCAGAGAAAGTGAAGATATTAATTTGTCATAACATTTTTCATAAGTTTCTATCTATTTATATGATTAAACATTCATTGTGTTTTAAATTAATATATAACTTCCAATGTTATAAGCACAAAATACGACTTCGATGTTTATATACTTTTCTAGACTCTTCAACATATCAGTAAGAGTACTCACTACGTCTGAGCATTTTATCTTCAGCGTAATTTAAGGTAAATAAACCAGTAAATTAGCCTCGTGGGCAAGAAAGCCCTCACGGTGAAAGGAAAATGTAGTTTCCACTTACTTAACTAGGTACGTCTTGAATAGGCTTAGATGTAGTTTCCACTTACTTAACTAGGTACGTCTTGAATAGGCTTAGATGTACTTTCCACTTACTTAACTAGGTACGTCTTGAATAGGCTTAAATGTAGTTCCCACTTACTTAACTAGGTACGTCTTGAATAGGCTTAGATGTAGTTTCCACTTACTTAA
Organism: Tachypleus tridentatus; assembly: GCF_004210375.1. Classification (NCBI taxonomy): domain Eukaryota; kingdom Metazoa; phylum Arthropoda; class Merostomata; order Xiphosura; family Limulidae; genus Tachypleus; species Tachypleus tridentatus. The sequence continues at coordinate 33,478,933 of NW_027467777.1, read as the reverse complement.
CTAGGTACGTCTTGAATAGGCTTAGATGTAGTTTCCACTTACTTAACTAGGTACGTCTTGAATAGGCTTAGATGTAGTTTCCACTTACTTAACTAGGTACGTCTTGAATAGGCTTAGATGTAGTTTCCACTTACTTAACTAGGTACGTCTTGAATAGGCTTAGATGTAGTTTCCATTTACTTAACTAGGTACTTCTTGAATAGGCTTAGATGTAGTTTCCACTTACTTAACTAGGTACGTCTTGAATAGGCTTAGATGTAGTTTCCACTTACTTAACTAGGTACGTCTTGAATAGGCTTAGATGTACTTTCCACTTACTTAACTAGGTACGTCTTGAATAGGCTTAAATGTAGTTCCCACTTACTTAACTAGGTACGTCTTGAATAGGCTTAGATGCTGAAATGATGGATTATATATACGTATTTTGAAAAAAAAATTATGCGCACTGTATTCTTAAAACCATACGCACACTTTAAATGGTTCAGATTATCATAGCAATAAAATAATTTACATCATACCGGATGTGACGTTCCACCCATAATAATTTCAAAACTAGCATACCGCATTGTACTTGAAAATATCGTATATTTTCATCACTTTTGTGATGGCTGAATGTGTTGAACATTCAATAGTATATAATGAGCTGCCACTGTGACCTCATGACCGAGTAAAAAGACTCGTTATGCTCAACTTTTGAATTAAAGCATGTTAATTTGAACTGAAATTTTGATTCACCATTGAAGCTTATAATATTAAACAAGAGATATTTTGACCTAAAGCATGTCAGTTAAGCATGTGACCTTTTCACTCACGATTAAGGCTTATCATGTTAAACAATAGAGACCCCTACCTGTTTAGTTACTGCCGCGCCAATTTTACAAAGTTTAAAATGAGTAAGTGTGTGTTTTCTTTTATCACATTGAAATGGATAACTACTGTCAAACAATTACGGAATGCCTTCAGAAAGCAGCCAAGTTAACAATACCAAAACAACACCATAAACCAACAAACAACACATGGAAACCCACCACAGAAATAATCAATCTAATAAAAAAACGAAGACAATTAAGAAGACAGCACATGATAACAAGAAACAAAGAAACCAAAACGCAAATAAATAATATTAGAAATGACATTAGAACACAAATAAAACAACAAAAACAAAATAAATGGGACAACTACTGCTCAAAACTAAATGATAAAACTGACCCGAAAAAATTCTGGTCACATCTTAAAAGACTCACCAACGAAAAAACAGACACAAATAAATATCCTTCACTTGAACATAACAATACTATAGCACACACAAATAAAGAAATATCCTTCACTTGAACATAACAATACTATAGCACACACAAATAAAGAAATATCCTTCACTTGAACATAATAATACTATAGCACACACCAATAAAGAAATATCCTTCACTTGAACATAATAATACAATAGCACACACAAATAAAAAAATAGCCTTCACTTGAACATAATAATACTCTAGCACACACAAATAAAGAAATATCCTTCACTTGAACATAATAACACTATAGCACACACAAATAAAGAAATATCCTTCACTTGAACATAATAATACTATAGCACACACAAATAAAGAAATATCCTTCACTTGAACATAATAATACTATAGCACACACAAATAAAGAAATATCCTTCACTTGAACATAATAATACTATAGCACACACAAATAAAGAAATATCCTTCACTTGAACATAATAATACTACAGCATACACAAATAAAGAAATATCCTTCACTTGAACATAATAACACTATAGCACACACAAATAAAGAAATATCCTTCACTTGAACATAATAATACTATAGCACACACAAATAAAGAAATATCCTGCATTCGAAGATAATAATACTATAGCACACACAATTAAAGAAATATCCTTCACTTGAACATAATAATACTATAGCACACACAAATAAAGAAATATCCTTCACTTGAACATAATAATACTATAGCACACACAAATAAAGAAATATCCTTCACTTGAACATAATAATACTATAGCACACACAAATAAAGAAATATCCTCCACTTGAACATAATAATACTATAGCACACACAAATAAAGAAATATCCTTCACTTGAACATAATAATACTATACCACACACAAATAAAGAAATATCCTTCACTTGAACTTAATAATACTATAGCACACACAAATAAAGAAATATCCTTCACTTGAACATAATAATACTATAGCACACACAAATAAAGAAATATCCTTCACTTGAACATAATAATACTATAGCACACACAAATAAAGAAATATCCTTCACTTGAACATAATAATACAATAGCACACACAAATAAAGAAATATCATTCACTTGAACATAATAATACTACAGCACACACAAATAAATAAATAGCCGAAGCTTTCAAAGATCAACTTCAAAATACATTTAAAACTCACACTGATCCAGATGTGGATACATATTTCTACAATAAAGTCACTAATCACATATTAAACAATAAAGATCAATTTGAACCAATTTTTACAATAAACATAACTGATACAAATACAAGTTCCGACACAGATTATACAAACACGTTACTAACAAATGAAATATCCCTACAAGAACTACTAGAAGCAATAAAAAACACAAAAAACAAAGCACCAGGTGAAGATGAAATACAAGCTATCCTTCTAAAAAAGGGCACTCCGAAATTGTTTGACCACCTAAAAACACTTTTTAACCTATCTCTATTCTCAGGATACATTCCAGTTTCTTGGAAGCTTGCAAATATATTAATGTCCCATAAGGAAGGAAAGCCAGCAAATAAACCTAATAGCTATCGACCAATCAGCCTGACCAGCTGTGTAGGCAAAATTCTTGAAAGAATAATCAGTAATAGACTCTCCACATTCTTGGAGATAACATCAAAATTACCAAAAGAACAAAATGGATTCAGGAAATTTAGACAAACGACAGACCACCTAATCAGATTAACCGAAATCATAATAGATAGCTTCAATAAAAAAGAATGTACTGTCGCTTGCTTCCTTGATATCGAGAAATCATTCGACACTGTTTGGCACGATGGTCTAAGGTTCCGAATGAATGAAATGGAACTACCGCGAGGAATTATTCGCTGGCTATCTAACTTTTTGTAAAATAGAAAGTGTAGAGTGAATGTTAAAGGAACTTTTTCTGAATACTTTACTCCTGAAGCTGGTGTCCCTCAGGGAGGGGTGGTTAGCCCTATACTCTTCATCATGTATGTAAACAATATGCCACTGAAGGATCCAAATCATGGATTCTCTTCACAGTTCGCAGATGATGTGGCAGTCTGGAAAAGTGCCGCAACACCCACGATAGCAGCCACTAACATACAACCGCAACTAAATAGAATAAGTGAATATTGTCAAAAATATAGAATAAAAATAAACACAGCAAAAACACAACTCGTAGTCTTTACGAAATTGACAAAGCACAAAAAACAACAGCCCGAACTATATATGAATGGCACACTACTCCAGATTGCCCCATCGGCAACATTTTTAGGTCTGACCTATGATTCAAAACTAACTTGGATCAATCATGTGAACGAAATTAAAAATAAAGTCTGACGAAGAACTAACTATGCTAGGAGTCTAACTGGTAAAAACAGTGGAGCATCTTCAGGTAACATATTAAAAATCTATAAAACATATATCAGACCAATAATAGATTATGCAGCTCCAGCATGGATAACTGCAAGCAATAAAATAAAACCAAACTACAAACAATCCAAAACACACTCCTCACAACTGCATATAGAGTTCCAAGAACTATATCACCTCAGTTCATTCACAAATACTCGAACATACCAACCATACCAGATAGACTCCTACATAGTACAATAATGTACTTTAATAACAATTAAATAAAAACGAATTACTATGCGAACTAGACAGGTACCTCATACATGATGAAGTTAGGCCTAAATATCTCTCCCCAGTTAACTTATATTTTAAATGTAAAAATGAATAAAAAATATATATTAAATAATAAAAATAATAATAATATTATATATATATATATATATGTATTAAACAATAAAAATAATAAATATATATATATATTAAATAATAAAAAGAATAAATATATATATATATTAAATAATAATAATAAATGCCACCAACAAACTTGACATTCTGCTGATAGAATAAAATAATCACTATATATGAACCACAATACATGGACATTGCCCTAAAAAGAATCAAAATAATATTTAGTTCTACAATTATAAATACCAATCCGTCAAGAGCATAAGTACGGGGAGGAGGAAGAGGTCATAGAGAACCTGACCCTCCAGGGTATGAACTTTTCTTACCCAAAAACCGACAGACATTATAGCAACGCCACATTGAGCTATCTGCTGTGTCCACAGAGGGGAACCGACCCCTTTATTACAGCGTTGTAAATCCGTAGACTTACCGCCGTACCACCAGGGGACTGTTATTCTGCTCAGTGAAACGTTGCTATGATAAAAATAAAATAAGAAAAGATTCAATAATATACATTATATGGTCACATTGGTAACAAACGACATACAAAAGTTGCTAACTTTAGGACTGAGGCCTCACTCAGTAAGAGGTAAATATACGATAGATCTTTTCTAGAACACAAAGAGAAATCTTTTTTGTAAGAAAGTGAACCTTCCCCAGGTACTAAAATATGAACTGCTGCATAGCCCAGTATCCTCACGAAATAAAAACCATTTCCCAAAATAGCTCATCCATACGTGACAAAACGCCCATAAGAAAATCGCAATACTGAAAATAGATCATAACTCATAACCAATCGTAACTCTTTAAATTAACACTGTCATTATTCACGTTACGCTAGGGGAGGGGGGAGTTTCACGAGCTGAATGCACGTGGAAAGACATATGTAAGGTATAATAATCATTGTAATCATCGTGGGACTACATAATCGCACCCCAGGTTTCAGTATTCCTTATTCATAAACTTACTGCTCACCCACCGGTAACAAATAAACCAACCTTTCTTCATCGGCGAAGATATCAATCTCCTTAAGTAAAATGAAAAGGTGGAGTGGCGTAACGGTACATTACCATGACAACCAGGAAGTGTTTTGGTTTACTTTCTAACGAATATTACAGGTACGACTTATTTCTGCCATGTTGTAGGTGGCGCTCTGCGTATTGCGAAGTTAGAGAGAAATGCTGTTTTTGAGTTACATTCTTGTGAGAATACCACTCTTCCGTTAAGCCGTAAAGTTTCCCATTAAGGTCATGACCCCTAGACAAAATAAGGAAATTTGAAAAACATATTGCTTGTAGTGATTTTTCTTCCCAATATCAACAACTGACTTTGCTTTCGATATGAAAAATCGCATAAGGAACTGGACGTGATAATCCAAACAGCATCACAATAAATTAGGGTTGACAAAGATATAATCAGTACGACAAAAAAGAACAGCTTTTACGTAATTTGTTTCATCTGCTGCTTCTCTGCGTAATAAGATCCACCATTAGATTTATGAAAGTTGAAACATCTCTGATCATTTCCTTCGAGTTACGTGAGAACAAATCAAAACATCAGTTTGGTGAGTTCTTGAACGTGGAAATCTATTTACTTCCGTCTCACAGTAAATAACCACGCTGTAAACTTTTATTTTCTATTCAGGGTTCGTGTGACATTAATGTTATATACGCAAAGTTTATGTATCGTTTTAAATTGACGTTAGGTATTAAAGTTTCTCATAATTTTGTTGTAGTGAATTCTGACACAAATAACAGTTTGAAAGTAGAACTACTGTTTTCCTTACTGAAAACTGTAGTGTGGGAGACTACAGTGTGATGTTTGTACACACTGTGTTTTTATCAGTTAAAACTGTTGTGTGGGAGACTACAGTGTGTGTTTGTACACACTATATTTTTATTAGTGAAAATTGTAGTGTAGGGGACTACAGTGTCATGTTTGTACACACAATGTTTTTATTAATGAAAACTGTAGTGTAGGGGACTACAGTGTCATGTTTGTACACACAAAGTTTTTATTAATGAAAACTGTAGTGTAGGGGACTACAGTGTCATGTTTGTACACACAATGTTTTTATTTGTGTAAACTGTAGTGTAGGGGACTACAGTGTCATGTTTGTACACACAATGTTTTTATTAATGAAAACTGTAGTGTAGGGGACTACAGTGTCATGTTTGTACACACAATGTTTTTATTTGTGAAAACTGTAGTGTGGGAGACTACAGTGTGATGTTTGTACACACAATGTTTTTATCAGTTAAAACTGTTGTGTGGGAGACTACAGTGTGTGTTTGTACACACTATATTTTTATTAGTGAAAATTGTAGTGTAGGGGACTACAGTGTCATGTTTGTACACACAATGTTTTTATTTGTGAAAACTGTAGTGTAGGGGACTACAGTGTCATGTTTGTACACACAATGTTTTTATTTGTGAAAACTGTAGTGTAGGGGACTACAGTGTCATGTTTGTACACACTATGTTTTTATTAATGAAAACTGTAGTGTAGGGGACTATGGTGTCATGTTTGTACACACAATGTTTTTATTAATGAAAACTGTAGTGTAGGGGACTACAGTGTCATGTTTGTACACACAATGTTTTTATTAATGGAAACTGTAGTGTAGGGGACTACAGTGTCATGTTTGTACACACTATACTTTTATTAATGAAAACTGTAGTGTAGGGGACTACAGTGTCATGTTTGTACACACAATGTTTTTATTTGTGAAAACTGTAGTGTAGGGACTACAGTGTCATGTTTGTACACACAATGTTTTTATTAGTGAAAACTGTAGTGTAGGGGACTACAGTGTCATGTTTGTACACACAATGTTTTTATTAATGAAAACTGTAGTGTAGGGGACTACAGTGTCATGTTTGTACACACAATGTTTTTATTAATGAAAACTGTAGTGTTGGGGACTACAGTGTCATGTTTGTACACACAATGTTTTTATTAGTGAAAACTGTAGTGTAGGGGACTACAGTGTCATGTTTGTACACACAATGTTTTTATTTGTGAAAACTGTAGTGTAGGGGAACACAGTGTCATGTTTGTACACACTATGTTTTTATTTGTGAAAATTGTAGTGTAGGGGACAACAGTGTCATGTTTGTACACACAATGTTTTTATTTGTGAAAACTGTAGTGTAGGGGACTACAGTGTCATGTTTGTACACACAATGTTTTTATTTGTGAAAACTGTAGTGTAGGGGACTACAGTGTCATGTTTGTACACACAATGTTTTTATTAAGGAAAACTGTAGTGTAGGGGACTACGGTGTCATGTTTGTACACACAATGTTTTTATTAATGAAAACTGTAGTGTAGGGGACTACAGTGTCATGTTTGTACACACAATGTTTTTATTAATGGAAACTGTAGTGTAGGGGACTACAGTGTCATGTTTGTACACACTATACTTTTATTAATGAAAACTGTAGTGTAGGGGACTACAGTGTCATGTTTGTACACACAATGTTTTTATTTGTGAAAACTGTAGTGTAGGGACTACAGTGTCATGTTTGTACACACAATGTTTTTATTAGTGAAAACTGTAGTGTAGGGGACTACAGTGTCATGTTTGTACACATAATGTTTTATTAATGAAAACTGTAGTGTAGGGACTACAGTGTCATGTTTGTACACACAATGTTTTTATTAATGAAAACTGTAGTGTAGGGGACTACAGTGTCATGTTTGTACACACAATGTTTTTATTAGTGAAAACTGTAGTGTAGGGGAGTACAGTGTCATGTTTGTACACACTATACTTTTATCAGTGAAAACTGTAGTCTTAATTCTGACAAATTCGGACAATATCATATTAAATGATGTTTATGCTGCGAAACCTACATAATGAGCTACACGTGCTTTGTACACGGGCATTAAACCTCGATGTTTAGCGTTAGAAACCTTCAAACTTACCTCTTAACCACTGGGACGATTGGATTGGGGCTTTTATAGGACCAGTGTAAGAAGAAAAACTTTATCAGATTAAAACAAACCAGCGTGATTGTTCGCCAAGTTTCAACACAAACATATATAAAATTGCTGCATATCGTGTTTCAATCTTCTTACTGGTCATGACCGATAGCAGGCAGGAAAGCCGACAAAACTAGCTACACGGAACAGTGAAAGAAATCGATAGAATATAGAACCCTCATCTGGTATCTTTCAGCTACCACGCACCAAATCTAATCGGTTTGTTTTAACTTATGTAAAATTTCCACAGTTTCTGTTTTCACAGATCAGACACGTACTTTTTATACAACAAGAAAGGTATTAGAAGACTGTTTCTTCCAGAGTCCAGGAAGGAATCCTAAATTCGCCATATTTGGACTCGGATCCGGACAACGTTTCTAGTATGTCATATTCATATTAGTCATATTCAAGGGTTGTTATCTGCTTGTTCTAATTCTGTCTTTTTCTAGAGCACAGAGAGCAAATTTTAATTGTTTGGAATAATTTCGATTACTCATGGTAAATGTTCCCTTACCTCAAAAGGTTTTAACTAATCGATTCATTACAAGTTATCGGTATCATTACATCTGGCCAGTTATCTGTATCAATACATCCAGCCAGTTATCGGTATTATTACATCTGGCCAATTATCTATATCATTACGCCCGACCAGTTATCGGTATCATTACATCCAGCCAGTTATCTGTATCATTACATCCAGCCAGTTATCGGTATCATTACATCCAGCCAGTTATCTATATCATTACAACCAGCCAGTTATCTGTATCATTACATCCAGTCAGTTATCGGTATCATTACATCCAGTCAGTTATCTATATCATTACGCCCGACCAGTTATCGGTATCATTACATCCAGCCAGTTATCGGTATCATTACATCCAGCCAGTTATCTATATCATTACGCCCGACCAGTTATCGGTATCATTACATCCAGCCAGTTATCTATATCATTACATCCAGCCAGTTATCTATATCATTACAACCAGCCAGTTATCTGTATCATTACATCCAGTCAGTTATCGGTATCATTACATCCAGTCAGTTATCTATATCATTACGCCCGACCAGTTATCGGTATCATTACATCCAGCCAGTTATCTGTATCATTACATCCAGCCAGTTATCTGTATCATTACATCCAGCCAGTTATCTATATCATTACAACCAGCCAGTTATCTGTATCATTACATCCAGTCAGTTATCTGTATCATTACATCCAGCCAGTTATCTGTATCATTACATCCAGTCAGTTATCGGTATCATTACATCTGGCCAGTTATCTGTATCATTACATCCAGTCAGTTATCTGTATCATTACATCCAGCCAGTTATCTGTATCATTACATCCAGTCAGTTATCGGTATCATTACATCTGGCCAATTATCTGTATCATTACATCCAGTCAGTTATCGGTATCATTACATCCAGCCAGTTATCTGTATCATTACATCCAGTCAGTTATCGGTATCATTACATCTGGCCAATTATCGGTATCATTACATCCAGCCAGTTATCTCTATCATTACATCCAGTCAGTTATCGGTATCATTACATCCAGCCAGTTATCTGTATCATTACATCCAGTCAGTTATCGGTATCATTACATCTAGCCAATTATCGGTATCATTACATCCAGCCAGTTATCTCTATCATTACATCCAGTCAGTTATCTGTATCATTACATACAGTCAGTTATCGGTATCATTACATCCAGTCAGTTATCGGTATCATTACATCCAGCCAGTTATCTATATCATTACAACCAGCCAGTTATCTGTATCATTACATCCAGTCAGTTATCGGTATCATTACATCCAGTCAGTTATCTATATCATTACGCCCGACCAGTTATCGGTATCATTACATCCAGCCAGTTATCTGTATCATTACATCCAGCCAGTTATCTGTATCATTACATCCAGCCAGTTATCTGTATCATTACATCCAGCCAGTTATCTATATCATTACATCCAGCCAGTTATCTGTATCATTACATCCAGTCAGTTATCTGTATCATTACATCCAGCCAGTTATCTGTATCATTACATCCAGTCAGTTATCGGTATCATTACATCTGGCCAATTATCTGTATCATTACATCCAGCCAGTTATCTGTATCATTACATCCAGTCAGTTATCTGTATCATTACATCCAGTCAGTTATCGGTATCATTACATCCAGCCAGTTATCTGTATCATTACATCCAGTCAGTTATCGGTATCATTACATCTGGCCAATTATCGGTATCATTACATCCAGCCAGTTATCTCTATCATTACATCCAGTCAGTTATCGGTATCATTACATCCAGCCAGTTATCTGTATCATTACATCCAGTCAGTTATCGGTATCATTACATCTGGCCAATTATCGGTATCATTACATCCAGCCAGTTATCTCTATCATTACATCCAGTCAGTTATCTGTATCATTACATACAGTCAGTTATCGGTATCATTACATCTGGCCAATTATCTATATCATTACATCCAGCCAGTTATCAGTATCATTACATCCAGTCAGTTATCGGTATCATTACATCTGGCCAATTATCTATATCATTACATCCAGCCAGTTATCGGTATCATTACATCCAGTCAGTTATCTGTATCATTACATCCAGTCAGTTATCGGTATCATTACATCTGGCCAATTATCGGTATCATTACATCCAGCCAGTTATCTCTATCATTACATCCAGTCAGTTATCTGTATCATTACATACAGTCAGTTATCGGTATCATTACATCTGGCCAATTATCTATATCATTACATCCAGCCAGTTATCGGTATCATTACATCCAGTCAGTTATCGGTATCATTACATCTGGCCAATTATCTATATCATTACATCCAGCCAGTTATCGGTATCATTACATCCAGCCAGTTATCTGTATCATTACATCCAGTCAGTTATCTGTATCATTACATACAGTCAGTTATCGGTATCATTACATCTGGCCAATTATCTATATCATTACATCCAGCCAGTTATCGGTATCATTACATCCAGTCAGTTATCGGTATCATTACATCCAGCCAGTTATCGGTATCATTACATCCAGTCAGTTATCTGTATCATTACATCCAGTCAGTTATCTGTATCATTACATCCAGTCAGTTATCTGTATCATTACATCCAATCAGTTATCGGTATCATTACATCTGGCCAATTATCTGTATCATTACATCCAGCCAGTTATCTATATCATTACATCCAGTCAGTTATCTGTATCATTACATACAGTCAGTTATCGGTATCATTACATCTGGCCAATTATCTATATCATTACATCCAGCCAGTTATCGGTATCATTATATCCAGCCAGTTATCTATATCATTACATCCAGCCAGTTATCTGTATCATTACATCCAGTCAGTTATCGGTATCATTACATCCAGCCAGTTATCTGTATCATTACATACAGTCAGTTATCGGTATCATTACATACAGTCAGTTATCGGTATCATTACATCTGGCCAATTATCTATATCATTACATACAGTCAGTTATCGGTATCATTACATCCAGTCAGTTATCGGTATCATTACATCCAGCCAGTTATCGGTATCATTACATCCAGTCAGTTATCTGTATCATTACATCCAGTCAGTTATCTGTATCATTACATCCAGTCAGTTATCTGTATCATTACATCCAATCAGTTATCGGTATCATTACATCTGGCCAATTATCTGTATCATTACATCCAGCCAGTTATCTATATCATTACATCCAGTCAGTTATCTGTATCATTACATACAGTCAGTTATCGGTATCATTACATCTGGCCAATTATCTATATCATTACATCCAGCCAGTTATCGGTATCATTACATCCAGCCAGTTATCTATATCATTACATCCAGCCAGTTATCTGTATCATTACATCCAGTCAGTTATCGGTATCATTACATCCAGCCAGTTATCTGTATCATTACATACAGTCAGTTATCGGTATCATTACATACAGTCAGTTATCGGTATCATTACATCTGGCCAATTATCTATATCATTACATCCAGCCAGTTATCGGTATCATTACATCCAGTCAGTTATCGGTATCATTACATACAGTCAGTTATTGGTATCATTACATCTGGCCAATTATCTATATCATTACATCCAGTCAGTTATCGGTATCATTACATACAGTCAGTTATCGGTATCATTACATCCAGTCAGTTATCGATATCATTACATCCAGCCAGTTATCTGTATCATTACATACAGTCAGTTATCGGTATCATTACATACAGTCAGTTATCGGTATCATTACATCCAGCCAGTTATCGGTATCATTACATCCAGTCAGTTATCGGTATCATTACATCCAGTCAGTTATCGGTATCATTACATACAGTCAGTTATTGGTATCATTACATCTGGCCAATTATCTATATCATTACATCCAGCCAGTTATCGGTATCATTACATCCAGTCAGTTATCGGTATCATTACATACAGTCAGTTATCGGTATCATTACATCCAGTCAGTTATCTGTATCATTACATACAGTCAGTTATCGGTATCATTACATCCAGCCAATTATCTATATCATTACATCCAGCCAGTTATCGGTATCATTACATCCAGCCAGTTATCTATATCATTACATCCAGCCAGTTATCTGTATCATTACATCCAGTCAGTTATCGGTATCATTACATCCAGCCAGTTATCGGTATCATTACATACAGTCAGTTATCGGTATCATTACATCCAGCCAGTTATCTATATCATTACGCCCGACCAGTTATCTGTATCATTACATCCAGTCAGTTATCGGTATCATTACATCCAGTCAGTTATCTGTATCATTACATCTGGCCAATTATCTATATCATTACGCCCGACCAGTTATCGGTATCATTACATCCAGCCAGTTATCTCTATCATTACATCCAGTCAGTTATCGGTATCATTACATCCAGCCAGTTATCTATATCATTACATCCAGCCAGTTATCTGTATCGTTACATCCAGTCAGTTATCGGTATCATTACATCCAGCCAGTTATCTATATCATTACATCCAGCCAGTTATCTGTATCATTACATCCAGTCAGTTATCTGTATCATTACATCCAGTCAGTTATCGGTATCATTACATCTGGCCAATTATCTATATCATTACGCCCGACCAGTTATCGGTATCATTACATCCAGCCAGTTATCTCTATCATTACATCCAGTCAGTTATCGGTATCATTACATCCAGCCAGTTATCTATATCATTACATCCAGTCAGTTATCTGTATCATTACATACAGTCAGTTATCGGTATCATTACATCTGGCCAATTATCTATATCATTACATCCAGCCAGTTATCGGTATCATTACATCTGGCCAATTATCTGTATCATTACATCTAGCCAGTTATCTATATCATTACATCCAGCCAGTTATCGGTATCATTACATCCAGCCAGTTATCTATATCATTACATCCAGTCAGTTATCTGTATCATTACATACAGTCAGTTATCGGTATCATTACATCCAGCCAGTTATCTGTATCATTACATACAGTCAGTTATCTGTATCATTACATACAGTCAGTTATCGGTATCATTACATCCAGCCAGTTATCTATATCATTACATCCAGTCAGTTATCTGTATCATTACATACAGTCAGTTATCGGTATCATTACATCCAGCCAGTTATCTATATCATTACATCCAGTCAGTTATCTGTATCATTACATCCAGTCAGTTATCGGTATCATTACATCCAGCCAGTTATCTATATCATTACATCCAGTCAGTTATCTGTATCATTACATACAGTCAGTTATCGGTATCATTACATCCAGCCAGTTATCTGTATCATTACATACAGTCAGTTATCTGTATCATTACATACAGTCAGTTATCTATATCATTACATCCAGTCAGTTATCTGTATCATTACATACAGTCAGTTATCGGTATCATTACATCCAGCCAGTTATCTATATCATTACATCCAGCCAGTTATCGGTATCATTACATCCAGCCAGTTATCTATATCATTACATCCAGCCAGTTATCTATATCATTACATCCAGCCAGTTATCTATATCATTACATCCAGCCAGTTATCGGTATCATTACATCCAGTCAGTTATCGGTATCATTACATCCAGTCAGTTATCGGTATCATTACATCCAGTCAGTTATCGGTATCATTACATCTGGCCAATTATCTGTATCATTACATCCAACCAGTTATCTATATCATTACATCCAGCCAATTATCTGAATCATTACATCTAGCCGGTTATACGTATTATTTCTTATGACAGATATAAACTGTTTCCTTCATTGGTTCTAGGAAAGTTTAGGAAAATCGGTTCGATGAAATACTAGCAACTGCACGTGTGGATTGGTGGTCAGCGTATCGGTTTATCGAAACAGGATCCCGAAGTTCGCAAAACGTGGTCCACACCTTCAGGTGTGAGCGCGTTATAAAAGGTACAGTAAATATCGTATCTCGCTATCTGGTTCAAAACCAGGCAGACAGATGACGCCGCTGTCTAGTGATCTAGTTCGAAACTAGAGACGGCTATACCTAAGCCCTTGGGATCTCTGATTGGACCGTTAACATGGGGAACCTAAGAGGTTGAGAAACTTCGAGTTCTATCAGCCAAGGTTCTCTGAAAGCTATGCGATATGTTGATATATTGATTTACTCTTATTAATGTATTCATGTATTATTTGTTACACTTAATGACCACGACAGTTCCATAAAACTGATAAAGATTTTTCCCTGTAGATTAATTATCTCGATATCTTGAAGATAACATGAACACATCAAAAGATTCTTTTATGAGCCCAAGTTGTACACAATTAATGAGGACACTACAGAAAATTGGCAACCAACTACATAGCCAACTACATTGTGTCTTATTAACGAACATAGCTACTAGAGACGATGAACACGAGATGAGAGGTCTTGACCTTCTGAACAGCGTATGATTCTAAATGTCAGAGATTCGTTGTAGCTCAGCGACCCAACCGTTCTTATCAGTAACTGACAGTCTGCTAATTCCAGTGCTGATTATCTTATTATAAGTTAAGTATCCGATAAGATGAAGAATGAAAGGACATCAGAACAACTGGCTGTTCATATACGTTAATATTGTTTATAATCTATATTATCATGTGTTGTTTATAGTCTATATTATCATGTGTTGTTTATAGTCTATATTATCATGTGTTGTTTAAAGTTTATGTTACCATCTATTGTTTATACTATATATTACCATCTATTGTTTATACTATATATTACCATCTATTGTTTATACTATATATTAGCATCTATTGTTTATACTATATATTACCATCTATTGTTTATACTATATATTACCATCTATTGTTTATACTATATAATATCATCTATTGTTTATAGTATATATTATCATCTATTGTTTATAGTTAATATTACTATCTATTGTTTAAAGTTTATGTTACCATCTATTGTTTATAGATCATGTTATTATTTGCTGTTTATAGTTCATGTTATCATTTGCTGTTTATAGTTCATGTTATCATTTGCTGTTTATAGTTCATGTTATCATTTGCTGTTGATAGTTCATGTTATCATTTGCTGTTTATAGTTCATGTTGTCATTTGCTGTTTATAGTTCATGTTATTATTTGCTGTCTATAGTTCATGTTATTGTTTGCTGTTTATAGTTCATGTTATTATTTGCTGTTTATAGTTCGTGTTATTATTTGTTGTTTATAGTTCATGTTATTATTTGCTGTTTATAGTTCTTGTTATTATTTGCTGTTTATAGTTCATGTTATCATCTCTTGTGTATAGATGACAAAGAAACAAATATTAATTACTAATTAAATGAAGGCTACACGCAACTTGACAAACAAGGAAAGCATCTTTAGTCGCTCGATGCTTCAGTTTAACAAACATACAATCCCTGGCAGGACTATACTGGGTGTGACCTAGTGGTTAGCGTCACCAAGTAGGATCTTGGTTGGAGTCTGTTGCCCTACAAATACGTACCGAATTTTGGATTTGTACATGTGGTGTAAGCGTGATGCTCAAATTGTACTATTCGGTCATACAAGAGTAGTTCGAGAGTTGGCGGTAGGTGTTGGCCATTGTGTAAGTTTGGTGCGAATGTCCGAGACAGTATATCAAGCATATGATAAATAGTCGGTTTTGCGTGAAGCTTTACAAAGTGGTATCTACGCAGAGCCGACCCTGATTTTGACCTTACTGAAGCATCTGGTCAGCAGCAGTCTACATTTGAGCTACTCTAAAATCGAATAGTGTAGAACCAGATCCTGCAGCAACGAAACACAAACCATGAACCCTCGTTTGCACAGTTTGTTTGTCTGTCGAACTTCACGCAGCTACTCGAGGAATACTTGTGCTGGTTGTCTAATTTAGAAGTGGTAAACTAAAGGAAAGTCAGTTAGTCAAAACCACCCCTACCATATTCTTGGGTTACTCCTTCCCAACGAATAGTGGGATTTATCGTCACATTAAAACGCCATCACGGCTGAAAGGTAATAGAGTTTGAACCCGTGTCCAACGGATTGCGAGTCGAGCGCCCCCTTATCTGCCAGACCATGTCGCACCCCTTTTAAGTATTAAAAAGTAAATAGTTACATTCGAGTAGCTCGTAAGGCCTCACTGCTCATACGCGTAGCCCTAACTCCTTGTCAGGAAACATATTTACTGACAAACAGTTCAACTCTAAAACGCCACCTGTATAGTGAGGAGTTTCAGACGGAAAATTTGGTGCTGTAAATAGAAATTTATTAAATAAATTAAAGCAACATAAACATATATATATATGTATAAATGTATTTTCCTATTCAGTTAATTAGTCAATTATCAAAGATAATTGTTACAAGTAATAACGGATTTGTGGTTATCGCTTTCATTAATTGGTAGAGTTAATTCGACCATAATCAGTAAATAAGTTACATTCTGTGGTACAGTCTTCCTCAAAAAATTAATTAGAGAAGGAAACCAAGTGGATTTCATCAGCTTCCTATTTTGGAACGCTAACCACCGAGTTCTAGCCCGACCGGTTTAATCGGAGCGTACGTCACCACGAACGTGGATATGTACCAGCACTCTCACTTCAACACGTGCTCGTTTTGTAAAACATATAAATGAGTGATTGGCATGTGTTAAACTGTATTATAACGTATATTTTCGCAACCTTATTTAAGTTTAATGGTACTAATCTACTCACGAATAACTTTAACAATAATTAAAACAAACAAGTTGAAATATACATTAATCCGATAAGCTATTATTATGTTTGAATAACCCCATCTGTTTGATAATTATATAACAAAGTTCCGAATTAGGACGTGTATTTTCCACGAATCCCAAATCACCAATCTAGTGATCCAGTGAAAAGTTGCCACCAAAGTTCGCTCGGTCTCTATGGTGACACGTTTAGCGCTGACGTAGACGATTCAACCGTCAATTCCCAACCGTTTCGCAATGCAATACATCTTGGGTTCTTATGTCAAGAGAAACACGTCACGGTATTTCTGAGAAAGAATATTCGAATAGTTAGAGAGTCAATTAAGCGACAAAGACATAAGATTTAAAACAACGCAGCTTTCAAAATTCTCCACACCAGACGACATTCGTTCTTCAAGAGCGAACAGTTGGTTCAGGTTGAAAACAACGGTAGATGTTCTAAAGTGCTTATTTGTTTTGGACATTATTTATAAATACAAATGAAACTAGAGAACCCTGTAATGTCCGCCATGACCTATTCTGTTTTAATCACGAAGCCACACAACAGAATGTTTGTGCTACGTGAGCCACAGCAACTGGAAACCCAACTTTTCACGTCGTAAGAGATTTAAGACGGGCCTTAATTATATTGGACTTTAACCATTGCTTATGGAAAAAAAAAGAGGTTATTATTTCACCAGATGGAGCCAGTTGTAAACAGTCGATAAAGTGATTTTCTTCTTCACCAGATGGCAATCAAGTCATTAAACAATAAAAGCCGAAGTTCAGTCTTCATCTAAAAAGTAAATGAATTTATTAGGAACGTTTTTCTTAAGTTTATTTAGTTTGGTTTGACAAAAGAGAACAAGAACGTTTTACATAAAAATGTGTTAAATGATAGAAAGGTTTGTTCGACATCTGAAGAGATTGTTTATTTTTGAACTTCGCGCAAAAATACACGAGGGCTATCTGCGTTAGCCGTCCCTAAATTAGCACCGTAAGAATAGAGGAAAGCCAACTGTTGGGGTACTCTTTTACCAACAAATAGTGGGATTGAAAAAGAACATTATAACGTCCCTACAGCTGAAAATGCAAGCATATTTGGTGGGACAAGGATTTGAACCAGCGACCCTCAGATTATGAATCGAGCGCCCACTATCCTCCTGGCCATGCCGGGCCTATATGTGAAGAGAGATATATGTGAATATCATTAGTTATTATAATACATATAATATCATCAGTTATTATAATACATATAATATCATACGTTATTATAATACATATAATATCATAAGTTATTATAATACACATAATATCATAAGTTATTATAATACACATAATATCATAAGTTATTATAATACATATAATATCATACGTTATTATAATACACATAATATCATAAGTTATTATAATACACATAATATTATAAGTTATTATAATACATATAATATCATACGTTATTATAATACATATAATATCATAAGTTATTATAATACATAAAATAGCATAAGTTATTATAATACATATAATATCATAAGTTATTATAATACACATAATATCATAAGTTATTATAATACACATAATATCATAAGTTATTATAATACACATATTATCATAAGTTATTATAATACATATAATATCATAAGTTATTATAATACATAAAATATCATAAGTTATTATAATACACATATTATCATAAGTTATTATAGTACAGGTGAATATTATGTTTTTAAATTAAAATGTATTTCTCTCAAGACCCGGATGCATGTCTTGTCGTCAAGACACAATCTAACAGTGTTTTCAAAATAAGATATCGTGACGAGGGTAGGTGAGTTATAAATTAAATTACTTAGAACATATAAATTAGAACATCTAAGTAAGAAACAAGTGACGCTTAGAACATATTGAAACAGTAGTAATGATTACAATAACAAAGGGCCCGGGCCTGGCCAGGTGGTTAAGGAATTCAACTCGTAATATGCGGGTCGCGGGTTAAAATCCCTGTTACACCAAACATGCAGGCTTTTTCAGCCGTAGGGGCGTTATTATGTGACGGTCAATCCCACTATTCGTTGGTAAAAGAGTAGCCCAAGAGTTGGCGGTGGGTGATGATGACTAGCTGCCTTCCCTCTAGCCTTACACTGCTAAATTAGGGACGGCTAGCGCAGATAGCCCTCGTGTAGCTTTGCGCGAAAATCAAAAACAAACAAACAATAAAGTTAATATTCATATGATTATCTGTGATAAACCAAAACAAAGTTCGTTTATTTGTTGAATTTCGCACAAAGATGGATATTTGGTTAATCTCTAATTTTAAACTGATAAAATGGAAAGAAGGCTACTAAGGAACAACACCCACCGACAACTGTTAACCTAGTCTTCACCAAACACTGGTAGATTTTATCGGTACATTATAACTACCTCAGAGTTGAATGGGTGAGTGTGTGTGTGACCGTTAGGTCATGTCACGCATATAAAATTAAGGATTGTTTTTCGTTTTCTTTTTTTTGAATTTTGCACAAAGCTGCACGAGGGCTATCTGTGCTAGCCGTCCCTAATTTAGCAGTGTAAGACTAGAGGGAAGGCAGCTAGTCATCACCACCCACCGCCAACTCTTGGGCTACTCTTTTACCAACGAATAGTGGGATTGACCGTCACATAATAACGCCCCCACGGCTGAAAGGGCGAGCATGTTTGGCGCGACGGGGATGCGAACCCGCGACCCTCAGTTTACGAGTCGCACGCCTTAACACGCTTGGCCATGCCGGGCCAAAATTAAAGATAGTGACGAAATGTATTCGTGAAAATTATTCAACAATAGGGGCAGGGTCTTGTCTAGGAACAGAGTGCCCAAAATATGAATTCGAGGATTCATGGTTCGCGATGCCTTGGGGTCCAGGATATTCTACAAGACTGACAATACTAACCTAAGGCTTGTAATTAACCGCTCAAGTTCATCAGGCCAACCTTAGGGCTATGTTCAAACAGCTCATGTGTTGTTTTACGTGACACAAACAGTTTGGTTGGTTGTGGAGTTTGTGCAACGCTACAGACGGCTATTTGCGGTAACCGTCCCTAATTTAGAGCCATTTCGGCTACTCTTTTCCCAACGAATAATGGGATTGACCGTAACATTACAACGTCCTGAAGAGCGAGCATGTTTGGTATCACAGAGTTTCCAATCCGCGAACCTCACATTACGACTCAAGTGACTTAACTACCTGGTCATGCCGGGCCAAACCAAATACACAGCTTTATATATAATAAAGAAACGCACGACAAACGTAACAGTAGATGTTACACTGTTTTAGTTTTCGTCAGCATTGTGTTTCGTATCTGATCCATGATTATCCTGTTTTTCATATCATTGTGTTTCGTATCTGATCCATGATTATCCTGTTTTTCATATCATTGTGTTTCGTATCTGATCCATGATTATCCTGTTTTTCATATCTTTGTGTTTCGTATCTGATCCATGATTATCCTGTTTTTTCATATCATTGTGCTTCGTATCTGATCCATGATTATCCTGTTTTTCATATCATTGTGTTTCGTATCTGATCCATGATTATCCTGTTTTTCATATCTTTGTGTTTCGTATCTGATCCATGATTATCCTGTTTTTCATATCTTTGTGTTTCGTATCTGATCCATGATTATCCTGTTTTTCATATCTTTGTGTGTTTCGTATCTGATCCATGATTATCCTGTTTTTCATATCTTTGTGTTTCGTATCCGATCCATGATTATCCTGTTTTTCATATCTTTGTGTTTCGTATCTGATCCATGATTATCCTGTTTTTCATATCATTGTGTTTCGTATCTGATCCATGATTATCCTGTTTTCATATCATTGTGTTTCGTATCTGATCCATGATTATCCTGTTTTTCATATCATTGTGTTTCGTATCTGATCCATGATTATCCTGTTTTTCATATCATTGTGTTTCTTATCTTTCTCCATCAGTAGTTAGCAGAACAAACTCAATAGAAAAGGTGAACAGGCTTGCTGGTCATGTTACATTATGTTAACAGTTTGCTGGTCATATTACATTATGTTAACAGTTTGCTTGTCATATTACATTATGTTAACAGTTTGCTGGTCATATTACATTATGTTAACAGCTTGCTGGTCATATTACATTATGTTAACAGCTTGCTGGTCATATTACATTTTGTTAACAGCTTGCTGGTCATATTACATTATGTTAACAGTTTGCTGGTCATATCACATTATGTTAACAGCTTGCTGGTCATATTACATTTGTTAACAGCTTGCTGGTCATATTACATTTTGTTAACAGCTTGCTGGTCATATTACATTATGTTAACAGCTTGCAGGTCATATTACATTATGTTAACAGTTTGCTGGTCATATTACATTATGTTAACAGCTTGCTGGTCATATTACATTATGTTAACAGTTTGCTGGTCATATTACATTATGTTAACAGCTTGCTGGTCATATTACATTATGTTATCAGCTTGCTGGTCATATTACATTATGTTAACACTTTGCTAGTCATGTTAAATAGGTTAACAGTTTGCTAGTCATGTTACATTTTGTTAACACTTTGCTAGTCATGTTAGATAGGTTAACAGTTTTCTAAACGGACAAGTTTGTTAATTATGTAACAGTATTTTAACAGTTTTTTATATGTTAACAGTTTTCTACATGGACAAGTTTGTTAATTATG
>NW_027467777.1:33274818-33456508 GCF_004210375.1 Tachypleus tridentatus | reverse complement strand
GTTATATTATTGTTAGATTAGGTTATAAAGAGTTATTATTGTTAGTTTAGGTTATAAAGAGTTATTATTGTTAGTTTAGGTTATAAAGAGTTATTACTGTTAGTTTAGGTTATAAGAGTTATTATTGTTAGTTTAGGTTATAAAGAGTTATTACTGTTAGTTTAGGTTATAAAGAGTTATTATTGTTAGTTTAGGTTATAAAGAGTTATTATTGTTAGTTTAGGTTATAAGAGAGTTATTATTGTTAGTTTAGGTTATAAAGAGTTATTATTATTGTTAGTTTAGGTTATAAAGAGTTATTATTGTTAGTTTAGGTTATAAAGAGTTATTATTGTTAGTTTAGGTTATAAAGAGTTATTATTGTTAGTTTAGGTTATAAAGAGTTATTATTGTTAGTTTAGGTTATAAAGAGTTATTGTTAGTTTAGGTTATAAAGAGTTATTACTGTTAGTTTAGGTTATAAAGAGTTATTATTGTTAGTTTAGGTTATAAAGAGTTATTATTGTTAGTTTAGGTTATAGTTCATATTATAAAGAGTTATTATTGTTAATTTAGATTATAAAGAGATTGTTATTAGGTTATGTTAGTTTAGGTTATAAAGAGTTATTATTGTTAGTTTAGGTTATAAAGAGTTATTATTGTTAGTTTAGGTTATAAGAGTTATTATTGTTAGTTTAGGTTATAAAGAGTTATTATTGTTAGTTTATAAAGAGTTATTATTGTTAGTTTAAAGAGTTATTATTGTTAGTTTAGGTTATAAAGAGTTATTATTGTTAGTTTAGGTTATAAAGAGTTATTACTGTTAGTTTAGGTTATAAGAGTTATTAGTTTGTTAGTTTAGGTTATAAAGAGTTATTATTGTTAGTTTAGGTTATAAAGAGTTATTACTGTTAGTTCAGGTTATAAAGAGTTATTATTGTTAGTTTAGGTTATAAAGAGTTATTACTGTTAGTTTAGGTTATAAAGAGTTATTATTGTTAGTTTAGGTTATAAAGAGTTATTATTGTTAGTTTAGGTTATAAAGAGTTATTACTGTTAGTTTAGGTTTAAAGATATTATTGTTAGTTTAGGTTATATTATTGTTAGTTTAGGTTATAAAGAGTTATTAGTTTAGGTTATAAAAAGAGTTATTAGTTAGTTCAGGTTATAAAGAGTTATTACTGTTAGTTTAGGTTATAAAGAGTTATTATTGTTAGTTTAGGTTATAAAGAGTTATTATTGTTAGTTTAGGTTATAAAGAGTTATTATTGTTAGTTTAGGTTATAAAGAGTTATTACTGTTAGTTTAGGTTATAAAGAGTTATTATTGTTAGTTTAGGTTATAAAGAGTTATTACTGTTAGTTTAGGTTTAGGTTATAAGTTTAGAGAGTTATTATTGTTG
This sequence comes from Tachypleus tridentatus, assembly GCF_004210375.1. NCBI lineage: Eukaryota > Metazoa > Arthropoda > Merostomata > Xiphosura > Limulidae > Tachypleus > Tachypleus tridentatus. Next base: position 33,455,127 of record NW_027467777.1, on the reverse strand, counting down.
TGTTAGTTTAGGTTATAAAGAGTTATTACTGTTAGTTTAGGTTTATATTAAGAGTTATTATTGTTAGTTTAGGTTATAAAGAGTTATTATTGTTAGTTTAGGTTATAAAGAGTTATTACTGTTGTTAGTTATAGGTTATAAGAGATATATTGTTGTTAGTTTAGGTTATAAAGAGTTATTATTGTTAGTTTAGGTTATAAAGAGTTATTGTTAGTTAGGTTTAGATATTACTGTTGTTTAGTGTTAGTTTAGGTTATAAAGAGTTATTATTGTTAGTTTAGGTTATAAAGAGATATTACTGTTAGTTTAGGTTATAAAGAGTTATTATTGTTAGTTTAGGTTAAAAAGAGTTATTGCTGTTAGTTTAGGTTATAAGAGTTATTATTGTTAGTTTAGGTTATAAAGAGTTATTATTGTTAGTTTAGGTTATAAAGAGTTATTACTGTTAGTTTAGGTTATAAAGAGTTATTACTGTTAGTTTAGGTTATAAAGAGTTATTATTGTTAGTTTAGGTTATAAAGAGTTATTACTGTTAGTTTAGGTTATAAAGAGTTATTATTGTTAGTTTAGGTTATAAAGAGTTATTATTGTTAGTTTAGGTTATAAAGAGTTATTATTGTTAGTTTAGGTTATAAAGAGTTATTACTGTTAGTTTAGGTTATAAAGAGTTATTATTGTTAGTTTAGGTTATAAAGAGTTATTACTGTTAGTTTAGGTTATAAAGAGTTATTATTGTTAGTTTAGGTTAAAGATATTAGGTTTAGGTTATAAAGAGATATTACTGTTAGTTCAGTTATAAAGAGTTAAGTTTAGTTATAAAGAGATATTGTTAGTTTAGGTTATAAAGAGATATTATTGTCAGTTTAGGTTATAAAGAGTTATTATTGTTAGTTTAGGTTATAAAGAGTTATTATTGTTAGTTAGGTTATAAAGAGTTATTAATGTTAGTTTAGGTTATTATTATTGTTAGTTTAGGTTATAAAGAGTTATTATTGTTAGTTTAGGTTATAAAGAGTTATTATTGTTAGTTTAGGTTATAAAGAGTTATTATTGTTAGTTTAGGTTATAAGAGTTATTATTGTTAGTTTAGGTTATAAAGAGTTAGTTTAGGTTTATTGTTTAGGTTATAAAGAGTTATTATTGTTAGTTTAGGTTATAAAGAGTTATTACTGTTAGTTTAGGTTATAAAGAGTTATTATTGTTAGTTTAGGTTATAAAGAGATATTATTGTTAGTTTAGGTTATAAAGAGATATTACTGTTAGTTTAGGTTATAAAGAGTTATTACTGTTAGTTTAGTTATTATTGTTAGTTTAGGTTATAAAGAGTTATTATTGTTAGTTTAGGTTATAAAGAGTTATTATTGTTAGTTTAGGTTATAAAGAGTTATTACTGTTAGTTTAGGTTATAAAGAGTTATTATTGTTAGTTTAGGTTATAAGAGTTATTATTGTTAGTTTAGGTTATAAAGAGTTATTACTGTTAGTTTAGGTTATAAAGAGTTATTATTGTTGTTAGTTTAGGTTATAAAGAGTTATATTGTTAGTTTAGGTTATAAAGAGTTATTATTGTTAGTTGTTAGTTTAGGTTATATAAAGAGTTAGTTATATAGTTATTATTGTTAGTTTAGGTTATAAAGAGTTATTATTGTTAGTTTAGGTTATAAAGAGTTATTACTGTTAGTTTAGGTTATAAGAGTTATTATTGTTAGTTTAGGTTATAAAGAGTTATTACTGTTAGTTAGGTTATAAAGAGTTTATTAAAGAGTTATAAAGAGTTATTATTGTTAGTTTAGGTTATAAAGAGTTATTATTGTTAGTTTAGGTTATAAAGAGTTATTACTGTTAGTTTAGGTTATAAAGAGTTATTATTGTTAGTTTAGGTTATAAAGAGTTATTACTGTTAGTTTAGGTTATAAAGAGTTATTATTGTTAGTTTAGGTTATAAAGAGTTATTATTGTTAGTTTAGGTTATAAAGAGTTATTACTGTTAGTTTAGGTTATAAAGAGTTATTATTGTTAGTTTAGGTTATAAAGAGTTATTATTGTTAGTTTAGGTTATAAAGAGTTATTACTGTTAGTTTAGGTTATAAAGAGTTATTATTGTTAGTTTAGGTTATAAAGAGTTATTACTGTTAGTTTAGGTTATAAAGAGTTATTACTGTTAGTTTAGGTTATAAAGAGTTATTACTGTTAGTTTAGGTTATAAAGAGTTATTATTGTTAGTTTAGGTTATAAAGAGTTATTATTGTTAGTTTAGGTTATAAAGAGTTATTATTGTTAGTTTAGGTTATAAAGAGTTATTATTGTTAGTTTAGGTTATAAAGAGTTATTACTGTTAGTTTAGGTTATAAAGAGTTATTATTGTTAGTTTAGGTTATAAAGAGTTATTATTGTTAGTTTAGGTTATAAAGAGTTATTATTGTTAGTTTAGGTTATAAAGAGATATTACTGTTAGTTTAGGTTATAAAGAGTTATTATTGTTGTTAGTTTAGGTTATAAAGAGTTATTACTGTTAGTTTAGGTTATAAAGAGTTATTATTGTTAGTTTAGGTTATAAAGAGTTATTATTGTTAGTTTAGGTTATAAAGAGTTATTACTGTTCAGTTTAGGTTATAAAGAGTTATTATTGTTGTTTAGTTTAGGTTATAAAGAGTTATTACTGTTAGTTTAGGTTATAAAGAGTTATTACTGTTTGTTAGGTTATAAAGAGTTATTACTGTTAGTTTAGGTTATAAAGAGTTATTACTGTTAGTTTAGGTTATAAAGAGTTATTATTGTTAGTTTAGGTTATAAAGAGTTATTACTGTTAGTTCAGGTTATAAAGAGTTATTACTGTTACTTGAGGTTATAAAGAGTTATTATTGTTAGTTTAGGTTATAAAGAGATATTACTGTTAGTTTAGGTTATAAAGAGTTATTACTGTTAGTTTAGGTTTATAAAGAGTTATTAGGTTATAAAGAGTTATTATTGTTAGTTTGTTTAAAGAGTATTACTGGTTTAGGTTATAAAGAGTTATTATTGTTAGTTTAGGTTATAAAGAGTTATTATTGTTAGTTTAGGTTATAAAGAGTTATTATTGTTAGTTTAGGTTATAAAGAGTTATTATTGTTAGTTTAGGTTATAAAAGAGTTATTATTTGTTAGTTTAGGTTATAAAGAGTTATTATTGTTAGTTTAGGTTATAAAGAGTTATTACTGTTAGTTTAGGTTATAAAGAGTTATTATTGTTAGTTTAGGTTATAAAGAGTTATTACTGTTAGTTTAGGTTATAAAGAGTTATTATTGTTAGTTTAGGTTATATAAAGGTTATAAAGAGTTATTATTGTTAGTTTAGGTTATAAAGAGTTATTACTGTTAGTTTAGGTTATAAAGAGTTATTACTGTTAGTTTAGGTTATAAAGAGTTATTATTGTTAGTTTAGGTTATAAAGAGTTATTATTGTTAGTTTAGGTTATAAAGAGTTATTACTGTTAGTTTAGGTTATAAAGAGTTATTATTGTTAGTTTAGGTTATAAAGAGTTATTACTGTTAGTTTAGGTTATAAAGAAAGAGGTTAGTTACTGTTTGTTTAGGTTATAAAGAGTTATTACTGTTAGTTTAGGTTATAAAGAGTTATTATTGTTAGTTTAGGTTATAAAGAGTTATTATTGTTAGTTTAGGTTATAAAGAGTTATTACTGTTAGTTCAGGTTATAAAGAGTTATTACTGTTAGTTTAGGTTATAAAGAGTTATTACAGGTTATAAAGAGTTATTATTGTTAGTTTAGGTTATGTTAGTTTAGGTTATAAAGAGTTATTATTGCTGTTAGTTTAGGTTATAAAGAGTTATTATTGTTAGTTTATGTTAGTTTAGGTTATAAAGAGTTATTACTGTTAGTTTAGGTTATAAAGAGTTATTATTGTTAGTTTAGGTTATAAAGAGTTATTACTGTTAGTTTAGGTTATAAAGAGTTATTACTGTTAGTTTAGGTTATAAAGAGTTATTACTGTTAGTTTAGGTTATAAAGAGTTATTACTGTTAGTTTAGGTTATAAAGAGATATTACTGTTAGTTTAGGTTATAAAGAGTTATTATTGTTAGTTTAGGTTATAAAGAGTTATTATTGTTAGTTTAGGTTATAAAGAGATATTATTGTTAGTTTAGGTTATAAAGAGTTATTATTGTTAGTTTAGGTTATAAAGAGTTATTATTGTTAGTTTAGGTTATAAAGAGTTATTACTGTTAGTTTAGGTTATAAAGAGTTATTACTGTTAGTTTAGGTTATAAAGAGTTATTATTGTTAGTTTAGGTTATAAAGAGATATATTATTGTTGTTTAGTTTAGGTTATAAAGAGATATTACTGTTAGTTTAGGTTATAAAGAGTTATTATTGGGTTATAAAGAGTTATTACTGTTAGTTTAGGTTATAAAGAGTTATTATTGTTAGTTTAGGTTATAAAGAGTTATTATTGTTAGTTTAGGTTATAAAGAGTTATTACTGTTAGTTTAGGTTATAAAAGAGTTATTATTGTTAGTTTAGGTTATAAAGAGTTATTACTGTTAGTTTAGGTTATAAAGAGTTATTATTGTTAGTTTAGGTTATAAAGAGTTATTATTGTTAGTTTAGGTTATAAAGAGTTATTATTGTTAGTTTAGGTTATAAAGAGTTATTAGAGGTTATAAAGAGTTATTACTGTTAGTTTAGGTTATAAAGAGTTATTATTGTTACTGTTATTTAGTTTAGGTTATAAAGAGTTATTATTGTTAGTTTAGGTTATAAAGAGTTATTACTGTTAGTTTAGGTTATAAAAGTTATTATTGTTAGTTTAGGTTTATATTAAGAGTTTAGAGTTTATATGTTAGTTTAGGTTATTATAAAGTTTAGGTTTAAAGAGTTATTATGTTAGTTTAGGTTATAAAGAGTTATTATTTGTTAGTTTAGGTTATAAAGAGTTATTATTGTTAGTTTAGGTTATAAAGAGTTATTACTGTTAGTTTAGGTTATAAAGAGTTATTATTGTTAGTTTAGGTTATAAAGAGTTATTATTGTTAGTTTAGGTTATAAAGAGTTATTACTGTTAGTTTAGGTTATAAAGAGTTATTACTGTTAGTTTAGGTTATAAAGAGTTATTATTGTTAGTTTAGGTTATAAAGAGTTATTATTGTTAGTTTAGGTTATAAAGAGTTATTATTGTTAGTTTAGGTTATAAAGAGTTATTATTGTTAGTTTAGGTTATAAAGAGTTATTATTGTTAGTTTAGGTTATAAAGAGTTATTACTGTTAGTTTAGGTTATAAAGAGTTATTATTGTTAGTTTAGGTTATAAAGAGTTATTATTGTTTAGGTTACTGTTAGTTCAGGTTTAGTTATTACTGTTAGTTTAGTTATAAAGAGTTATTAGTGTTAGTTTAGGTTTATAAGTTTAGTTATTATTGTTAGTTTAGGTTATAAAGAGTTATTATTGTTAGTTTAGGTTTACTGTTAGTTTAGGTTATAAAGTTATTAGTTATTGTTAGTTTAGGTTATAAAGAGTTATTATTGTTAGTTTAGGTTATAAAGAGTTATTATTTGTTAGTTTAGGTTATAAGAGTTTATTATTGTTAGTTTAGGTTATAAAGAGTTATTATTGTTAGTTTAGGTTATAAAGAGTTATTATTGTTAGTTTAGGTTATAAAGAGTTATTGTTTAGGTTTAGAGTTTTAGGTTATAAAGTTATTGTTAGTTTCAGGTTATAAAGAGTTATTATTGTTAGTTTAGGTTATAAAATAAAGAGATAGTTATTATTGTTAGTTTAGGTTATAAAGAGTTATTATTGTTAGTTTAGGTTATAAAGAGTTATTATTGTTAGTTTAGGTTATAAAGAGTTATTATTGTTAGTTTAGGTTTAAAGATTATTAAGAGTTATTACTGTTAGTTTAGGTTATAAAGAGTTATTATTACTGTTAGTTTAGGTTATAAAGAGTGTTAGGTTATAAAGAGTTATTATTGTTAGTTTAGGTTATAAAGAGTTATTATTGTTAGTTTAGGTTATAAAGAGTTATTACTGTTAGTTAGGTTATAGGTTATAAAGAGTTATTACTGTTAGTTTAGGTTATAAAGAGTTATTATTGTTAGTTTAGGTTATAAAGAGTTATTACTGTTGTTAGTTTAGGTTATAAAGAGTTATTACTGTTAGTTAGTTATAAAGGTTATTAAGAGTTATTACTGTTAGTTTAGGTTATAAAGAGTTATTATTGTTAGTTTAGGTTATAAAGAGTTATTATTATTGTTAGTTTAGGTTATAAAGAGTTATTATTACTGTTAGTTTAGGTTATAAAGAGTTATTATTGTTAGTTTAGGTTATAAAGAGTTAAGAGGTTATTAGTTAGTTTAGTTAGTTTAGGTTATAAAGAGTTGTTAGTTTAGGTTAGTTTAGGTTAGGTTATAAAGAGTTATTATTGTTAGTTTAGGTTATAAAGAGTTATTACTGTTAGTTTAGGTTATAAAGAGTTATTATTGTTAGTTTAGGTTATAAAGAGTTATTATTGTTAGTTTAGGTTATAAAGAGTTATTATTGTTAGTTTAGGTTATAAAGAGTTATTATTGTTAGTTTAGGTTATAAAGAGTTATTATTGTTAGTTTAGGTTTATAAAGAGTTATTATTGTTAGTTTAGGTTATAAAGAGTTATTACTGTTAGTTTAGGTTATAAAGAGTTATTACTGTTAGTTTAGGTTATAAAGAGTTATTACTGTTAGTTTAGGTTATAAAGAGTTATTATTGTTAGTTTAGGTTATAAAGAGTTATTACTGTTAGTTTAGGTTATAAAAGAGTTAGTTTAGGTTATAAAGAGTTATTACTGTTAGTTCAGGTTATAAAGAGTTATTATTGTTAGTTTAGGTTATAAAGAGTTATTATTGTTAGTTTAGGTTATAAAGAGATATTACTGTTAGTTTAGGTTATAAAGAGTTATTATTGTTAGTTTAGGTTAAAAAGAGTTATTACTGTTAGTTTAGGTTATAAAGAGTTATTATTGTTAGTTTAGGTTATAAAGAGTTATTATTGTTAGTTCATTTTATAAAGAGTTATTACTGTTAGTTTAGGTTATAAAGAGTTATTACTGTTAGTTTATGTTATAAATAGTTATTACTGTTAGTTTAGGTTATAAAGTGTTATTATTGTTACTTTAGGTTATAAAGAGATATTACTGTTACTTTAGGTTATAAAGAGTTATTATTGTTAGTTCAGGTTATATAGAGATATTACTGTTAGTTTAGGTTATAAAGAGTTATTATTGTTTGTTTAGGTGAGAAAGAGTTATTATTGTTAGTTTAGGTTATAAAGAGTTATTATTGTTAGTTCAGGTTATAAAGAGTTATTACTCTTAGTTCAGGTTATAAAGAGTTATTACTGTTAGTTCAAATTATAAAGAGTTATTATTGTTAGTTTAGGTTATAAAGAGTTATTATTGTTAGTTTAGGTTATAAGGAGTTATTACTGTGAGTTTTGGTTATAAGGAGTTATTACTGTTAGTTTTGGTTAGAAGGAGTTATTACTGTTAGTTTGGGTTATAAGGAGTTATTACTGTTAGTTTAGGTTATAAAGAGTTATTATTGTTAGTTTAGGTTATAAAGAGTTATTACTGTTAGTTTAGATTATAATGAGTTATTACTGTTAGTTCAGGTTATGAAGAGTTATTACTGTTAGTTTAGGTTATGAAGAGTTATTACTGTTAGTTCAGGTTATAAAGAGTTATTACTGTTAGTTTGTGTTATAAAAGAGTTATTATTGTTAGTTTAGGTTATAAAGAGTTATTACTGTTAGTTTAGGTTATAAAGAGTTATTACTGTGAGTTTAGGTTATAAAGAGTTATTATTGTTAGTTTAGGTTATAAGGAGTTATTACTGTTAGTTTAGGTTATAAGGAGTTATTACTGTGAGTTTTGGTTATAAAGAGTTATTACTGTCAGTTTAGGTTATAAAGAGTTATTACTGTTAGTTTAGGTTATAAAGAGTTATTATTGTTAGTTTAGGTTATAAAGAGTTATTATTGTTAGTTCAGGTTATAAAGAGTTATTATTGTTAGCAATCTCACTATTTGTTGGTGAAAGAATAGCCCAAGATGACTAGCTGTTTTCCCTCTAGTTTTACACTGCTAAATTCGCTTTATTTATGTATTTATTTTTGTGATTGGACACTCAACGTTTCGCTTGACAGGTTATTTCATGAGCATTCCTTTAAAGTATTTGCATACACCAGTTGTATGAAATGATATAAGTATGTTATGGACAGACACTGATATCCCTCCTGATTGAGGGGGGTGAAAAAGACATTTTATTTGTAATACTCTCTGGCAGTTATTAATGAAGAACTTTACGTATGAACCGAGTTAATTAATTATAATCTATATGACTTTTACATAACATTCACAACTTTGCTGTGTCTCTTGGCCTGGCATGGCCAAGCGCGTAATGCCTGCGACTCGTAATCCGAGGGTCGCGGGTTCGCGCCCGCGTCGCGCTAAATATTCTCGCCCTCTCAGCCGTGGGGGTGTATAATGTGACGGTAAATCCCACTATTCGTTGGTAAAAGAGTAGCCCAAGAGTTGGCGGTGGGTGGTGATGACTAGCTGCCTTCCCTCTAGTCTTACACTGCTAAATTAGGGACGGCTAGCGCAGATAGCCCTCGAGTAGCTTTGTGCGAAATTCCAAAACAAACAAACAAATTGCTATGTCTCTGTTTGATTGAAAAACTTATCAAGGCAGAATTTTCAACATGTTATAAAACTGACTTCCCAACATCTAATATTTCCTTCCCTTAGTTTTATATCAGCAGAATAAACGACGCTGTATTTATCATTTTAAGGATAAGAGATAATTCTATAGAACCATTATTTACCCTCGCTTTCCGAGAACATAAAATCCCCGATATTTGATAAGTAGGCCTAAAAGATTTGATTCGAACTTTACATTTTAAATGTTCATCATTATGATGGTAGGTATTAATTTTGTTCGGGACAGGAGGCGCTGTCTGAAGAGTAGAAAATATCAAAACTGTAATGAGACTAAGGACCTGAGAACTCACGAAACTTTAAGTTTCATCTCCAGCGTTCAGCTATAGTCGGAATGATGTTCCTTGTCCAGTATCCAGCTGTAGTCAGAATGATGTTCCTTGACCTGTGTCCAGTTATAGTCAGAATGAGGTTCCTTGTCCAGTCTCCAGCTGTAGTCAGAATGATGTTCCTTGTCCAGTGTCCAGCTGTAGTCAGAATGATATTCCTTGTCCAGTGTCCAGCTGTAGTCGGAATGATGTTCCTTGTCCAGTGTTCAGCTGTAGTCAGAATGAGGTTCCTTGTCCAGTGTCAGATGTAGTCAGAATAATGGTTTGACCTATGTCCAGCTGTAGTCAGAATGATGTGTTTTTGTACTATATCCAGTTATGGTCAGGATGATGCTCATTTTCCGGTGATTAGTTATAGTCAGAATGATGTTGATTTCGAATCTTGTTGATAATTGCTAACATTGGCTGAAGTAAAATGCACACCTTATGAAACCTTTGAAAATCTGACTTATAGTAACACAGATAGTATTATTATATTAAACTAGTTTCTCCAACTGCGTCTGGTATGCCTATTTCTGACTGAATATTTCCTGACAGCAAAATGTTACTAAAAGTTGCACATCGCCTAAACACGATGAAGATGTGTCAATTTATAGGGTGAATTACAGGAACTAATAACGTTTTTAAGCCTATTTGACGTCAAAGTATCTAAACACATGTGGGTGTCTAAACACGTGTAGGTGTGTTAGCTTACAGTGTGAGTAGTAGGAACTAGTTTCAGTCTAATATAAATCGATGTAGTATTATAAAGTATTTATTAAAAAATAGATAAATTGATGCATAATAATAGTAGCGATTAGAAAGTAAAATGTACTCTAAGTGTTGTGGTGCTCTGAGAGCGCCATCTTCAGGAGTACACGCACCATAACATGTAAAGTAAAAATCAACAAAGCATCACGTTGCATGAGGCCACTTGGCGTTATTGTAGCTATATTATAGAGAAATTAAACGTTTCGATTCTAAGTCTTCTGTCCCCCCCCCCCGGGCGGTGGTTGGATGGTATATTAGTCGCCCATTATGCTGCTTTTACAAAGAAAGAAACCAAGTGTTTCAGTGTTGACGCCCAGTTTGTGTTGTCAGTGTTTGTGACGTCAGATAGATAAACAGAGAAATATTCGTGGTATCTTGCGATCAAAATTCAATGTAACGTTCTTACTCGAATAGATGGAAATCAGACATGAATTAAACACGTCTTCAACGCTATCACACACAGATCTAACTCTCAGGAGAAATCTTTACGATTCGTTACTATCCACGACACTCGAGAGATAAGATGTCGTTTTCGGAGGAACATTCTACAAAAGCTTACCTTTTGTATATCTGTTAGACGGAAGGGTATCCTGATAAGTAGGAACTAGAAAACTGGTGCATTTACTAACTGTCTATTATTGAACTTACACCTATCACCTGATCAGTACCTACCATGTCTTCCTGAAGGAAACAGTGCATTGCTTGAGTTACGTCAGCTGCATGAACTGCATTGTGGTATGGATTATCAGTGTGGTAACCCACTTCAATGAGACCTGTAAATGGATAAGTGGGTTATCTTAAGTACTCTAAAAACGTATCTTTATTTTATAACTTCTCAGCGGCAACTGTATAATAAAATACTCCATTTTGTGGTGTGCCAGAGTGAAGAGAATTTATATCTTTATAGTCCATTCAAAGACAGCTGGAATTAAATGTAAGTTTTTCAAAATCGTTTCATACGATTATTCCATGAATATATACATTACCTCAAGCCCTTTGAAAGAGTATCTTTTAAAACTGATGTCCCTTCGTCGACTAAAGGTATATGAGAAAGAATTAAAGAGATGACGAGTCGAAAGCAGACTCGTCCACTTCCCACAATCGCCACCCAGGTTATTTTGGCCCCTGCCTCTAAAACAACAACACCTAAAGATTGAATATTTGTTCGTTGAAAACACAAAATTAAAACACTGGTAATAATTTTCCAAAAGAAACGATTATTATATAAAGTAGGGCTAAAGCCTGTCATCTAGGCCTATTTTGATATGACGAACCAACAGCTTGAACAGAAGACTACGTAGAGAACGCATTTGTAATATTTTTATGTTATCTTAACTGGATTAGGATTAAAAACCGGGGTTGCTTAAAAGGTTTAGATTTTATAACATTAAAGGTTGAGGTACGTCAGTAAATATTATTAGAACTTCGAGAATAAAGAAGACACACATTACTGTAAGTGCCTGTATGATAATATTGTAAGTGTTAAATTTCAACATGAAATATTTCGTGACATACGTTACAGTTACGTTATTTTCATTATCCATTCGGAGTTGGTGACCTTTCACCTCAGTTCAGACATTCTTAAAATCCACGAAAAACAAACAAATGAATGTAGAGTTCTGCACGAATAGCCCGTGCCCTGTTGTTATCAGGTACCTTTACTACTTAACCACCCTTTCTTTGTTCTGTTGTTATCAGGTACCTTTACTACTTAACCACCCTTTCTTTGTTCTGTTGTTATCAGGTACCTTTACTACTTAACCACCCTTTCTTGGTTCTGTTGTTATCAGGTACCTTTACTACTTAACCACCCTTTCTTTGTTCTGTTGTTATCAGGTACCTTTACTACTTAACCACCCTTTCTTTGATCTGTTGTTATCAGGTACCTTTACTACTTAACCACCCTTTCTTTGTTCTGTTGTTATCAGGTACCTTTACTACTTAACCACCCTTTCTTGGTTCTGTTGTTATCAGGTACCTTTACTAGTTAACCACCCTTTCTTTGTTCTGTTGTTATCAGGTACCTTTACTACTTAACCACCCTTTCTTTGAGCTGTTGTTATCAGGTACCTTTACTACTTAACCACCCTTTCTTTGTTCTGTTGTTATCAGGTACCTTTACTACTTAACCACCCTTTCTTTGATCCGTTGTTATCAGGTACCTTTACTCCTTAACCACCCTTTCTTTGTTCTGTTGTTATCAGGTACCTTTACTACTTAACCACCCTTTCTTTGTTCTGTTGTTATCAGGTACCTTTACTACTTAACCACCCTTTCTTTGTTCTGTTGTTATCAGGTACCTTTACTAGTTAACCACCCTTTCGTTGTTCTGTTGTTATCAGGTACCTTTACTACTTAACCACCCTTTCTTTGTTCTGTTGTTATCAGATACCTTTACTACTTAACCACCCTTTCTTTGTTCTGTTGTTATCAGATACCTTTACTACTTAACCACCTTTTCTTTTGTTCTGTTGTTATCAGGTACCTTTACTACTTAACCACCCTTTCTTTGAGCTGTTGTTATCAGGTACCTTTACTACTTAACCACCCTTTCTTTGATCTGTTGTTATCAGGTACCTTTACTACATAACCACCCTTTCTTTGTTCTGTTGTTATCAGGTACCTTTACTACTTAACCACCCTTTCTTTGATCTGTTGTTATCAGGTACCTTTACTACTTAACCACCCTTTCTTTGATCTGTTGTTATCAGGTACCTTTACTAGTTAACCACCCTTTCTTTGTTCTGTTGTTATCAGGTACCTTTACTAATTAACCGCCCTTTCTTTGATCTGTTGTTATCAGGTACCTTTACTAGTTAACCATCCTTTCTTTGATCTGTTGTTATCAGGTACCACACATCTTCTTCTAAACTTCTTAAAGAAATTATGCCATTGATAAAGCAATGCGCACACAAACTTAACTGTCCTAAAGATAGATAGACAAACTTAACTATCCTAAAGATAAATAGACAAACTTAACTATCCTAAAGATAGATAGACAAACTTAACTGACATAAAGATAGATAGACAAACTTAACTATGCTAAAGATAGATAGACAAACTTAACTGTTCTAAAGATAGATAGACAAACTTAACTGTCCTAAAGATATATAGACAAACTTAACTGTCCTAAAGATAGATAGATAAACTTAACTATGCTAAAGACAGATAGATAGGATGACAATGAATTGTACTTACTGAAACACTTGTACACTTTTAGTACATCCAGCTGGAAGTCCTTGATGAGTCCATATTGCTGGAATAAGTGAACCAATAGTACTGACAGAGGGCGCCCTCCCGTGACCACATCCAACGTGAAAGTGTTGAAGGCCCACTGTTTAGCGCTATCAAGAATACACTTGAGAGGCGAATAGAGGGAAAAGGGTACAGAGGCAGATTTTGAATGACGTTATTTTGAAATCGGTAATTTCTGTTTATTTACAATAAAAATACTGAAGCGTTTATCAGATATTAACTGACATTTAGAGATTGATATAAAAACGTTAACAAACAATTCTAATGAACAATTCAAAATATTCCGAATAACTTCTTTTTTAATTAAAATTCAAATGAGTTTATTAGGAAGGAAAAACGTACTTTACCAGTCATTAAATTTGTGATGGTAAAATAAAGTGTCTCTATTTGTCTGAGTTACAATAAGTGTTAGTTATTGACAAGTCTGAACTTGTCTGAGTTACAATAAGTGTTAGTTATTGACAAGTCTGAACTTGTCTGAGTTACAATAAGTGTTAGTTATTGACAAGTCTGAACTTGTCTGAGTTACAATAAGTGTTAGTTATTGACAACTCTGAACTTGTTTGAGTTACAATAAGTGTTAGTTATTGACAAGTCTGAAATTGTCTGAGCTACAATAAGTGTTAGTTATTGACAAGTCTGAACTTGTCTGAGTGACAAGAGATATTAGTTATTTACAAGTCTGAACTTGTCTGAGTGACAATAAGTGTTAGTTATTGACAACTCTGAACTTGTCTGAGTGACAATAAGTGTTAGTTATTGACACGTCTGAACTTGTCTGAGTTACAATAAGTGTTAGTTATTTACAAGTCTGAACTTGTCTGAGTGACAATAAGTGTTAGTTATTGACAAGTCTGAACTTGTTTGAATTACAATAAGTGTTAGTTATTTACAAGTCTGAACTTGTCTGAGTTACAATAAGTGTTAGTTATTGACACGTCTGAACTTGTCTGAGTGACAATAAGTGTTCGTTATTGACAAGTCTGAATTTGTCTGAGTTACAATAAGTGTTATTTATTTACAAGTCTGAACTTGTTTGAATTACAATAAGTGTTAGTTATTGACACGTCTGAACTTGTCTGAGTTACAATAAGTGTTAGTTATTTACAAGTCTGAACTTGTCTGAGTGACAATAAGTGTTAGTTATTGACAAGTCTGAACTTGTTTGAATTACAATAAGTGTTAGTTATTTACAAGTCTGAACTTGTCTGAGTGACAATAAGTGTTAGTTATTGACAACTCTGAACTTGTCTGAGTTACAATAAGTGTTAGTTATTGACAAGTCTGAAATTGTCTGAGCTACAATAAATGTTAGTTATTGACAAGTCTGAACTTGTCTGAGTTACAATAAGTGTTAGTTATTTACAAGTCTGAACTTGTCTGAGTGACAAGAGATGTTAGTTATTTACAAGTCTGAACTTGTCTGAGTGACAAGAGATGTTAGTTATTTACAAGTCTGAAATTGTCTGAGTGACAATAAGTGTTAGTTATTGACAACTCTGAACTTGTCTGAGTGACAATAAGTGTTAGTTATTGACAAGTCTGAACTTGTTTGAATTACAATAAGTGTTCGTTATTGACAAGTCTGAATTTGTCTGAGTTACAATAACTGTTAGTTATTGACAACTCTGAACTTGTCTGAGTGACAATAAGTGTTAGTTATTGACACGTCTGAACTTGTCTGAGTTACAATAAGTGTTAGTTATTGACAAGTCTGAACTTGTTTGAATTACAATAAGTGTTAGTTATTTACAAGTCTGAACTTGTTTGAATTACAATAAGTGTTAGTTATTGACACGTCTGAACTTGTCTGAGTGACAATAAGTGTTCGTTATTGACAAGTCTGAACTTGTCTGAGTGACAATAAGTGTTAGTTATTGGCACGTCTGATCTTGTCTGAGTGACAATAAGTGTTAGTTATTTACAAGTCTGAACTTGTCTGAGTGACAATAAGTGTTAGTTATTTACAAGTCTGAACTTGTCTGAATTACAATAAGTGTTAGTTATTGACACGTCTGAACTTGTCTGAGTTACAATAAGTGTTCGTTATTGACAAGTCTGAATTTGTCTGAGTTACAATAACTGTTAGTTATTGACAAGTCTAGTCAAAATATTAGGATATACTAGAAATATAAAATTCGTTTTTGGTGTTTGTTTTAGGATAATTTCCAATATATTATGTTAGAATAAAAACAAGTATATGGGATGTGGTACATTTGTTCGTTACTTCTTTAAATACCTCAAGTATTTACCATAAACATTAATTTGTTTTTCATGTTTACGTGTGACGTGCTTATTTCAACAAACCATACTTGTGTAATTCCACTGCAAGAGTCGTCTATACCAGGCTGCCGGTGAATTTCTGGTTTGAGGATTGGCTGATTCCGCTTGGGCCGTTGTAAGGTTTTAAATTGACCAATCGGATGCGATCTCCTATCACATAGGTTTAGTTCTAGAAATATAGAAACCAAACAATCAAAACACGTATTATATAGATACAGAAAGGGAAAGAAACTCCCGAACTCTGAAGTAGTAAGTGTGGTCACTTGTTTAAGAATAACCGTGTTAGAAGTGGAAACAGCGTTTAACATGCAGTTTATGTCTCTGAATCCATTATAATTTTTGGTGAGAAAAACCATAGTTTTTCATATTTAAATTATCTACTCAAGAAACAGAAAATATAGTTTGATGACACACCTGAATGACTCGTGTTCCGTACGATAACACAGCTAAATGTTTCATGTTTTGCGTGGAAACGCAGCTTGGTGAGTTATGTTCCGTATGATAATACAGCTAATCGAGTCATATTTCATTTGATAACACAGCTAAATGTGTCCTGTTTCGGGTGGAAAGTCAACTAAGTGGGTCGTATTCCGCATGATAACATAGCTAGATGTGTAATGTTATGTGTGGTAAGTGAGCTAAGTGTAATGTTATGTGTGGTGAGCTAAGTGTAATGTTGTGTGTGGTGAGCTAAGTGTAATGTTATGTGTGGTAAGTGAGCTAAGTGTAATGTTATGTGTGGTAAGTGAGCTAAGTGAGTCATGTTTTAATGTCGAGGAAACTGCTATACCCATTCTAATCTTTCCAACCTCGGATTCACTAACTTCTAGATTTTAGACTATCTTCTTAAATAATGTTTCTTCTGCACGTGCGTGTAAAGACCAACTTCATCACCAATAGCATTTTCATTATTCTGTCGTCTTTCATGTCTAACTTGTTTTACCTATCTGTTGTTGTTCACCCATATGTTGTTCACCTATCTATTGCTGTTCATCTATATGTTGCTGTTCACCTATCTGTTGCTGTTCATATATATATGTTGTTCACCTATCTGTTGCTGTTCATCTATTTGTTGTTGTTCATCTAGCTGTTGCTGTTCATCCATATGTTATTGTTATTCCCTTAATTCTATTAACTTTATTCCCTTAATCTTCACTATATCCATCTGCCTGTCTTCCAAATTACCCAATCGTCTTCCCTTAATCTATACTATATCCATCTGTCTGTCTTACAAATTCCCCACTCGTTTTCCCTTAATCTTTATTATATCCATCTTTCTGTCTTACAAATATCCCACTCGTCTTTCCTTAATCTTCACTATATCCATCTGCCTGTCTTACAAATTTCCCACTCGTCTTCCCTTAATCTTTACTATATCCATCTGTCTGTCTTCCAAATTACCCAATCGTCTTCCCTTAATCTATACTATATCCATCTGTCTGTCTTACAAATTCTCCACTCGTTTTCCCTTAATCTTTATTATATCCATCTTTCTGTCTTACAAATTACCCAATCGTCTTCCCTTAATCTTTACTATATCCATCTGTCTGTCTTCCAAATTACCCAATCGTCTTCCCTTAATCTATACTATATCCATCTGTCTGTCTTACAAATTACCCAATCGTCTTCCCTTAATCTATACTATATCCATCTGTCTGTCTTACAAATTACCCAATCGTCTTCTTAATCTTTTACTATATCCATCTGTCTGTCTTCCAAATTACCCAATCGTCTTCCCTTAATCTTTACTATATCCATCTGTCTGTCTTCCAAATTACCCAATCGTCTTCCCTTAATCTATACTATATCCATCTGTCTGTCTTACAAATTCTCCACTCGTTTTCCCTTAATCTTTATTATATCCATCTTTCTGTCTTACAAATATCCACTCGTTGTCTTTTCTTAATCTTCACTATATCCATCTGCTTTGTCTTACAAATTTTCCACTCGTCTTTCCTTAATCTTTTACTATATCCATCTGTCTGTCTTCCAAATTACCCAATCGTCTTCTCCTTAATCTATACTATATCCATCTGTCTGACGATTTACAATTCTCCACTCGTTTTCCTTAGTCTTTATTATATCCATCTTTTTTGTCTTTACAAATATCCCACTCGTCTTTTCTTAATCTTTACTATATCCATCTTTCTGTCTTACAAATATCCCACTCGTCTTCCCTTTATCTTTGTTATATCCATCTGTCTGTCTTACAAATTTCCCACTCGTCTTCCCTTAATCTTTACTATATCCATCTGTCTGTCTTACAAATTCCCCACTCGTCTTCCCTTAATCTTTACTATATCCATCTGTCTGTCTTACAAATTCCCCACTCGTCTTCCCTTAATCTTTACTATATCCATCTGTCTGTCTTACAAATTACCCAATCGTCTTCCCTTAATCTATACTATATCCATCTGTCTGTCTTACAAATTCTCCACTCGTTTTCCCTTAATCTTTATTATATCCATCTTTCTGTCTTACAAATATCCCACTCGTCTTTCCTTAATCTTTACTATATCCATCTTTCTGTCTTACAAATATCCCACTCGTCTTCCCTTTATCTTTGTTATATCCATCTGTCTGTCTTACAAATTTCCCACTCGTCTTCCCTTAATCTTTACTATATCCATCTGTCTGTCTTACAAATTCCCCACTCGTCTTCCCTTAATCTTTACTATATCCATCTGTCTGTCTTACAAATTCCACTCTGTCTTCCTTAATCTTTTACTATATCCATCTGTCTGTCTTATAAATTCTACTCGTCTTCCCTTAATCTTTTACTATATCCATCTGTCTGTCTTACAAATTTCCACTTGTCTTCACTTAATTTTACTATATCCATCTGTCTGTCTTTTACAATTTTCCACTGTCTTCCCTTAATCTTTACTATATCCATCTGTTTGTCTTACAAATTCCTACTCGTCTTCCTTAATCTTTACTATATCCATCTGTCTGTGTCTTACAAATTTTTCCACTCGTCTTTCCTTAATCTTTGGTATATCCATCTGTCTGTCTCACAAATTTCCCACTGTTTTCTTCTTTAATCTTTTGCTATATCCTCTGTCTGTCTTACAATTTCCCTCATTGTCTTCCCTTAAGATTTACTATATCCATCTGTCTTACAAATTCCCACTCGTCTTCTTCCCTTAATCTTTACTATATCCATCTGTCTGTCTTACAAATTTCCCACTCGTCTTCCCTTAATCTTTAGTATATCCATCTGTCTGTCTTACAAATTTCCCACTCGTCTTCCCTTAATCTTTAGTATATCCATCTGTCTGTCTTACAAATTTCCCACTCGTCTTCCCTTAAGATTTACTATATCCATCTGTCTTACAAATTTCCCACTCGTCTTCCCTTAATCTTTACTATATCCATCTGTCTGTCTTACAAATTTCCCACTCGTCTTCCCTTAATCTTCACTATATCCATCTGTCTGTCTTACAAATTTCCCACCTGTCTTAACAATACACTACTTCTGTTTCCTTCATCTTCTGGAATATTTACTTGTATTTTCGATCGACTATCAAATTCTCTTCCATGTTACGTTTGCTCACCGAACTCTCTCACCTTTTTATGACGTTCGTTATTAAGATATCAACATTCGGTGAATTCGATGTCATTTTCTCATGAATGTTTTGTTCATGTGTTTCATCAGTTCTTTCTTCAAAGTTTATGTTTGTTCGT
This sequence comes from Tachypleus tridentatus, assembly GCF_004210375.1. Lineage (NCBI taxonomy): Eukaryota > Metazoa > Arthropoda > Merostomata > Xiphosura > Limulidae > Tachypleus > Tachypleus tridentatus. The sequence goes on along the minus strand of NW_027467777.1, from coordinate 33,436,080 downwards.
CACGTCAACACTTTAATTGTTAGTGCGTTTCCTCATATCGATACTTTACATAATGATTAGTTTAAGAAATGTTATTACAATAAAGATTAACACACTGGTTATAAAGTCCTTACTGAAATAAAGCAAATACATTGAATTGAACCAGTTAAACAGAAACTGTTTAGAGTTATGTAATTATGATACACCTAAGACAAGAACGTTAGTCGACTGTCACAATAAGTCAAACTTACTTTGAATGAGAGCATGTTCTGATTTAGAAATATTCAAATGTTTTCCTTCAGATTCCACTTCTGTGTTTTCTTGTGTGTTGTCTGTTAAAACACCAATAAATAAATTTAAAATGCGTACATATTTGTAAATCTTATAAACTATTTATTCACCAGAAGAAATACGGAGTTATAACAACAATGACACTATTAATTAACATTGAAAATGAAGACACTATTAAATTATAGTGAATAACAATGACACTATTAAATAATAGTGAATAACAATGACAATATTAAGTAACAGTGAATAATAATGACACTATTAATTAACAATGAATAACAATGACACTATTAAGTAACAGTGAATAATAGAGAAACTCTTAATTAACAATGACAATATTACGTAACAGTGAATAATAGAGAAACTCTTAATTAATAATGACAACATTACGTAACAGTAAATAATAATGACACTTAATTAACAGTGAATAACAATGACACTATTAAGTAACAATGAATAATAATGACACTATTAAGTAACAGTGAATAATAGTGAAACTCTTAATTAACAATGACAATATTAAGTAACAGTAAATAATAATAACACTATTAATTAACAATGAATAACAATGACACTATTAAGTAACAATGAATAACAATGACACTATTAAGTAACAATGAATAATAATGACACTATTAATTAACAATGAATAACAATGACACTATTAAGTAACAGTGAATAATAGAGAAACTCTTAATTAATAATGACAACATAACGTAACAGTGAATAATAGAGAAACTCTTAATTAATAATGACAACATTACGTAACAGTGAATAATAGAGAAACTCTTAATTAATAATGACAACATTACGTAACAGTAAATAATAATGACACTATTAATTAACAATGAATAACAATGACAATATTAAGTAACAGTGAATAATAATGACACTATTAATTAACAATGAATAACAATGACAATATTAAGTAACAGTGAATAATAATGACACTATTAATTAACAATGAATAACAATGACAATATTAAGTAACAGTGAATAATAATGACACTATTAATTAACAATGAATAACAATGACACTATTAAGTAACAGTGAATAATAGTGAAACTCTTAATTAACAATGACAATATTAAGTAACAGTAAATAATAATGACACTATTAATTAACAATGAATAACAATGACACTATTAATTAACAATGAATAACAATGACAATATTAAGTAACAGTGAATAATAATGACACTATTAATTAACAATGAATAACAATGACACTATTAAGTAACAGTGAATAATAGTGGAACTCTTAATTAACAATGACAATATTAAGTAACAGTAAATAATAATGACACTTAATTAACAGTGAATAACAATGACACTTAATTAACAATGAATAACAATGACACTATTAGTTAACAATGAATAACAATGACACTATTAAGTAACAGTGAATAATAGTGAAACTCTTAATTAACAATGACAATATTAAGTAACAGTAAATAATAATAACACTATTAATTAACAATGAATAACAATGACACTATTAAGTAACAATGAATAACAATGACACTATTAAGTAACAGTGAATAATAGTGAAACTATTAATCAACAATAAATAATAGTGACACTATTAATTAACAATGAATAATAATGACACTATTAATTAACATTGAATAACAATGACACTATTAAGTAACAATGAATAACAATGACACTATTAAGTAACAGTGAATAATAATGACACTTAATTAACAGTGAATAACAATGACACTATTAAGTAACAATGAATAATAATGACACTATTAATTAACAATGAATAACAATGACACTATTAAGTAACAGTGAATAATAGTGACACTATTAATTAGCAATGAATAACAATGACAATATTAATAAACAGTGAATAACAATGACACTATTATGTAACAATGAATAATAATGACACTATTAAGTAACAATGAATAACAATGACAATATTAAGTAACAGTGAATAATAGTGAAACTATTAATTAACAATGAATAACAATGACAATATTAAGTAACAATGAATAATAGTGACACTATTAATTAACAATGAATAACAATGACAATATTAAGTAACAATGAATAATAATGACACTATTAATTACCAATGAATAACAATGACACTATTAAGTAACAGTGAATAATAGTGAAACTATTAATTAACAATGACAATATTAAGTAACAGTAAATAATAATGACACTTAATTAACAGTGAATAACAATGACACTATTATGTAACAGTGAATAACAATGACACTATTAAGTAACAATGAATAACAATGACACTATTAAGTAACAGTGAATAATAATGACACTATTAATTAACAATGAATAACAATGACACTATTAAGTAACAGTGAATAATAGTGAAACTCTTAATTAACAATGACAATATCAAGTAACAGTAAATAATAATGAGACTTAATTAACAGTGAATAACAATGACACTATTAAGTAACAGTGAATAATAGTGAAACTCTTAACTAAGAATGACAATATTAAGTAACAGTAAATAATAATGACAATTAACAGTGAATAACAATGACACTATTAGTTAACAATGAATAACAATGACACTATTAAGTAACAGTGAATAATAGTGAAACTCTTAATTAACAATGACAATATTAAGTAACAGTAAATAATAATGACACTATTAATTAACAATGAATAACAATGACACTATTAAGTAACAGTGAATAATAGTGAAACTCTTAATTAATAATGACAATATTACGTAACAGTAAATAATAATGACACTTAATTAACAGTGAATAACAATGACAATATTAATTAACAATGAATAACAATGACACTATTAAGTAACAGTGAATAATAATGACACTTAATTAACATTGAATAACAATGACAGTATTAAGTAACAGTGAATAATAATGACACTATTAATTAACAATGAATAACAATGACAATATTAAGTAACAGTGAATAATAATGACACTATTAATTAACAATGAATAACAATGACACTATTAAGTAACAGTGAATAATAGTGAAACTCTTAATTAACAATGAATAACAATGACAATATTAAGTAACAGTGAATAATAATGACACTATTAATGAACAGTGAATAACAATGACAATATTAAGTAACAGTGAATAATAGTGACACTATTAATTAGCAATGAATAACAATGACAATATTAATAAACAGTGAATAACAATGACACTATTAAGTAACAATGAATAATAATGACACTATTGAGTAACAATGAATAACAATGACACTATTATGTAACAGTGAATAATAATGACACTATTAATTAACAATGAATAACGATGACACTATTAAGTAACAGTGAATAATAGTCACAGTATTAATGAACAGTGAGTAACAATGGCCATATTATGTAACAGTGAGTAACAATGGCCATATTAAGTAACAGTGAATAATAATGACAATATTAAGTAACAGTGAATAATAGTCACAGTATTAAGTAGCAGACAGTTTATTGTGTAGATTTGTGCTTAGAGTTCAAACGAACAAACTTTATCTGTAGTTGTCCCTCTAGTGAATATAAATTACATTAACATTTAACTCTAGTTTGAGAAATAAAAATGAAATTTAGACTAAAAAAGGTCTGGGTAATAATGAAAGTAAGAAATCGAAATCCCGATTGTAAGTGTAATCTGTCACGCCCATTTCAGTTATAAAAATAAGGTATTGTGATTTAAATGTTCAAGAATATTGGACATTTGATCACTTCTGTTTTGTTTTTAAGTCATAAATCTACCAATTGTTGATGAATAAAAGGAGGAACAAACACGAAGAATTGAAAAACCAAATAGTTTTAGTTTCTCAAAGAAGCAAAGCAAATAAATCAATAACCGGAATCAGATTGAGACAACTAGACAAAACACAATAAGATGACGTCTACAGATAGAGACAACAATATATTTACTGGTCCAATTCGACTCTATCATCCATTAAGCTGAACTAAAGCTATTTATAAAAAGATCTTAATGCTGGCCCTCATTATATTATGTAATACAATTTTTACTTTTTCTTGTTCCTGGGCAGAAAGTGTTATTTCCCAATTGTTTATGTCTGAAGTAAATGGAAAAGACCTATTTTTCTCTTCAAACTTTGTTTTGTGACCTGGGTGATGAAATTTTCAAATTTACCCCTTTTCCAGAACATTTCAGTTAGCTGATAGAGAATTTTCTCGAACTTGAAAGAATTTTTAAGAATTCTCCATAGAAATATATATACAGGGGCTCACCACTCACCACTTCAGTTTAGTTCTAGCTGCTTTAGTGAACACATAGACCTATCTGATTTTACCTGAGATGACATCAAGAAGCTGCAAGCATTCTTCAGACGAATCCAGAAGCCTTAAAGCTGTGCTGCTCCATAACGGGAATAAGTATCCGTCTCTTCCCCTAGCTCATTCGGTGCACCTCAAAGAGGAATACAACAGCATCAAGACCTTGCCAGAAGTCTTGAAGTATGGCTGGGAGATTATTGGAGACCTCAAAATGGTGGCATTCCTGATGGGTCTCCAAGGAGGCTTTACCAAGTTTCCCTGTTATCTTTGCCTTTGGGACAGCAGGGATACCTCAGCGCACTACAACAGGAAGCACTGGCTGCAACGGGCTGAGTTCTCTGTGGGGAGGCACAATGTCAAATGTGAGCCACTAGTGGACCTCCAGAAGGTGTTGTTCCCACCGTTGCACATAAAATTGAGTCTTATGAAACAATTTGTCACAGCACTTGATAAGGAGACTGCAGCCTTCAAGTGCCTTCGAAACTTCTGAGGCTGTCTGAGGCAAAGGTCAGAGCTGGTGTCTTCGTTGGACCACAAAGAAGATCCTGGAGTGCACAGAATTCCCCAAGAAGCTCAGTAGGAAGGAAAAAACTTGGGGCAGCATTGTCGCAGTGATTCGGGGCTTCTTGGGCAATCACAAGACCGAAAATTATGTGGAACTGGTTGAAGCTCTGGTGAAGAACTACAGCAAAATGGACTACAGGATGTCCCTGAAAGTCCATATCCTTAACACTCATCTTAATAAATTCAAAGTGATTTACATTACAGTCGCAAATCTAGAAAAACTACCCACTTCTAAACATTTTTGTTCATTTTTATATAAAATTAGTACAAATACATGTAAATCTTGATTCATATGTTGTTTTATTCAGACCTTATGTAAAGGAAAATGTGCAAATTTGCCCGTTTTTACATTGAAGTTAGGTTAATTTCTAAATTTCATTATCCAGGTTACAAAAGCAAAGTTTGAAGGGAATAATGGCCATTTTCTGTACTTTTACGACATACGCAATTACGAAATAACACATACTATCCAGGAACATAATTTGTGTTACATAGTGTTATTGATACAATTATCAAGTTCATTTCTCGTCCTAAACAACGACATTCTGCACAATGCTTTTAAAAACCTAGTGACAAACAATTTCCAATAACAGTTAGTAAACATAGTTTATTTTACAAACACTACACGATATCTTGGGTTTCATTAAGCTACCTCAACAGCAGTACATCTTAGAAAATCATTAGACTGGAGAAACATTTTATTACCCATGCGCACACCCGTTCAGTTTTGTGTCTTAGTCAGCCACTGTAACGCTGTTATAACTGCGTCCTCTAGGAGGAAAGTTCAATTTATCTGGAAGATTATCACATATGTTTAGGGACAACAAAAGAAAACTTGGTCCATCTCGGCTGCTCCACCTTCTAAACTAAACTGTTATGAGTTAGCAATTATTATTCATATATTTATCAAGTGTTTTCTTAAACTCAATTAAAGTTACTGTCTCTACAACATCTGATGGCAACTAATTCTGAAAGTGAACCACGCTGATCGTAGCTGAAGATGACCCTGACAAATCACGTCCCTGGTTATACTGTTCTCTCTGTTGCTTATGAAAAGTGTTGGTACATCAACACCGTCATTTCCTTTTCTAATCTTAAACACTTCAATCTTTGTCAAAAGAAAACAACTTAAGAGATTTGAACCTCTCATCATATAAAAACCACTCCATCTGGTAACTTTCTTCTGAACCATTTCCAAAAATTCAATTATTTACTGACGTAAGGAGCCCAACACTGAACACGATATTGCAAATGTGGCTAACCAGTAACCTATACAAGAAAATTATAACCTCTTTAGACTTGTATTCAACATTTCTGTAAATACAACCTAAAATCCTATTTGTCCTACTACTACTAACAACAACACTGATTGGATGACTTTAGAGACTGATCAACCATTACACCAAGATCTCTTTCCTTCATAACACTGTTAAGGTTATTCACATCTATATTATACCTATAATTCAAATTATGATAAACTACATACATTATGTTACATTTATTATAATTAAAACCATTTATTTATCCAATTAACTAAATGATCTAAATCATTTCATTAATCAGTAACATCCTGTTCACAGTCACCAACATCTTAATATCATCAGTGCATTTAAATAATTTATTGACCATTCATTCAATATGTCACTGATGTAAATAAAAAAGATCAAAGGTCCTAAGACTGAACCATGAGGTACCTCACTTGTAACATTAATCCAATTTGACTAAACTCCATTTATAATAACCCTGTTTTCTTCCATCAAGCCACTGTTCTATCCAAATAGTTAACTCATCTCTCACACCAATAGAGATAAGTTTCTATAAAAGTCTTTTATGTGGACTTTGTCAAATACTTTCTGAAAATCCAGGTACACCTGGTACATCTACATAACGAGTAACCTTTTCAAAGAATCTCAAAAGATTTATAGTTCAAACCATATTGGCTATTCAATAAAATTCTGATTTTGCAAAGCACGTTTTAACAGATTTTCCAAAACGTTTTCCACAACTGATATAAAACTAATCGCCCTATAATTACTGGGACAGTTACTACCTTCTGTGAAAAGACGAGTGAAATTAGCTAACTTCCAATCCGTTGACACCTGGCCACGATTTAAGGACTTTGAAAAAACGTATCAACTGGTAACTATAACCATACTGAAAGAACAAAATGATACAGACAGTCAGAAATCGGTTGTGAAAACTGCACTAGAACAAATCAATCAATATAAACCGCAAGTGGAAATTACAGACTATTTTAATTATTTGACGATTCGTTCCGGAGAATTCAATCAATTAGTGATTCGTTCCGGAGGGTTCAATCAATTGATGATTCGTTCCGGATGGTTCAATCAATTGGTGATTCGTTCCGGAGGGTTAAATCAATTGATGATTCGTTCCGGAGGGTTAAATCAATTGGTGATTCGTTCCGGAGGGTTAAATCAATTTGTGATTCGTTCCGGAGGGTTCAATCAATTGGTGATTCGTTCCGGAGGGTTCAATCAATTGGTGACTCGTTCCGGAGGGTTCAATCAATTGTTGATTCGTTCCGGAGGGTTCAATCAATTAGTGATTATATTTCATTTCAACTTTGCATCGTTGGACAACCGACAGCAATAGGTTGACCTGCGCCTAGTGTTTAGTGTGCAGGAATTGTAAATCCGAAGGTTCAAGGTTCGCATTCCATGACCGCAAATATGTGCTCCGTGCTTTTTGGCGCGCCAAAGCAGTGAATGTGAAACCCCACTGTTCGATCAAACAAGAGTTGCCCAATAGATGGCGGCACCAGTCTTTGGGTTCAGAATGACAGACTGGCATGTAAAGATAGCTCGTGTGTGAAAACAAACAAAAATGTCAATGAAATTATACATATTCTATTGATTGGGCAGTAGAAAGACACGTAATTAGTTACTAGTCTTATTATGAAGATTTTTTTATCTTGAAATAGAACATAATTCTATTCATCGTTACACCAGTTTCATATGTTGTTCTCTAATGACTCAATTTAATCTTCTTTTATCCGGTCATGGGTGGAAATCTAAGCTGTTATAAAATAAGAGCTTAAAAACATGTTTCTTCCATTTCAAGGACGTTTTGATACTGAAGTCAAACTCACAGCTGCAAGTAATAAATAGACAACAAATGACGCTGCCATCGCGGATATGGTAAGTTCGATTTAGAGAAAAGGGAATTTTGTAAGTTAAACTCCAAACATGTAACGAAATTATACAAATTAAGTCCACTCTAGGACAACAGAGGACTAGTTCTCCAATCATGAAGGACGTAATAAGCCTTGGGTTTCTACCTGATCACTTATGATCACGCATCAGTTGGTATACAATAAAGAAAACGAGAAAAGAACTCCACACGAGTGAACGAGCCCACGTGTTACTGTTGAAAGACCACTTACATTACATATATACATCTTTGTATTGATGTTTTTCATCATCACTTGCTAGTTACTGGTCAGCTGGTTACTCAAAGTATTCTCATATCTTAACATTCTGTCAATTACTTTGGTCAAAAACACCTCGACTTACGGTGAATCGGTGCTAAGTGTATAAATTTATAATGCTAAAGTTTGTGTTTCGAACCCTATTGTGGGCATGAAACAGATAGCCGATCGTGCAGCTTTGTGCTTAACAACTGAAAAACGAGAAACTCCTAGGCGCCCGTTGATTTGACGGTAGCCTCGAAAGCTTATAACGCTAGAATTTGGGGTTTGATCACTGCATAGAGATTACGCAAATTATTTAGAGAATTAAAATCGTCCAAGTGATCACTAAGAGAGTAAAAAAGGGTTCTAGAAACCGACATCAGAATTCCGCAACAACAGAGCAAGCGTGGCCTGTCTGCCATTCAGTTGGAATTTGACACGCTCACACTGGTTCAGTAACACCAACACAAAAAAATGATACTAGAAGGTATGACTTTCAAAACGTTGTCTCAAAGCTAAGGAAGTGATGGTGAAAGTGAAAAAAAGAAATGGATAAATGAAAAAAAAAACTAAACAAAATAATTTTTTCGAACATATATTTGTTATACCTAGATGTCTATAATTGTTTAATTTTTAAGCAGCGTCCTAGAACATTTCGGGATATATCTCAATATCCAAGTTCAATGTATTAAGACTCCATTATAATATTTTTTTTATATTTTCTTCCGCCACAGAATGGAGAACATTCATGCGCAAGAACTGTTCCTTACCTTGAAATGTTCTTTGCTGCTCAAGTGTTGTCGGAAATACGACATCTGGTTTGTGTGGACTGAAAACGAATCACGCATCTGATGCTGAAAAAAAAAGTAATTCACGTGCACAGAGATAAGCCTGGGTTTCACAGAGTACAAAATCACGTTTTTTCCGTTTTCCCTTTCGACAGCTGCAGTGAAACATGGACACTTTTATGTTTATTTTTGTGTACCTATCTAAATGTAAAACAAAACCAACAACGCTTGTGCTTTCCAGTGGCAAACCAGTATGTCTGCGCACTCACACCGCTAGAAACTGGGTTTCGATACCCCTGGTGGGCAGAGCACAGATTCCACATTTCGCTTTGTGCTTAATTACAAACAAACAAACAAAAACTACAGGGTGAAACAAATTCACCACCAAATCAGGTTTCCTAGGTATCATGGAACCAGGTCTCTTGACCTTACCTCTAGTCTACTACGGTACTACATGTTGGAGTTGTTCTCGAGGACCATGAGGTACTAAGCCCCAAACATTGAAAAACATACAGATTATAGAGGAAGTGTGCATAACCTATTTTCACATTAATAAGTCATGGACTGTTTTAAGTTTCAAGATATCTTTTGATGTAAAACGTTTTACACTAATAAGTCATGGATTGTTTTAAGTTTCAAGATATCTTTTGATGTAAAACTTTTTACACTAATAAGTCATGGATTGTTTTAAGTTTCAAGACGTTTTCGGATGAAATATTTTTTTCACTATAAAGTCATGACACCCGAGATAAACGATTATAAGTCTAACATTATATCGACTCAACCTTTGGCACAAATAAATAAGGTAGCCAAAGCCCACTTGAGACATGGGGATAGCAAGCCATAAGTTGTTGAAATAAAAACAAGTTTCGTCTCCCTTGTTAACCAAATGTTTGAAGACAGAGAGTGACTGACGTAGCCAGATGATCGCGTGCACAGCACGTGCACGGCTCTGATCTAACTGATATATTATTTCCATTAACAATTGGTTCATTTGTAATTTGGTTTGCTCTTAGTGTTTGTTTTGTGAAGTTACTATTAAATCTAAATCTCCCTTTAATCATTGACTGATAAATGACGTAATTAAAGTCACTGACTGCATATTTAAATTTGTATATTTTCATTACCTGTATAGAGTTATTCTCGTTAAGAAGTTAAAATTCAAACAATGTCTTCACGTTTTAATTGTCATCAGATTAATTTCGTAAGGGTTTATGGTCATTAAACCTAATATCACGCTTGGTTTGACATAATGCACCTAATTAGCTAAGCACCTATAGATACTCGTTAGAGTTGTTATACTAAATGTTCTTATGAAGAGAAAGATACCACAAAAGGAACTGGTCTGTGTCATTTAAAAAAAACAAAAAAACAAACGTGAACAGAAAAGATGATTTGTTTTACGACGCGTTTCCTTAAGACGTAAAAAGATTTTTTTGAGATATGCTGGAGAAAGATAACCAAAGAATACAGCTTCCAAATAAAACAGATAGTCCGTCAACAAAGTAAGACTAGAAACAGTTAGACAGAAGAGTAGTTGCTCAACTTCCTCTTAATACAAGACTAAACCTAATTCACAGTGATGCAGCGGTGGACTTGAAACGTTAGAAACCAAGTATCATTACTCACAGGTGAAAACTGCCATTATTGTTCAGCCAGAAATCATACAGAGTGGGTTGGTTAGGCTATTTTTTTCCTTTTGTGTATGATAGGTGTGGTAAAGCAGGTATCGTACTTAACCACCTTAAAACACAACTAGGCTTTGTCAAGCTCTCCTTGATCTTATCTATTTATATAAAAGCCCGGAGGAAACGGTTTCCTAGAGCAGAGAAACCAGATATTGCATTGCGCAACATGTGAGGCCACTATCTTATGTTCTGTGGAATTTTAAAAACGGATGTGGGTTTTATTCTTTCATAGCCTGAAAACTAGTGCGAGCTCGGCCATGTTGACAGGCAACTGAAATTCAAGATATTGCAAGAAGTTCAAATACGTATTACAAATTAAAACAAAGGGAGAATTTAAAATATTTTTATTTTATAATCCATCCCCAAACATATCTTCGTGGATTCTGGGACTGGATGTTAACGTTACAGTAATTTCATAAATTCTGTTTGTATGTTTTTTTATTTACAGAATCCTTTACGTCAATTTAACTCATATAAAACTTTTGTGCTTTGAAACAAACAATTTGTATAACAAGAAAATTACGTCATGGCCAATCAGACTTATCCATAAAATGCGTTCCTTATCTAGCCTCTAATGACTTTTAAAAAATTATAACTACATATAACAATAGTATTCCAAGTATGCGTTCCTTATCTAGCCTCTAATGACTTTTAAAAAATTATAACTACATATAACAATAGTATTCCAAGTATGCGTTCCTTATCTAGCCTCTAATGACTTTTAAAAAATTGTAACTACATATAACAATAGTATTCCAAGTATACTACATTAGCCATATACATTACAGTGGCACTTAGTGGCATGTTTCCGAACTTATAGTGCTAAAATTCTGGTTTCGATATCCCTGGTGGTTACAACATAAATAGCCTACTGTGTAGTTTTGTGCTCAAATACAAACAAACAAATAAACCATTGCAGTGTTTAAAAATGAAATAGGCCTAACACTTATGTCTTATTACAAGTATAATTGTAATAATTGTTTACCAGCTTGTAAAAGGTGGCCACACCATAACAGTTCTCGTTGAAACAATGACTTATATAAAGTGTTCTGCCTAGCACTGTGTTGATTAATATCCAACCAATTAATTAATTCTGAACTGAGCAATACGCGTCCTCGGCATAACACATGGTGAATATAATGTGGTTGGATAACCAGTGTCATATTCTTTAAAAAATATTTTAAGAATCTCTACTGGACTAGATAAAGAATGCAAAGGTGAAAAATATATTAGGCCTAATTCAATAATCTGGTGACAAATATAGTTAATCCAAATCATGGTTCGAAGCTTGGAAAAGATGTTGAAACCGTAAAAAGAGTTGATTTCACATAACGTCATGCCGAAACAAAGTCTAAAGTAATGTTCTCAGTCGATACAAGTCTTACTTCACGTATTGTCTGAAAATGAAATTTAAATCGAACACACGGTGGCGTCATAATTTAATATTGAGAATTGTTTATCAGTTTGTATCGATTCCAGAGTGAAACGTAGCCTTTGTGTTATAACAAAATAAAAATATTAACAACAACAGGGAGAGTAAAACGTGTTTGTTTCTTTGAGCACGAACATGCTTCTTGTTCTATTAAGTTACAAAGGTTAAATTAAGATTACGTGATAAAGTCTCAAATAGTACGTGTTTTTTTTCCATTTTAAACTTTAAAATACACATTCTAAATCTATCTACTGTTGATCGCAATTAAAATAAAACTTTAGGAAAAATACGATAAGTATCCCTTTAAGTTCATATTTTCCTTTTCAGGAGTTTAAAACAGATAACTTGATAACGAACGTATTACACTTTGTATGTCTGAATAAAAATACCAATACAAAAACCCCAGTAATATCGATGTATTTCTTCTATTTATTTTGTGCGTTTTGCCCGCCAGCGGAATACCTGCGGACTTACAGTGCTAGAAACCAGGTTTTGATACCTGCGACGGGCAAAGTACATCACGGCCCCTTGTGTAGCTTTGTGCAGAATAAAAAAACACGCCAATAATCATATCGAACGTTTCAATGACGTCATAAACGAGTTTTTCAATATTCTAGAAAAAAATAAAAATAAATTAATTAAATCTTCGTGGCTGCAGTGACGTCACTTCCGTTTCACTCAGGGGTAATTGTTTCCCAAGACAAATGAATAAATTCTGGTGAACGTAACTGAAAGAATAAGGTCACAATGAAGGTCAAACACTTTCATTAAAATTCCAGCAAATCTGGATTATTCTCGATTCAAGAAGTTTGAGGGCAAGCTGGAGATGAAAGGTGTATTTTAGGTTGGTTACTAGTGTGAGGTTGTCTTGAATTTTAGACGTTTTTAAACACGCGTTACTAATTATTTCTCTTTGTACTTTTATTGTATTTGAGACCACATTAGAATCAACAAGAATCTTTGTTGAGCACATTCTACAGAAGACAACATAAAGTTATTATTAATTATTAATTAATTAACTCGTTAAATCTAACTTCTTCTAGATATTAAACAACTGGTCTAAAATTAATCGATCTCCCTACAATTACATTTCAAATTAATGACTTTCTTTAGCTTTGTGATAATTATGTTAGTATTAGTTCATACAGTAGTTATAACACACAATCTAATAAACCGTACGAAACATTCATAATATAAGTTATTTTGAGAGATAGTTCTGTGAAGCTATATATCACAATTAATTTACCCTTAAAGCTTACACATTTGGCAGAATTTGGACCACATCAAAATAACTAGTTGTGTATAAAATCAACCACAACACTATATGTTTGCCATACGTTCGTGTAGTGTCATACTAGGCAGTCATTTCTACTCTATATGAACAGTTGATCCTGAAGGCTACAACTTACAAACCTTTTTTTTCGTTAAAATTTTTAATATTATTTAACTTGATATAGACTATGTATTATTATAGTTTTAATATTATATAACCTGATGGAGACTATGTATTATTACAGTTTTAATATTATATAACCTGACGAAGACACTGTGTTACTATATTTTTGATATCATATAACCTAATGTAGACATTATGTATTACTATATTTTTATTATTATATAACCTGATGAAGACACTGTGTTACTATATTTTTGATATCATATAACCTAATGTAGACATTATGTATTACTATATTTTTATTATTATATAACCTGATGAAGACACTGTGTTACTATATTTTTAATATCATATAACCTGATGTAGACATTATATGTTACTATATTTTTAATATCATATAACCTGATGTAGACATTATATGTTACTATATTTTGTAATATTATATAACCTGATTAGACATTATATGTTACTATATTTTGTAATATTATATAACCTGATGTAGACATTATGTGTTACTATATTTTGTAATATTATATAACCTGATGTAGACATTATATGTTACTATATTTTGTATTATTATATAACCTGATGTAGACATTATGTGTTACTATATTTTGTGATATTATATAACCTGATGTAGACATTATATGTTACTATATTTTGTAATATTATATAACCTGATGCAGACATAATGTATTACTATATTTTTAATATTATATAACCTGATGGAGACATTATGTATTACTATATTTTAATATCATATAACCTGATGTAGACTATGTATTATTATAGTTTTAATTATATATAACCTGTTGTAGACGTTATGTATTACTATATCATATAACCTGATGTAGACATTATGTATTCCTATCAACACAGTTAGTAAAAGTGTGATGTGATTCTGGTTGAATTAACCAGAGAATAATGACTTCTGATTACGAACACCAAGAACAAACTATAAAAAGTGTGTTGGGTTTAATCATTCGTCACCCACTTCTGTTGATACAGGCCTAGCCACAAAGAAACTAATTTTCGCCATTAGTGTATCTGTTCACGCCATATACACTTCAGCCTCCTGAGGGAAACTCAAAGCTGTTAGAACATATCTAATGATGTAACCCGCACAAAAATACGTTTAATTTAATTACCACATCTTTCCTCTCGTATTTTCGCCAGCCATAGATTTGTATAATGAAACTTAAGGTAGGAAACTTTACAATTTTTTGTAATTCTAACACAAATATAACAAATTAACGATACAACTAAAATTAAATACACAGGTCAAAGTTAAAACTGTATTGTTTGAAACAATTTAGTTTGTTATGTAAGAATGACTAAAATCAAATTGTGTTTCTTTTCTTTATCCGTGGTTAGAAAACAGTAACAGTGATTATCCGTCGCTTGAAAACAGTAATAATTATTATCCGTGGTTAGAAAACACTTATAATCATTATCGGTGGTTAGAAAACAGTAACAATGATTATCTGTGGTAAGAAAAGAGTAATAAACAATATCCGTGGTTAGAAAACAGTATGATTATTATCCGTAATTAGAATACAGTAACAATGATTATCGGTGATTAGAAAACAGTAACGATTATTATCCGTGGTTAGAAAACAGTAACGATTATTATCCGTGGTTAGAAAACAGTAACAATGATTATCCGTGGTTAGAGAACAGTAACAATTATTATTTGTGGTTAGAAAAACAGTAATAATTATTATCCGGGGTTAGAAAAAGTAATGATTTTTATCCATGGTTAAAACAGTAATAATTATTATCCGTGGTTAGAAAACAGTAATAATCATTATCGGTGGTTAGAAAACATTAACAATGTTTATTCGTGGTTAGAAAATAATAACAATGATTATCAGTGGTTATAAAAGCGTAACAATGATTATCCGTGGTTAAAGAACAGTAACAATTGTTATTCGTGGTTAAAAAAACAGTATAATTATTATCCGAGGTTAGAAAACAGTAACGATTATTATCCGTGGATAGAAAACAATAAAAATTGTTATCCGTGGTTAGAAAACACTAACAATTATTATCCCTGGTTAGAAAACAGTAATAATTATTATGCGTGGTTAGAAAACAGTAACAATGATTATCCGTGGTTAGAAAACAGCAATTATTATTATCCGTGGTTAGAAAACAGTAATAATTATTATACGTGGTTAGAAAACAGTAACAATGATTATTTGTGGTTAGAAAAAAGTAACGATTATTATCCGTGGTTAGAAAACAGTAATAATCATTATCGGTGGTTAGAAAACAGTAACAATGATTATTCGTGGTTAAAAACAGTAACAATGATTAACCGTGGTTAGAAAACAGTAATAATTATTATCCGTGGTTAGAAAACACTAACAATTATTATCCCTGGTTAGAAAACAGTAATAATTATTATGCGTGGTTAGAAAACAGTAACAATGATTATCTGTGGTTAGAAAACAGTAACAGTGATTATCCGTCGCTTGAAAACAGTAATAATTATTATCCGTGGTTAGAAAACAGTTATAATCATTATCGGTGGTTAGAAAACAGTAACAATGATTATTCGTGGTTAAAAACAGTAATAATTATTATCCGTGGTTAGAAAACAGTAACAATTATTAGCCGTATTTAGAAAACAGTAACAAAGATTCCGTGGTTAGAAAAACAGTAACAATAATCATCTGTTGTTAGAAAACAGTAATAATTATTATCCGTGGTTAAAAACACTAATAATTATTATCCGTGGTTAGAAAACAGTAACGATTATATCCGTGGTTAAAAGACATTGATAATTATAATTCGTGGTTAGAAAACAGTAATTATTATTATTCGTGGTTAGAAAACAGTAACAATAATAATCCGTTGATAGAAAACAGTAACAATGATTAACCGTGGATAAAAAAGAGTAAAAATGATTATCCGTGGTTAGAAAACAGTAATAATTATTATCCGTAGTTAGAAACCAATAATGATAATTATTATCCGTAATTAAAAACACTAATAATTATTATCCGTGGTTAGAAAACAGTAACGATTATATCCGTGGTTAAAAGATATTAATAATTATAATTCGTGGTTAGAAAACAGTAATTATTATTATCCGTGGTTAGAAAACAGTAACAATGATTATCCGTGGATAAAAAAAAACGATTATTATCCGTGGTTAGAAAACAGCAATGATGTTTATCCGTGGTTAGAAAAAAGTAACAATTTTTATCCGTGGTTACAAAACAGTAACAATTATTATCCATGGTTAGAAAACAGTAACAATTATTATCCGCGGTTAGAAAACAGTAATAATTATTATACGTGGTTAGAAAACAGTACAATTATATTCGTGGTTAATAAAAAAGAGTAACAATAATTATCGGTCGTTAGAAAAGAGTAATAATTATTATCCGTTGTTAGAAAACAGTATTAATCATTATCCGTAGTTAGAAAACACTAACAATTATTATCCGTGGTAAGAAAACAGCAACAATGATTAACGGTGGTTAGAAAACAGTAACAATGATTAACCGTGGTTAGAAAAGAGTAATAATTATTATCCGTTGTTAGAAAACAGTATTAATCATTATCCGTGGTTACAAAACAGTAGCAATTATTATCCGCGGTTAAAAAACAATAACAATGAGTATTCCTGGTTAAAAACACTAACAATTATTATCCGTGGTAAGAAAACAGCAACAATGATTAACGGTGGTTAGAAAACAGTAATAATTATTATCCGTGGTTAGAAAACAGTAACAATGATTAACCGTGGATAAAAAAGAGTAAAAATAATTATCCGTGGTTAAAAAACAGTAATAATTATCATCCGTAGTTAGAAACCAATAATAATAATTATTATCCGTAATAAAAACACTAATAATTATTATCCGTGGTTAGAAAACAGTAACGATTATATCCGTGGGTAAAAGACATTAATAATTATAATTCGTGGTTAGAAAACAGTAGTTATTATTATCCGTGGTTAGAAAACAGTAACAATGATAATCCGTTGATAGAAAACAGTAACAATGATTAACCGTGGTTAGAAAACAGTAATAATTATTATCCGTAGTTAGAAACCAATAATAATAATTACTATCCGTTGTTAGAAAAGAGTAATAATTATTATCCGTGGTTAAAAGATATTAATAATTATAATTCGTGGTTAGAAAACAGTAATTATTATTATCCGTGGTTGGAAAACAGCAAAGATGTTTATCCGTGGTTAGAAAAAAGTAACAATTTTTATCCGTGGTTACAAAACAGTAACAATTATTATCCATGGTTAGAAAACAGTAACAATTATTATCCGCGGTTAGAAAACAGTAATAATTATTATACGTAATAAAAACACTAATAATTATTATCCGTGGTTGGAAAATAGTACAATTATATTCGTGGTTAATAAAAAAGAGTAACAATAATTATCGGTCGTTAAAAAAGAGTAATAATTATTATCCGTTGTTAGAAAAGAGTAATAATTATTATCCGTTGTTAGAAAACAGTATTAATCATTATCCGTGGTTAGAAAACAGTAACAATTATTATCCGCGGTTGGAAAACAGTAATAATTATTATACGTGGTTAGAAAAGAGTAAAGATTATTATCCGTGGTTAGAAAATAGTACAACTATTATCCGTGGTTAGAAAACAGTAACAGTGATTATCCGTGGCTGGAAAACAGTAATAATCATTATCCGTGGTTAGAAAACACTAACAATTATTATCCGTGGTAAGAAAACAGCAACAATGATTAACGGTGGTTAGAAAACAGTAACAATGATTAACCGTGGTTAGAAAACAGTAAAAATGAATATCCGTGGTTAGAAAACAGTAAAAATGAATATCCGTGGTTAGAAAACACTAACAATTATTATCCGTGGTAAGAAAACAGCAACAATGATTAACGGTGGTTAGAAAACAGTAACAATGATTAACCGTGGTTAGAAAACAGTAATAATTATTATCCGTGGTTAGAAAACAATAATAATTATTATCCGTGGTTATAACAGAGAAATGATTGTTATCCGTGGTTAGAAAACAGTAAGAATGATTATCCGTGGTTACAAAACAGTAACAATTATTATCCGCGGTTAAAAAACAGTAACAATGATTATTCCTGGTTAAAAACACTAACAATTATTATCCGTGGTAAGAAAACAGCAACAATGATTAACGGTGGTTAGAAAACAGTAATAATTATTATCCGTGGTTAGAAAACAGTAACAATGATAATCCGTTGATAGAAAACAGTAACAATGATTAACCGTGGATAAAAAAGAGTAAAAATGATTATCCGTGGTTAAAAAACAGTAATAATTATTATACGTAGTTAGAAACCAATAATAATAATTATTATCCGTAATTAAAAACACTAATAATTATTATCCGTGGTTAGAAAACAGTAATTATTATTATCCGTGGTTAGAAAACAGTAACAATGATTATCCGTGGATGGAAAACAGTAACGATTATTATCCGTGGTTAGAAAACAGCAATGATGTTTATCCGTGGTTAGAAAAAAGTAACAATTTTTATCCGTGGTTACAAAACAGTAACAGTTATTATCCGTGGTTAGAAAACAGTAACGATTATATCCGTGGTTAATAAAAAAGAGTAACAATAATTATCGGTCGTTAGAAAAGAGTAATAATTATTATCCGTTGTTAGAAAAGAGTAATAATTATTATCCGTTGTTAGAAAACAGTAATAATTATTATACGTGGTTAGAAAATAGTACAATTATATCCGTGGTTAATAAAAAAGAGTAACAATAATTATCGGTCGTTAGAAAAGAGTAATAATTATTATCCGTGGTTAAAAAACAGTAACAATGATTATCCGTGGTTAAAAAACAGAAATTATTATTATCCGTGGTGAGAAAGCAGTAATGATTATGTCGGTGGTTAAAAAAATGTAACAATGATAATACGTTGTTAGAAAACAGTAATAATTATTATCCGTGGTTAAAAAACAGTAACAATGATTATTCCTGGTTAAAAACAATAATAATTATTATCCGTGGTTAGAAACAGTAATAATTATTATTAATCTGATTTATAAAAAAAAGAATAAAATCTAATATTGACTCGATGTGACTACTTGTAACAGCTATAGAGATTGAGTTATGTTGTTTAATAATACCATGCTGTCAAGTAGAGAGACATCTTTAACCACAATTAGAAAATATTCGACAACGTCTGGCACTGATAAACACTTATAGAGTTTCTATGAATACCATATCATCACTGAAGATTTCTCATCTAATGTTAACCACGTATTTATTATATAGATCCTGTCCAGTTCCTTGTTAGTTTTTAGACTAAAAACTGTAAGAAAAAAGAAAACATATTGTTAACAATGTCCACATCATAGTTGAAGGTAAGATTGTTAACAATGTCCACATCATATTCAGTTGAAGGTAAGATTGTTAACAATGTCCACATCATAGTTGAAGGTAAGATTGTTAACAATGTCCACATCATGGTCAGTTGAAGGTAAGATTGTCAACAATGTCCACGTCATAGCCAGATGAAGGTAAGATTGTTAACAATGTCCACATCATAGTCAGTTGAAGGTAAGATTGTTAACAATGTCCACATCATAGTCAATTGAAGGTAAGATTGTTAACAATGTTCACATCATAGTCAGTTGAAGGTAAGATTGTTAACAATGTCCACATCATAGTCAGTTGAAGGTAAGATTGTTAACAATGCCCACGTCATAGTCAGTTGAAGGTAAGATTGTTAACAATGTCCACATCATAGTCAGTTGAAGGTAAGATTGACAACAATGTCCACATCATAGTTGAAGGTAAGATTGACAACAATTTCCACATCATAGTCAGTTGAAGGTAAGATTGTTAACAATGTCCACATCATAGTTGAAGGTAAGATTGACAACAATTTCCACATCATAGTCAGTTGAAGGTAAGATTGTTAACAATGTCCACATCATAGTCAGTTGAAGGTAAGATTGTTAACAATGTCCACATCATAGTTGAAGGTAAGATTGACAACAATGTCCACATCATAGTCAGTTCAAGGTAAGTTTGTTAACAATGTCCACATCATAGTCAGTTGAAGGTAAGATTGTTAACAATGTCCACATCATAGTCAGTTGAAGGTAAGATTGTTAACAATGTCCACATCACAGTCAGATGAAGGTAAGATTGACAACAATGTCCACATCACAGTCAGATGAAGGTAAGATTGACAACAATGTCCACATCATAGTCAGTTGAAAGTAAGATTTTTAACAATGTCCACATCAAAGTCAGTTGAAGGTAAAATTGTTAACAATGTCCACATCATAGTTGAAGGTAAGATTGACAACAATGTCCACATCAGTGTCAGTTGAAGGTAAGATTGTTAACAATGTCCACATCATACCCAGATGAAAGTAAGATTGATAACAATGTCCACGTCATAGCCAGATAAAGGTAAGATTGTTAAAATGTCCACATCATAGTTGAAGGTAAGATTGTTAACAATGTCCACATCGTAGCCAGATGAAGGTAAGATTGTTAACAATGTCCACATCATAGTCAGATGAAGGTAAGATTGTTAACAATGTCCACGTCATAGCCAGTTGAAGGTAAGATTGTTAAAAATGTCCACATCATAGTTGAAGGTAAGATTGTTAACAATGTCCACATCGTAGCCAGATAAAGGTAAGATTGTTAACAATGTCCACATCATAGGCAGATGAAGGTAAGATTGTTAACAATGTCTACGTCATAGCCAGATGAAGGTAAGATTGTTAACAATGTCCACATCATAGTCAGTTGAAGGTAAGATTGTTAACAATGTCCACATCATAGTTGAAGGTAAGATTGACAACAATGTCCACATCATAGTCAGTTCAAGGTAAGTTTGTTAACAATGTCCACATCATAGTCAGTTGAAGGTAAGATTGTTAACAATGTCCACATCATTGTCAGTTGAAGGTAAGATTGTTAACAATGTCCACATCACAGTCAGATGAAGGTAAGATTGACAACAATGTCCAGATCACAGTCAGATGAAGGTAAGATTGACAACAATGTCCACATCATAGTCAGTTGAAGGTAAGAATGACAACAATGTCCACATCATAGTCAGTTGAAGGTAATATTGACAACAATGTCCACATCACAGTCAGATGAAGGTAAGATTGACAACAATGTCCACATCATAGTCAGTTGAAAGTAAGATTTTTAACAATGTCCACATCAAAGTCAGTTGAAGGTAAAATTGTTAACAATGTCCACATCATAGTTGAAGGTAAGATTGACAACAATGTCCACATCAGAGTCAGTTGAAGGTAAGATTGTTAACAATGTCCACATCATACCCAGATGAAAGTAAGATTGATAACAATGTCCACGTCATAGCCAGATAAAGGTAAGATTGTTAAAAATGTCCACATCATAGTTGAAGGTAAGATTGTTAACAATGTCCACATCGTAGCCAGATGAAGGTAAGATTGTTAACAATGTCCACATCATAGTCAGATGAAGGTAAGATTGTTAACAATGTCCACGTCATAGCCAGTTGAAGGTAAGATTGTTAAAAATGTCCACATCATAGTTGAAGGTAAGATTGTTAACAATGTCCACATCGTAGCCAGATAAAGGTAAGATTGTTAACAATGTCCACATCATAGGCAGATGAAGGTAAGATTGTTAACAATGTCTACGTCATAGCCAGATGAAGGTAAGATTGTTAACAATGTCCACATCATAGTCAGTTGAAGGTAAGATTGTTAACAATGTCCACATCATAGTTGAAGGTAAGATTGACAACAATGTCCACATCATAGTCAGTTCAAGGTAAGTTTGTTAACAATGTCCACATCATAGTCAGTTGAAGGTAAGATTGTTAACAATGTCCACATCATAGTCAGTTGAAGGTAAGATTGTTAACAATGTCCACATCACAGTCAGATGAAGGTAAGATTGACAACAATGTCCAGATCACAGTCAGGTGAAGGTAAGATTGACAACAATGTCCACATCATAGTCAGTTGAAGGTAAGAATGACAACAATGTCCACATCATAGTCAGTTGAAGGTAAGATTGTTAACAATGTCCACATCATAGATGAAGGTAAGATTGTTAACAATGTCCACATCATGGTCAGTTGAAGGTAAGATTGTTAACAATGTCCACATCATGGTCAGTTGAAGGTAAGATTGTCAACAATGTCCACGTCATAGCCAGATGAAGGTAAGATTGTTAACAATGTCCACATCATAGTCAGTTGAAGGTAAGATTGTTAACAATGTCCACATCATAGTCAGTTGAAGGTAAGATTGTTAACAATGTTCACATCATAGTCAGTTGAAGGTAAGATTGTTAACAATGTCCACATCATAGTCAGTTGAAGGTAAGATTGTTAACAATGTCCACGTCATAGTCAGTTGAAGGTAAGATTGTTAACAATGTCCACATCATAGTCAGTTGAAGGTAAGATTGTTAACAATGTCCACATCATAGTTGAAGGTAAGATTGACAACAATGTCCACATCATAGTCAGTTCAAGGTAAGTTTGTTAACAATGTCCACATCATAGTCAGTTGAAGGTAAGATTGTTAACAATGTCCACATCATAGTCAGTTGAAGGTAAGATTGTTAACAATGTCCACATCACAGTCAGATGAAGGTAAGATTGACAACAATGTCCACATCACAGTCAGATGAAGGTAAGATTGACAACAATGTCCACATCACAGTCAGATGAAGGTAAGATTGACAACAATGTCCACATCATAGTCAGTTCAAGGTAAGTTTGTTAACAATGTCCACATCATAGTCAGTTGAAGGTAAGATTGTTAACAATGTCCACATCATAGTCAGTTGAAGTTAAGATTGTTAACAATGTCCACATCACAGTCAGATGAAGGTAAGATTGACAACAATGTCCACATCACAGTCAGATGAAGGTAAGATTGACAACAATGTCCACATCATAGTCAGTTGAAAGTAAGATTTTTAACAATGTCCACATCAAAGTCAGTTGAAGGTAAAATTATTAACAATGTCCACATCATAGTTGAAGGTAAGATTGACAACAATGTCCACATAAGAGTCAGTTGAAGGTAAGATTGTTAACAATGTCCACATCATAGCCAGATGAAAGTAAGATTGTTAACAATGTCCACGTCATAGCCAGATGAAGGTAAGATTGTTAAAAATGTCCACATCATAGTTGAAGGTAAGATTGTTAACAATGTCCACATCGTAGCCAGATGAAGGTAAGATTGTTAACAATGTCCACATCATAGTCAGATGAAGGTAAGATTGTTAACAATGTCCACATCATAGTTGAAGGTAAGATTGTTAACAATGTCCACATCGTAGCCAGATAAAGGTAAGATTGTTAACAATGTCCACATCATAGTCAGATGAAGGTAAGATTGTTAACAATGTCCACATCATAGTCAGTTGAAGGTAAGATTGTTAACAATGTCCACATCATAGTCAGTTGAAGGTAAGATTGTTAACAATGTTCACATCATAGTCAGTTGAAGGTAAGATTGTTAACAATGTCCACATCATAGTCAGTTGAAGGTAAGATTGTTAACAATGTCCACGTCATAGTCATTTGAAGGTAAGATTGTTAACAATGTCCACATCATAGTCAGTTGAAGGTAAGATTGTTAACAATGTCCACATCATGGTCAGTTGAAGGTTATAAGACTGTCAACATCACAGCTAGTAGAAGACTAGAACAGTGTCAATATATATTCAACCGTGACACACTACAACATCTTCTGTGTCAATATATATCAAACCGTGACACACTACAACATCTTCTGTGTCAATATATATCAAACCGTGACACACTACAACATCTTCTGTATCAATATATATCAAACCGTGACACACTACAACATCTTCTGTGTCAATATATATCAAACCGTGACACACTACAACATCTTCTGTGTCAATATATATCAAACCGTGACACACTACAACATCTTCTGTGTCAATATATATCAAACCGTGACACACTACATCTTCTGTGTCAATATATATCAAACCGTGACACACTACAACATCTTCTGTGTCAATATAACATATAAATACGTCAAGGACTGTAACCATAATCTCGCTGTAACAAAAGCCACTCTGGGCTTCAGACAAGAACAGAAGAATTTTATGTGCAGATAACAACCTGTCAAGAACGTGGAGACTACATTAGTAGTGATAAAGTTTAGGTTATAGCCACTTGGAGACAACATCTAGATGAAAGCGAGATAAACATCAATATTACATAATTAGGTTATATAATACACAGGTCTACCACCTATTGTTACTGGTTTAGCATGATGTATTTCAATGAGTTCACATATATCTGCCACATTCATTTATCGTGTTAACCAACCTACCTGGATGCTCGTAGCTTGATAAATGGTTTACACTACGTCGTTACAATTTTTTGTGAAAATAATTCAGACTATCATAATCTTAGCTTGATTCCTATACAAGATAATTTCCACGCTATCAAAACATATCAAAGGAACTAGCTCATTAGGCCTATCGAACTTTAGAAATTGAAAAACACATTTTGCCATAGACAGATACGTCATATCAATATGCTCAACGCATTTCAGTTCCTTCTTGTCTTGGAAAAGACTACCTGGGAGACGATGTTCTACATAGGACAAGAGAATATGCTAATTCATAGGAGTCGAGTAATCGAACTATTCGATAGAACTCCTGGAGGGTTGACTTAATTAATTTTCCAATATAATTTGTAAAAGACAGCCATGTTGTCAGAACAGGCGGAAGGCAACGGTTAACGTTAATGTCTAAAATTCAGTAAACGTAATTGGTTTAATAGAAAACGTTGCAGGTGATTCTACTAAAAACGACATAACTTATAGTCACAAACTTTCTAAATAGTAAGTGTAAATTTTCATGTACCAAAATTGTTTCAAACTATTGGTAATGTTGTTATTATGGTTATAGTGAAACTCAAGCTAATCAGGAGAGCTTTGTGTTGGTAAACAACGTCCTAGTGAGATGAAACATTGTCCTAATCAGAGACAACACTGTAATCAGATCAAAAACTGTTCTAACCAGAGAAAACACTGTCCAAGTCAGATCAAACACTGTCCTAGTTATGGCAAACACTGTCCAAATCAGATCAAACACCGTTCTAGTTATGGTAAACACTGTCCAAGTCAGATCAAACACTGTCCTAGTTATGGTAAACATTGTCCTAGTCAGATCAAACACTGTCCTAGTTATGGCAAACACTGTCCAAGTCAGATCAAACACTGTCCTAGTTATGGCAAACACTGTCCAAATCAGATCAAACACCGTTCTAGTTATGGTAAACACTGTCCAAGTCAGATCAAACACTGTCCTAGTTATGGTAAACATTGTCCTAGTCAGATCAAACACTGTCCTAGTTATGGCAAACACTGTCTAAGTCATATCAAACACTGTCCTAGTTATGGTAAACACTGTCCTAGTCAAATGAAACACTGTCCTAGTTATGGTAAACATTGTCCTAGTCAGATAAACACTGTTCTAGTTATGGCAAACACTGTCTAAGTCAGATCAAACACTGTCCTAGTTATGGTAAACACTGTCCAAGTCAGATCAAACACTGTCCTAGTTATGGCAAACACTGTCCAAGTCAGATCAAACACTGTTCTAGTTATGGTAAACACTGTCCAAGTCAGATCAAACACTGTTCTAGTTATGGTAAACACTGTCCAAGTCAGATCAAACACTGTTCTAGTTATGGTAAACACTGTCCTAGTCAGATCAAACACTGTTCTAGTTATGGTAAATACTGTCCTAGTCAGATCAAACACTGTCCTAGTTATGGTAAACATTGTTCTTGTTAGGGCAGTGATATCAAAATTATTTGGGTGAATAACGAAGCAAGAAACCCTCCAGGAAACCTATTAGATGAGATGAAACTTTCCAAGAAACCTATTAGATGAGATGAAACCTTCCAGGAAACCTATTAGATGAGATAAAACCTTTCAAGAAACCTATTAGGTGAGATAAAACCTTTCAAGAAACCTATTAGGTGAGATGAAACCTTCCAGGAAACCTATTAGATGAGATAAAACCTTCCAGGAAATCCATTAGATGAGATAAAACCTTCCAGGAAACCTATTAGATGAGATGAAACCTTCCAGGAAACCTATTAGATGAGATGAAACCTTCCAAGAAACCTATTAGATGAGATGAAACCTTCCAGGAAACCTATTAGATGAGATAAAACCTTTCAAGAAACCTATTAGGTGAGATAAAACCTTTCAAGAAACCTATTAGGTGAGATGAAACCTTCCAGGAAACCTATTAGATGAGATAAAACCTTCCAGGAAATCCATTAGATGAGATAAAACCTTCCAGGAAACCCAATAGATGGGAAAAGATCTTCCAGGAAATCCAGTTGATGAGAGACGAGTCATAATGCAGTTATTATTGTTGTCAGTATTTGAACGGTTTTTTTTAACTTGTCTCCTGATACTTGTATGTTGGGATTGGGGGGTTGAGGCCAGACTGCGCCAGAGATTGTCCTTCACGTCTCGGATTGTTCGTCAGAGACGAGATACTTTAATGTGTCAACCCTTCAGTGGTGGTGCATTATGTACAAACGAAGCGTTGAAGTATTCACTAGTAGTGTGTTATGCATAAATGAAACGTTCAACACTTCAGTAGTGGTTTATCACATATATACGTAACGTTCAACTCTTCAGTTGTGGTTTATCACACATAAAAGAAACGTTAAACTCTTTAGTACTGATTTATCACGTATAAACAAAACGTTAAACTCTTTAGTAGTGGTTTATCACATATAAACGAAATATTCAACTCTTCAGTACTGGTGTATCATGTATAAACGAAACGTTCAAATACAGTGATAACAGTTATAATTATTTCCACTTGGAGCTAAAGGTTTGAAAACTGTTTGAATTAGTGTAATACACAGTGTGTAATCTAACGTTATGATAGACCTTAATACAGTACCACAATGTGTGTGAAAATATGAAAAGATCTGTGGAATAGTAGCCGAACAACGTTGGTAGGTATTCAATGTTTATTGCTACAAGGCTATCTCTGTCAGACAAGATGTGGTACAGTATAGGTAGAACAACGTTGGTAGCTAGGTAGGTATTCAATGTTTATTGGCACAAAGCTACAAAATTATCTGTGTCAGACAAGATGTGGTACAGTATAGGTAGAACAACGTTGGTAGCTAGGTAGGTATTCAATGTTTATTGGCACAAAGCTACAAGGTTATCTGTGTCAGACAAGATGCGGTACAGTATAGGTAGAACAACGTTGGTAGGTAGGTAGGTATTCAATGTTTATTGGTACAAAGCTACAAGGTTATCTGTGTCAGACAAGATGTGGTACAGTATAGGTAGAACAACGTTGGTAGCTAGGTAGGTATTCAATGTTTATTGGCACAAAGCTACAAAGTTATCTGTGCCAGACAAGATGTGGTACAGTATAGGTAGAACAACGTTGGTAGGTAGGTAGGTAGGTATTCAATGTTTATTGGCACAAAGCTACAAAGTTATCTGTGCCAGACAAGATGTAGTACAGTATAGGTAGAACAACGTTGGTAGGTAGGTAGGTATTCAATGTTTATTGGCACAAAGCTACAAGGTTATCTGTGCCAGACAAGATGTGGTACAGTATAGGTAGAACAACGTTGGTAGGTAGGTAGGTATTCAATGTTTATTGGCACAAAGCTACAAAGTTATCTGTGCCAGACAAGATGTGGTACAGTATAGGTAGAACAACGTTGGTAGGTAGGTAGGTATTCAATGTTTATTGGCACAAAGCTACAAAGTTATCTGTGCCAGACAAGATGTAGTACAGTATAGGTAGAACAACGTTGGTAGGTAGGTAGGTATTCAATGTTTATTGGTACAAAGCTACAAGGCTATCTCTGTCAGACAAGATGTGGTACAGTATAGGTAGAACAACGTTGGTAGGTAGGTAGGTATTCAATGTTTATTGGTACAAAGCTACAAGGTTATCTGTGTCAGACAAGATGTGGTACAGTATAGGTAGAACAACGTTGGTAGGTAGGTAGGTATTCAATGTTTATTGGCACAAAGCTACAAGGTTATCTGTGCCAGACAAGATGTGGTACAGTATAGGTAGAACAACGTTGGTAGGTAGGTAGGTATTCAATGTTTATTGACACAAAGCTACAAAATTATCTGTGCCAGACGAGATGTAGTACAGTATAGGTAGAACAACGTTGGTAGGTAGGTAGGAATTCAATGTTTATTGGTACAAAGCTACAAGACTATCTGTGCCAGACAAGATGTGGTACAGTATAGGTAGAACAACGTTGGTAGGTAGGTATTCAATGTTTATTGGCACAAAGCTACAAGGTTATCTGTGCCAGACAAGATGTGGTACAGTATAGGTAGAACAACGTTGGTAGGTAGGTAGGTATTCAATGTTTATTGGTACAAAGCTACAAGATTATCTGTGTCAGACAAGATGTGGTACAGTATAGGTATAACAACGTTGGTAGGTAGGTAGGTATTCAATGTTTATTGGTACAAAGCTACAAGGTTATCTGTATCAGACTAGATGTGGTACTCTAAGGTGACCATTCTCAGTGTCACGTGTCTGTAAGTTGACCTTTCTTAGTATAACTTGTCTCTAAGGTGATCATTCTCATTGTCACGTGTCTGTAAATTGACCTTTCTTAGTATTACTTGTCTCTAAGGTGACCATTCTCTGTGTTACGTGTTTGTAAGTTGACTTTTCTTAGTATTACTTATCTCTAAGGTGACCATTCTCAGTGTCACGTGTCTGTAAGTTGACCTTTCATAGTATAACTTGTCTCTAAGGTGACCATTCTCAGCGTCACGTGTCTGTAAGTTGATATTTTCAATTTAACTTGTCATAATCTCAACTGATCATGATATTAATATTTCATATTTCATCGTCAGTCATAAAGAATGTAGTTGATTGTATTAACTAATATTAACTAATAATAATTAGTTGGACAAACAAACTAAGAGACAGGCATGTATATTTATTCGTGGCTCGACCAAAGTTCGATAGAGAAACGTATACGTCTTTAGGAAAACCAAACTGTACTTGAACACCAACAAATAACATGAACATAACACCACAAATATCCTGCGACAGACACGTGAATATCTGATATCTATATAATGTGTACTTACCAGTTACTTCAATACACAGTGTTCCATCATCTCTCCTTCCCACAGTGACTTTAGTTTTTTCCTGAAAACAACAACAAAAACAATGTTCTTATCATGAAACTGTACATAAACATAAATACACTTGTTCTGCTTCACACATATAATAATAAAACCAATTGATGTGAGCTAGTGCAGAGCTGATGATACAACTTTAAAATGTTTGTTAATAAATAACACTAAACATACCCAGGAATATACAAGATAAGGACACCACTACAGTAGATAACACTAAACATACCCAGGAATATACAAGATAAGGACACCACTAGCGTAGATAACACTAAATATACCCAGGAATATACAAGATAAGGACACCACTAGCGTAGATAACACTAAATATACCTAGGAATATACAAGATAAGGACACCACTAGCGTAGATAACACTAAATATACCTAGGAATATACAAGATAAGGACACCACTAGCGTAGATAACACTAAACAT
Source organism: Tachypleus tridentatus (assembly GCF_004210375.1). Classification (NCBI taxonomy): domain Eukaryota; kingdom Metazoa; phylum Arthropoda; class Merostomata; order Xiphosura; family Limulidae; genus Tachypleus; species Tachypleus tridentatus. The sequence goes on along the minus strand of NW_027467777.1, from coordinate 33,405,593 downwards.
AGCAAGGAATATACAAGATAAGGACACCACTACAGTAGATAACACTAAACATAGCAAGGAATATACAAGATAAGGACACCACTAGCGTAGATAACACTAAATATACCCAGGAATATACAAGATAAGGACACCACTAGAGTAGATAACACTAAATATACCTAGGAATATACAAGATAAGGACACCACTAGCGTAGATAACACTAAATATACCTAGGAATATACAAGATAAGGACACCACTAGCGTAGATAACACTAAATATACCAAGGAATATACAAGATAAGGACACCACTAGCGTAGATAACACTAAATATACCTAGTAATATACAAGATAAGGACACCACTAGCGTAGATAACACTAAACATAGCAAGGAATATACAAGATAAGGACACCACTACAGTAGATAACACTAAACATAGCAAGGAATATACAAGATAAGGACACCACTAGCGTAGATAACACTAAATATACCCAGGAATATACAAGATAAGGACACCACTAGCGTAGATAACACTAAATATACCTAAAAATATACAAGATAAGGACACCACTAGCGTAGATAACACTAAATATACCTAGGAATATACAAGATAAGGACACCACTAGCGTAGATAACACTAAATATACCTAGGAATATACAATATAAGGACACCACTAGCGTAGATAACACTAAATATACCTAGGAATATACAAGATAAGGACACCACTAGCGTAGATAACACTAAATATACCTAGGAATATACAAGATAAGGACACCACTAGCGTAGATAACACTAAACATAGCAAGGAATATACAAGATAAGGACACCACTACAGTAGATAACACTAAACATAGCAAGGAATATACAAGATAAGGACAACACTACAGTAGATAACACTAAACATAGCAAGGAATATACAAGATAAGGACACCACTAGCGTAGATAACACTAAATATACCTAGCAATATACAAGATAAGGACACACCACTAGCGTAGATAACACTAAACATAGCAAGGAATATACAAGATAAGGACACCACTACAGTAGATAACACTAAACATAGCAAGGAATATACAAGATAAGGACACCACTACAGTAGATAACACTAAACATAGCAAGGAATATACAAGATAAGGACACCACTAGCGTAGATAACACTAAACATACCCAGGAATATACAAGATAAGGACACCACTACAGTAGATAACACTAAATATACCTAGGAATATACAAGATAAGGACACCACTAGCGTAGATAACACTAAACATAGCAAGGAATATACAAGATAAGGACACCACTACAGTAGATAACACTAAACATAGCAAGGAATATACAAGATAAGGACAACACTACAGTAGATAACACTAAACATAGCAAGGAATATACAAGATAAGGACACCACTACAGTAGATAACACTAAACATAGCAAGGAATATACAAGATAAGGACACCACTACAGTAGATAACAATAAACATAGCAAGGAATATACAAGATAAGGACACCACTAGCGTAGATAACACTAAACATAGCAAGGAATATACAAGATAAGGACACCACTACAGTAGATAACACTAAACATAGCAAGGAATATACAAGATAAGGACACCACTACAGTAGATAACACTAAACATAGTCAGGAATATACAAGATAAGGACACCACTACAGTAGATAACACTAAACATAGCAAGGAATATACAAGATAAGGACACCACTACAGTAGATAACACTAAATATACCCAGGAATATACAAGATAAGGACACCACTAGCGTAGATAACACTAAACATAGCAAGGAATATACAAGATAAGGACACCACTACAGTAGATAACACTAAACATAGCAAGGAATATACAAGATAAGGGCACCACTAGCGTAGATAACACTAAACATAGCAAGGAATATACAAGATAAGGACACCACTACAGTAGATAACACTAAATATACCCAGGAATATACAAGATAAGGACACCACTACAGTAGATAACACTAAACATAGCAAGGAATATACAAGATAAGGACACCACTACAGTAGATAACACTAAACATAGCAAGGAATATACAAGATAAGGACACCACTAGCGTAGATAACACTAAACATAGCAAGGAATATACAAGATAAGGACACCACTACAGTAGATAACACTAAACATAGCAAGGAATATACAAGATAAGGACACCACTACAGTAGATAACACTAAACATAGTCAGGAATATACAAGATAAGGACACCACTACAGTAGATAACACTAAACATAGCAAGGAATATACAAGATAAGGACACCACTACAGTAGATAACACTAAATATACGCAGGAATATACAAGATAAGGACACCACTAGCGTAGATAACACTAAACATAGCAAGGAATATACAAGATAAGGACACCACTACAGTAGATAACACTAAACATAGCAAGGAATATACAAGATAAGGACACCACTACAGTAGATAACACTAAACATAGTCAGGAATATACAAGATAAGGACACCACTACAGTAGATAACACTAAACATAGCAAGGAATATACAAGATAAGGACACCACTACAGTAGATAACACTAAATATACCCAGGAATATACAAGATAAGGACACCACTAGCGTAGATAACACTAAACATAGCAAGGAATATACAAGATAAGGACACCACTAGCGTAGATAACACTAAACATAGCAAGGAATATACAAGATAAGGACACCACTACAGTAGATAACACTAAACATAGCAAGGAATATACAAGATAAGGACAACACTACAGTAGATAACACTAAACATAGTCAGGAATATACAAGATAAGGACACCACTACAGTAGATAACACTAAACATAGCAAGGAATATACAAGATAAGGACACCACTACAGTAGATAACACTAAATATACCCAGGAATATACAAGATAAGGACACCACTAGCGTAGATAACACTAAACATAGCAAGGAATATACAAGATAAGGACACCACTACAGTAGATAACACTAAACATAGCAAGGAATATACAAGATAAGGACACCACTAGCGTAGATAACACTAAACATAGCAAGGAATATACAAGATAAGGACACCACTACAGTAGATAACACTAAACATAGCAAGGAATATACAAGATAAGGACACCACTACAGTAGATAACACTAAATATACCCAGGAATATACAAGATAAGGACACCACTAGCGTAGATAACACTAAACATAGCAAGGAATATACAAGATAAGGACACCACTACAGTAGATAACACTAAACATAGCAAGGAATATACAAGATAAGGACACCACTAGCGTAGATAACACTAAACATAGCAAGGAATATACAAGATAAGGACACCACTACAGTAGATAACACTAAACATAGCAAGGAATATACAAGATAAGGACACCACTACAGTAGATAACACTAAACATAGTCAGGAATATACAAGATAAGGACACCACTACAGTAGATAACACTAAACATAGCAAGGAATATACAAGATAAGGACACCACTAGCGTAGATAACACTAAATATACCCAGGAATATACAAGATAAGGACACCACTAGCGTAGATAACACTAAATATACCTAGGAATATACAAGATAAGGACACCACTAGCGTAGATAACACTAAATATACCTAGGAATATACAAGATAAGGACACCACTAGCGTAGATAACACTAAATATACCTAGGAATATACAAGATAAGGACACCACTAGCGTAGATAACACTAAATATACCTAGTAATATACAAGATAAGGACACCACTAGCGTAGATAACACTAAACATAGCAAGGAATATACAAGATAAGGACACCACTACAGTAGATAACACTAAACATAGCAAGGAATATACAAGATAAGGACACCACTAGCGTAGATAACACTAAATATACCCAAGAATATACAAGATAAGGACACCACTAGCGTAGATAACACTAAATATACCTAGGAATATACAAGATAAGGACACCACTAGCGTAGATAACACTAAATATACCTAGGAATATACAAGATAAGGACACCACTAGCGTAGATAACACTAAATATACCTAGGAATATACAATATAAGGACACCACTAGCGTAGATAACACTAAATATACCTAGGAATATACAAGATAAGGACACCACTAGCGTAGATAACACTAAATATACCTAGGAATATACAAGATAAGGACACCACTAGCGTAGATAACACTAAACATAGCAAGGAATATACAAGATAAGGACACCACTACAGTAGATAACACTAAACATAGCAAGGAATATACAAGATAAGGACAACACTACAGTAGATAACACTAAACATAGCAAGGAATATACAAGATAAGGACACCACTAGCGTAGATAACACTAAATATACCTAGCAATATACAAGATAAGGACACCACTAGCGTAGATAACACTAAACATAGCAAGGAATATACAAGATAAGGACACCACTACAGTAGATAACACTAAACATAGCAAGGAATATACAAGATAAGGACACCACTACAGTAGATAACACTAAACATAGCAAGGAATATACAAGATAAGGACACCACTAGCGTAGATAACACTAAACATACCCAGGAATATACAAGATAAGGACACCACTACAGTAGATAACACTAAATATACCTAGGAATATACAAGATAAGGACACCACTAGCGTAGATAACACTAAATATACCTAGGAATATACAAGATAAGGACACCACTAGCGTAGATAACACTAAACATAGCAAGGAATATACAAGATAAGGACACCACTACAGTAGATAACACTAAACATAGCAAGGAATATACAAGATAAGGACAACACTACAGTAGATAACACTAAACATAGCAAGGAATATACAAGATAAGGACACCACTACAGTAGATAACACTAAACATAGCAAGGAATATACAAGATAAAGACACCACTACAGTAGATAACAATAAACATAGCAAGGAATATACAAGATAAGGACACCACTAGCGTAGATAACACTAAACATAGCAAGGAATATACAAGATAAGGACACCACTACAGTAGATAACACTAAACATAGCAAGGAATATACAAGATAAGGACACCACTACAGTAGATAACACTAAACATAGTCAGGAATATACAAGATAAGGACACCACTACAGTAGATAACACTAAACATAGCAAGGAATATACAAGATAAGGGCACCACTAGCGTAGATAACACTAAACATAGCAAGGAATATACAAGATAAGGACACCACTACAGTAGATAACACTAAATATACCCAGGAATATACAAGATAAGGACACCACTACAGTAGATAACACTAAACATAGCAAGGAATATACAAGATAAGGACACCACTACAGTAGATAACACTAAACATAGCAAGGAATATACAAGATAAGGACACCACTAGCGTAGATAACACTAAACATAGCAAGGAATATACAAGATAAGGACACCACTACAGTAGATAACACTAAACATAGCAAGGAATATACAAGATAAGGACACCACTACAGTAGATAACACTAAACATAGTCAGGAATATACAAGATAAGGACACCACTACAGTAGATAACACTAAACATAGCAAGGAATATACAAGATAAGGACACCACTACAGTAGATAACACTAAATATACCCAGGAATATACAAGATAAAGACACCACTAGCGTAGATAACACTAAACATAGCAAGGAATATACAAGATAAGGACACCACTACAGTAGATAACACTAAACATAGCAAGGAATATACAAGATAAGGACACCACTACAGTAGATAACACTAAACATAGTCAGGAATATACAAGATAAGGACACCACTACAGTAGATAACACTAAACATAGCAAGGAATATACAAGATAAGGACACCACTACAGTAGATAACACTAAATATACCCAGGAATATACAAGATAAGGACACCACTAGCGTAGATAACACTAAACATAGCAAGGAATATACAAGATAAGGACACCACTAGCGTAGATAACACTAAACATAGCAAGGAATATACAAGATAAGGACACCACTACAGTAGATAACACTAAACATAGCAAGGAATATACAAGATAAGGACAACACTACAGTAGATAACACTAAACATAGCAAGGAATATACAAGATAAGGACACCACTACAGTAGATAACACTAAACATAGCAAGGAATATACAAGATAAGGACACCACTACAGTAGATAACACTAAATATACCCAGGAATATACAAGATAAGGACACCACTACAGTAGATAACACTAAACATAGCAAGGAATATACAAGATAAGGACACCACTACAGTAGATAACACTAAACATAGCAAGGAATATACAAGATAAGGACACCACTACAGTAGATAACACTAAACATAGCAAGGAATATACAAGATAAGGACACCACTACAGTAGATAACACTAAACATAGTCAGGAATATACAAGATAAGGACACCACTACAGTAGATAACACTAAACATAGCAAGGAATATACAAGATAAGGACACCACTACAGTAGATAACACTAAATATACCCAGGAATATACAAGATAAGGACACCACTAGCGTAGATAACACTAAACATAGCAAGGAATATACAAGATAAGGACACCACTACAGTAGATAACACTAAACATAGCAAGGAATATACAAGATAAGGACACCACTAGCGTAGATAACACTAAACATAGCAAGGAATATACAAGATAAGGGACACCACTACAGTAGATAACACTAAATATACCCAGGAATATACAAGATAAGGACACCACTACAGTAGATAACACTAAACATAGCAAGGAATATACAAGATAAGGACACCACTACAGTAGATAACACTAAATATACCCACGAATATACAAGATAAGGACACCACTACAGTAGATAACACTAAACATAGCAAGGAATATACAAGATAAGGACACCACTAGCGTAGATAACACTAAACATAGCAAGGAATATACAAGATAAGGACACCACTACAGTAGATAACACTAAACATAGCAAGGAATATACAAGATAAGGACACCACTACAGTAGATAACACTAAACATAGTCAGGAATATACAAGATAAGGACACCACTACAGTAGATAACACTAAACATAGCAAGGAATATACAAGATAAGGACACCACTACAGTAGATAACACTAAATATACCCAGGAATATACAAGATAAGGACACCACTAGCGTAGATAACACTAAACATAGCAAGGAATATACAAGATAAGGACACCACTACAGTAGATAACACTAAACATAGCAAGGAATATACAAGATAAGGACACCACTAGCGTAGATAACACTAAACATAGCAAGGAATATACAAGATAAGGACACCACTAGCGTAGATAACACTAAACATAGCAAGGAATATACAAGATAAGGACACCACTACAGTAGATAACACTAAATATACCCAGGAATATACAAGATAAGGACACCACTACAGTAGATAACACTAAACATAGCAAGGAATATACAAGATAAGGACACCACTACAGTAGATAACACTAAATATACCCAGGAATATACAAGATAAGGACACCACTAGCGTAGATAACACTAAACATAGCAAGGAATATACAAGATAAGGACACCACTACAGTAGATAACACTAAACATAGCAAGGAATATACAAGATAAGGACACCACTAGCGTAGATAACACTAAACATAGCAAGGAATATACAAGATAAGGACACCACTACAGTAGATAACACTAAACATAGCAAGGAATATACAAGATAAGGACACCACTACAGTAGATAACACTAAACATAGTCAGGAATATACAAGATAAGGACACCACTACAGTAGATAACACTAAACATAGCAAGGAATATACAAGATAAGGACACCACTACAGTAGATAACACTAAATATACCCAGGAATATACAAGATAAGGACACCACTACAGTAGATAACACTAAACATAGTCAGGAATATCCATGATAAGGACAACACTACAGTAGATAACACTAAACATAGGAATGAATATCCAAGATAAGGACAACACTTCAGCAGATAACACTAAACATAGCAAGGAATATCCAAGATAAGGACAACCCTCCAGTAGATAACACTAAACATAGCAAGTAATATCCAAGATAAGGACAACACTACAGTAGATAACACTAAATATAGTCAGGAATATCCAAGATAAGGACACCACTCCAGTAGATAACACCTAACATAGCAAGGAATATCCAACATAAGGACACCACTCCAGCAGATAACACTAAACATAGTCAGGAATATCCTAGATGAGGACAACACTTCAGCAGATAACACTAAACATAGCAAGGAATATCCAACATAAGGACAACCCTCCAGCAGATAACACTAAACATAGCAAGGAATATCCAACATAAGGACAACCCTCCAGTAGATAACACTAAACATAGTCAGGAATATCCAAGATAAGGACAACCCTCCAGTAGATAACACTAAACATAGCAAAGAATATCCAACATAAGGACAACCCTCCAGTAGATAACACTAAACATAGTCAGGAATATCCAAGATAAGGACAACACTTCAGCAGATAACACTAAACATAGCAAGGAATATCCAACATAAGGACAACCCTCCAGTAGATAACACTAAACATAGCAAGGAATATCCTAGATGAGGACAACACTTCAGCAGATAACACTAAACATAGTCAGGAATATCCAAGATAAGGACACCACTCCAGTAGATAACACTAAACATAGCAAGGAATATCCAACATAAGGACACCACTCCAGTAGATAACACTAAACATAGCAAAGAATATCCAAGATAAGGTCAACCCTCCAGTAGATAACACCTAACATAGCAAGGAATATCTAACATAAGGACAACACTCCAGCAGATAACACTAAACATAGCAAGGAATATCCAAGATAAGGACAACCCTCCAGTAGATAACACTAAACATAGTCAGGAATATCCATGATAAGGACAACACTACAGTAGATAACACTAAACATAGGAATATCCAAGATAAGGACACCACTCCAGTAGATAACACTAAAGATAGCAAGGAATATCCAAGATAAGGACACCACTCCAGTAGATAACACTAAACACAGCAAGGAATATCCTAGATGAGGACAACACTTCAGCAGATAACACTAAACATAGCAAGGAATATCCAACATAAGGACACCACTCCAGTAGATAACACTAAACATAGCAAGGAATATCCAAGATAAGGACACCACTCCAGTAGATAACACTAAACACAGCAAGGAATATCCTAGATGAGGACAACACTTCAGCAGATAACACTAAATATAGCAAGGAATATCCAACATAAGGACAACACTCCAGTAGATAACACTAAACAATGCAAGGAATATCCAACATAAGGACAACACTCCAGTAGATAACACTAAACACAGCAAGGAATATCCTAGATGAGGACAACACTTCAGCAGATAACACTAAACATAGCAAGGAATATCCAACATAAGGACAACACTCCAGTAGATAACACTAAACACAGCAAGGAATATCCTAGATGAGGACAACACTCCAGTAGATAACACTAAACACAGCAAGGAATATCCTAGATAAAGACACCACTCCGGTATATAACAGTAAACAAATATTCAGCCTAATAATGTTTTACGCTTATTATCAGAATTATGAAAACTACACCGTCAAGTCAGTAACCAGACTGAATAGGAAACTACAGCGTCAAGTCAGTAACCAGACTGGGTAGGAAACTATAGCGTTAAGTCAGTAACCAGACTGGGTAAGAAACTACAGCGTCAAGTCAGTAACAAGACTGGGTAGGAAACTACGGCATCAAGTCAGTAACCAGACTGGGTAGGAAACTACAGCGTTAAGTCAGTAACCAGACTGGGTAGGAAACTACAGCGTTAAGTCGGTAACCAGACTGGGTAGGAAACTACAGCGTTAAGTCGGTAACCAGACTGGGTAGGAAACTACAGCGTTAAGTCAGTAACCAGACTGGGTAGGAAACTACAGCGTTAAGTCGGTAACCAGACTGGGTAAGAAAATACAGCGTTATGTCGGTAACCAGACTGGGTAGGAAACTACAGCGTTAAGTCAGTAACCAGACTGGGTAGGAAACTACAGTGTTAAGTCAGTAACCAAACTAGGTAGAAAACTACAGCGTTAAATCAGTAACCAGACTGGGTAGGAAACTACAGCGCCAAGTCAGTAACCAGACTGGGTAGGAAACTACAGCGTCAAGTCAGTAACCTGACTGGGTAGGAAACTACAGCGTCAAATCAGTAACCAGACTGGGTAGGAAACTAGAGCGTTAAGTCAGTAACCAGACTGGGTAGGAAACTATAGCGTTAAGTTAGTAACCAGACTGGGTAAGAAACTACAGCGTCAAGTCAGTAACCAGACTGGGTAGGAAACTACGGCATCAAGTCAGTAACCAGACTGGGTAGGAAACTACAGCGTTAAGTCAGTAGCCAGACTGGGTAGGAAACTACAGCGTTAAGTCGGTAACCAGACTGGGTAGGAAACTACAGCGTTAAGTCAGTAACCAGACTGGGTAGGAAACTACAGTGTTAAGTCAGTAACCAAACTAGGTAGAAAACTACAGCGTTAAGTCAGTAACCAGACTGGGTAGGAAACTACAGCGCCAAGTCAGTAACCAGACTGGGTAGGAAAGTACAGCGTTAAGTCAGTAACCAAACTGGGTAGGAAACTACAGCGTCAAGTCAGTAACCAGACTGGGTAGGAAACTACAGCGTTAATTCAGTAACCAGACTGGGTAGGAAACTACAGCGTTAAGTCAGTAACCAGACTGGGTAGGAACCTAGGTTGGCAACTACACCTTTTGACCTTTATTGTTTTGTATAAAAAGTACACCAAAATATGAAAGGTAGAACATAACAATGTCTTCTGAATCTATTTACAGAAAGCTGTAGTTATGTAGTTGTATATTTTGGATATATAAGAATGTACGGCAAACACCAATGTCTTCAGACAACTTTGATGTGGCTGTTCCATTCACCGGGTTTACTGAACTCTGCGTGTGAGAAAAAAATGTTGCAAACACACTAAATCCCCTGCTGTCACGACGCGTCACACAAACCACGTAATACGTAAAAATCGATCTTATTTGTTAGAACAGGAATAGTATTCATACAGCCTGTGCACAGAAAAAACACAGGTGTCTGTCTAACTGTCTGTTAACATGTCCATCTGGAAGCAGGAGTTAACTGTTGATCGCTTCAATATCCCAGCAATGTACCTCTGGACTTTTCTCTAAGCTTTTTGGAAAGGGACCTAAAATTGAATTTCTCTGTAAAAGTCTACATCAGAGAAAGCAAAAAAAAAGAAAGAAAAGATTTACGAAACCCTTAAGTAAACAAACTAACAAATATATAAAGACTAGTTACTGATATAGGTTATAACATGTAAAGAAACTCAAATAAAACAGATATTAAATCTCCACGACTATCCGACAAAAAGTACAAAAAACAAGTTCTGTTTATCTGTAGTCTTGAATTATTGTTAAATCCACAATAAGTGACGGTGTAGTTCTTTTATAGATATTTGATGAGCGAAGAAATCATCGACACGTTCTTTGATGTCTTTATTTTAAGGCTCCGGCATGGCCAGGTGGGTTAAGGCGCTCGACTTGTAATCTGAGGGTCGCGAGATCGAATCTCCGTTAAATCGAATATGCTCGCCTTTTCAGCCGTGGGAGTGTTATGTTATGGTGAATCCCACTATTCGTTGGTAAAAGAGTAGCCCAAGAGTTGGCGGTGGGTGGTGATGACTACCTGCCTTCCCTCTAGTCTTACACTGCTAAATTAGGGACGGCTAGTGCAGATAACCCTCGTGTAGCTTTGCGCGAGATTCCAAAACAAACAAATTTTATTTTATTATATAGGCTCTGATCAGTTCGTCCAAGTTGGATGTTGGAGACACAAGTTCAACATTTTAAATTACACCCAGCGCCCGCTATTACTGCTAAAAGAAACACTGACTCGTTAAAGTGTGTACAATCGTTTTCATATATTTTATTGCTATGGTTTAGTTAATTAATGTGAAATGAAACGGTGCTAAACCAACAGTGAATCACGTACAAAGTATGGTTAGTTATTTCGAGCTAATCGAGTGTTTTTGTTTTGGTTAGCACGACTTAAATAGTTGCAGTAGGCGACTAAATAACTACTTGATTGAGAAACAGTAATTTGAACTGGAAAGCAACAGTGACAGCTAACACTATTGTACATTACAAGAACTTAAAACCGTTTCTTTTGTAAGTATTTCCATAAGTTGAAGAATTTTAGGGTTACCGAGGAAACTCTACGTCACCTAAACGAGGAACCAATGAGCAGTAAGTGATGCTTTCCCTAATAATAAATAGTTCTTTAATAATAACAATAATCACATATTCTTTAGATTTTTCACGTACATAACAAGTTCACCTTTCTTTGGTCGGAATGCGCTACTTAGAACAATTCTCTTTCCAAACAGTTAATGATTAAACATACACACAATCACGCTGATGGAGTACAGAAAGACCGCGCGAAGTGATAAAAAAAAAATACGCACAATTCTTTCTCATCTGTCTTCATTATAACAAATAACTGCTCAGCTGAAACTCAGCTATTGAATACAGAGGGTGAGAACAGAATGTTGAGGGCTACAAGGTAATGAAAATAATCAAACAAAGAAGAAAAAAATCGAAATTCTCTTCAGTTGGATCACATCACCCGTACATAGTAAACCCTTCATCAGGATCAGCAATAGAAGCTCGTGAAATACTCCGAAATGAAAAGGAAAAGAAAGAGCGAATACATGATCGAGCACTCCGTATTTCACATTGATCGAGCACTCCGTATTTCATATTATTTATTTATTAGTTATCACGTTCGTTTACTTTTTGTTAAGGGGGGGGGTGTTGTTAATAGTAAAGCTACACAACGGATTATCTGTTCCAGTCTACGTTTAAATTATTATTATACTGAACAGAGACGACTGATTGGATATCAGATTACCAGAAGGATGGATCTATTATTCGGTTGCAATGGACTGAAAATTCTGCTCATGCGTATTAAGAGCTAGATTTCTTAATCTAACCCTGAAGAGGCCATATCACGTGAATTATTTTTGTAATTAGTTAAAAAGGACTGGTAACTTACGTAACAAATACATTCAAAAACTAGGGTTACGGTGGAAACTTTACGTATCAGTTTAAATGGCAGTGCGGGTTATCTGAACCAATTATTCGGTCTCCAGCTTCTAGAAAGACCATTTCTGTGTTCTGTTTACTCTATGAGCCCAAACATTACCCATTGGATCTTCCCAAACCAAAAATCTAAGTTAGAAATCAATATTTTTTTGACAACTCATGTTTTTTAACCATTCACTAGATAATAAATAAATAAAACGAAATAACAATCGTAATTATTTACATGATTCAATAAGAAACGTTGTTTACTAGAAAGCTATAATATCATTAACATAACGAAACGTAACAAAAAACACCAACAGAAGTAATAATATAAACGTTAAAATATCTCACAATTCCACGCGATACAAAGTTATAAATACAGCTGCGCAAAAGAAGACATACGAGTGCTTATATAACGCTGTTATTCATTGCGGTAAAGGTCCATTTATTGCAAGTCCATGATAGTACCGTCAACGAACCAGCTGCAACGAGCCGTTGCGTCATTATTTCTAAAATAATGGAATGTTTTACGTTTCTGGGAAATTCTACTTCACAGCTAACGTCAAAGGTGTGCTTTCGGAGAAGCTTTGCTCGCTTAATGAATCAATGTTTAACGCACCATAAAACTGATTTATACGATGGCACCTACCGGGAATTGAATAAACTACACGTTTAAAAAGGGTTACGTGCTAGTTTTTAACATAGAATCACGTAAAATATATAAAAACTTAAACGTGTTAAACACATGTAAATATGAGGTTTTAACAATGTAATAGTGCAAACAGAATTATTAAGTGTTAATCTAACAGAGCAGTAGTGTAACAAAACCATTAAACACGAGATTTTAACAACGTAATAATGCAAACAGTTTTTTCTTAGGCACAAAGAAGTGTTTTAGAACCAAAGTTGATTATGAAAATGGACACGTTGTTCTTACACTAAAGTAGTTCGTAAATCAGAATTAATGAAACGGTACAAAACAACAGTTACTGCATAATTAAACCGAACGACCACAACTCCAAACTTAATTTTTATTTGCATTAAACACACTAGATAGTTTTAACTTCAACAATAAATAATTCAGTGCGTTTCGCGCGATTATTTCTATCAAGTTGTTCTGTAAACAAATATTATTTAATGAGACGTTGAGTGTCTGTCTAACCGCTCACGAAACAAATAAAAAGAAATCTAAGCAGTGATGTCGAGAAAACCCACTTGTAGAAAAAAAAAATATATAAAAAATCTAGATTAAAGACATATTCACGATGATGTTCGCGCGAATAAAAGTGACACGCGAATTGCTCGTAAAATGGAAGGAAGAGAATTCTTATGTGAAAGAAAATACTGTGTGGTTCTAATGAAGAAACAAACAGATGAAATAGATACTGAGTGGTTCTAATGAAGATACAAAACAGATGAAATAGATACTGAGTGGTTCTAATGAAGAAACAAACAGATGGAATAAATACTGTGTGGTTCTAATGAAGATACAAAACAGATGAAATAGATACAGTGTGGTTCTAATGAAGATACAAAACAGATGAAATAGATACTGTGTGGTTCTAATGAAGAAACAAACAGATGAAATAGATACTGAGTGGTTCTAATGAAGAAACAAACAGATGAAATAGATACTGAGTGGTTCTAATGAAGAAACAAACAGATGAAATAAATACTGTGTGGTTCTAATGAAGATACAAAACAGATGAAATAGATACTGTGTGGTTCTAATGAAGATACAAAACATGAAATAGATACTGTGTGGTTCTAATGAAGAAACAAACAGATGAAATAGATACTGTGTGGTTCTAATGAAGATACAAAACAGATGAAATAGATACTGTGTGGTTCTAATGAAGATACAAACAAATGAAATAGATACTGTATGGCTCTAATGAAGATATAAACAGATGAAATAGATACTGTGTGGTCCTAATGAAGATACAAACAGATGAAATAGATAATGTGTGGCTCCAATGAAGATACAAACAGATGAAATAGATACCGTGTAGCTCTGATGAAGGTAACAACAGATGAAATAGATACTGTGTGGTTCTAATGAAAATAGAAACAGATAAAATAGATACTGTGTTGTTCTAATGAAAATAGAAACAGATGAAATAGATACTGTGTGGTTCTAATGAAGTTACAAACAGATGAAATAGATACTGTGTGGTTCTAATGAAGATACAAAACAGATGAAATAGATACTGTATGGTTCTAATGAAAATAGAAACAGATAAAATAGATACTGTGTAGTTCTAATGAAGTTACAAACAGATGAAATAGATACTGTGTGGTTCTAATGAAAATAGAAACAGATAAAATAGATACTGTGTTGTTCTAATGAAGATACAAAACAGATGAAATAGATACTGTGTGGTTCTAATGAAGTTACAAACAGATGAAATAGATACTGTGTAGTTCTAATGAAGAAAGAAAACAGATGAAATAGATACTGTGTGGTTCTAATGAAGATACAAAACAGATGAAATAGATACTGTGTGGTTCTAATGAAGTTACAAACAGATGAAATAGATACTGTGTGGTTCTAATGAAATAGATACTGTGTGGTTCTAATGAAGAAACAAACAGATGAAATAGATACTGTGTGGTTCTAATGAAGAAACAAACAGATGAAATAGATACTGTGTTGTTCTAATGAAGATACAAAACAGATGAAATAGATACTGTGTGGTTCTAATGAAGTTACAAACAGATGAAATAGATACTGTGTGGTTCTAATGAAGAAAGAAAACAGATGAAATAGATACTGTGTGGTTCTAATGAAGATACAAACAGATGGAATAGATACTGTATGGTTCTAATGAAGATACAAACAGATGAAATAGATACTGTGTGGTTCTAATGAAGTTACAAACAGATGAAATAGATACTGTGCGGTTCTAATGAAGATACAAAATAGAAGAAATAGATACTGTGTGGTTCTAATGAAGAAACAAACAGATGAAATAGATACTGAGTGGTTCTAATGAAGAAACAAACAGATGAAATAGATACTGAGTGGTTCTAATGAAGAAACAAACAGATGAAATAAATACTGTGTGGTTCTAATGAAGATACAAAACAGATGAAATAGATACTGTGTGGTTCTAATGAAGATACAAAACAGATGAAATAGATACTGTGTGGTTCTAATGAAAATAAAAAACAGATGAAATAGATACTGTGTGGTTCTAATGAAGAAACAAACAGATGGAATAAATACTGTGTGGTTCTAATGAAGATACAAAACAGATGAAATAGATACAGTGTGGTTCTAATGAAGATACAAAACAGATGAAATAGATACTGTGTGGTTCTAATGAAGAAACAAACAGATGAAATAGATACTGAGTGGTTCTAATGAAGAAACAAACAGATGAAATAGATACTGAGTGGTTCTAATGAAGAAACAAACAGATGAAATAAATACTGTGTGGTTCTAATGAAGATACAAAACAGATGAAATAGATACTGTGTGGTTCTAATGAAGATACAAAACAGATGAAATAGATACTGTGTGGTTCTAATGAAAATAAAAAACAGATGAAATAGATACTGTGTGGTTCTAATGAAGAAACAAACAGATGAAATAGATACTGTGTGGTTCTAATGAAGAAACAAACAGATGAAATAAATACTGTGTGGTTCTAATGAAGATACAAAACAGATGAAATAGATACTGTGTGGTCTAATAAAGTTACAAACAGATGGAATAAATACTGTGTGGTTCTAATGAAGATACAAAACAGATGAAATAGATACTGTGTGTTTCTAATGAAGAAACAAACAGATGAAATAGATACTGAGTGGTTCTAATGAAGAAACAAACAGATGAAATAAATACTGTGTGGTTCTAATGAAGATACAAAACAGATGAAATAGATACTGTGTGGTTCTAATGAAGATACAAAACAGTTTAAATAGATACTGTGTGGTTCTAATGAAGATACAAAACAGATGAAATAGATACTGTGTGGTTCTAATGAAGAAACAAACAGATGAAATAGATACTGTGTGGTTCTAATGAAGAAACAAACAGATGAAATAAATACTGTGTGGTTCTAATGAAGATACAAAACAGATGAAATAGATACTGTGTGGTTCTAATGAAGATACAAAACATGAAATAGATACTGTGTGGTTCTAATGAAGAAACAAACAGATGAAATAGATACTGTGTGGTTCTAATGAAGATACAAAACAGATGAAATAGATACTGTGTGGTTCTAATGAAGATACAAACAAATGAAATAGATACTGTATGGCTCTAATGAAGATATAAACAGATGAAATAGATACTGTGTGGTCCTAATGAAGATACAAACAGATGAAATAGATAATGTGTGGCTCCAATGAAGATACAAACAGATGAAATAGATACCGTGTAGCTCTGATGAAGGTAACAACAGATGAAATAGATACTGTGTGGTTCTAATGAAAATAGAAACAGATAAAATAGATACTGTGTTGTTCTAATGAAAATAGAAACATATGAAATAGATACTGTGTGGTTCTAATGAAGTTACAAACAGATGAAATACATACTGTGTGGTTCTAATGAAGATACAAAACAGATGAAATAGATACTGTATGGTTCTAATGAAAATAGAAACAGATAAAATAGATACTGTGTAGTTCTAATGAAGTTACAAACAGATGAAATAGATACTGTGTGGTTCTAATGAAAATAGAAACAGATAAAATAGATACTGTGTTGTTCTAATGAAGATACAAAACAGATGAAATAGATACTGTGTGGTTCTAATGAAGTTACAAACAGATGAAATAGATACTGTGTAGTTCTAATGAAGAAAGAAAACAGATGAAATAGATACTGTGTGGTTCTAATGAAGATACAAAACAGATGAAATAGATACTGTGTGGTTCTAATGAAGTTACAAACAGATGAAATAGATACTGTGTGGTTCTAATGAAATAGATACTGTGTGGTTCTAATGAAGAAACAAACAGATGAAATAGATACTGTGTGGTTCTAATGAAGAAACAAACAGATGAAATAGATACTGTGTTGTTCTAATGAAGATACAAAACAGATGAAATAGATACTGTGTGGTTCTAATGAAGTTACAAACAGATGAAATAGATACTGTGTGGTTCTAATGAAAATAGAAACAGATAAAATAGATACTGTGTTGTTCTAATGAAGATACAAAACAGATGAAATAGATACTGTGTGGTTCTAATGAAGTTACAAACAGATGAAATAGATACTGTGTAGTTCTAATGAAGAAAGAAAACAGATGAAATAGATACTGTGTGGTTCTAATGAAGATACAAAACAGATGAAATAGATACTGTGTGGTTCTAATGAAGTTACAAACAGATGAAATAGATACTGTGTGGTTCTAATGAAATAGATACTGTGTGGTTCTAATGAAGAAACAAACAGATGAAATAGATACTGTGTGGTTCTAATGAAGAAACAAACAGATGAAATAGATACTGTGTTGTTCTAATGAAGATACAAAACAGATGAAATAGATACTGTGTGGTTCTAATGAAGTTACAAACAGATGAAATAGATACTGTGCGGTTCTAATGAAGATACAAAATAGAAGAAATAGATACTGTGTGGTTCTAATGAAGTTACAAACAGATGAAATAGATACTGTGTGGTTCTAATGAAGATACAAAACAGATGAAATAGATACTGTGTGGTTCTAATGAAAATAGAAACAGATAAAATAGATACTGTGTGGTTCTAATGAAGTTACAAACAGATGAAATAGATACTGTGTGGTTCTAATGAAAATAGAAACAGATAAAATAGATACTGTGTTGTTCTAATGAAGATACAAAACAGATGAAATAGATACTGTGTGGTTCTAATGAAGTTACAAACAGATGAAATAGATACTGTGTAGTTCTAATGAAGAAAGAAAACAGATGAAATAGATACTGTGTGGTTATAATGAAGATACAAACAGATGGAATAGATACTGTATGGTTCTAATGAAGATACAAACAGATGAAATAGATACTGTGTGGTTCTAATGAAGTTACAAACAGATGAAATAGATACTGTGCGGTTCTAATGAAGATACAAAATAGAAGAAATAGATACTGTGTGGTTCTAATGAAGTTACAAACAGATGAAATAGATACTGTGTGGTTCTAATGAAGATACAAAACAGATGAAATAGATACTGTGTGGTTCTAATGAAAATAGAAACAGATAAAATAGATACTGTGTGGTTCTAATGAAGTTACAAACAGATGAAATAGATACTGTGTGGTTCTAATGAAAATAGAAACAGATAAAATAGATACTGTGTTGTTCTAATGAAGATACAAAACAGATGAAATAGATACTGTGTGGTTCTAATGAAGTTACAAACAGATGAAATAGATACTGTGTAGTTCTAATGAAGAAAGAAAACAGATGAAATAGATACTGTGTGGTTATAATGAAGATACGAAACAGATGAAATAGATACTGTGTGGTTCTAATGAAGTTACAAACAGATGAAAAAGATACTGTGTGGTTCTAATGAAAATAGAAACAGATAAAATAGATACTGTGTTGTTCTAATGAAGATACAAAACAGATGAAATAGATACTGTGTGGTTCTAATGAAGTTACAAACAGATGAAATAGATACTGTGTAGTTCTAATGAAGAAAGAAAACAGATGAAATAGATACTGTGTGGTTCTAATGAAGTTACAAACAGATGAAATAGATACTGTGTGGTTCTAATGAAAATAGAAACAGATAAAATAGATACTGTGTGGTTCTAATGAAAATAGAAGCAGATGAAATAGATACTGTGTGGTTCTAATGAAATAGATACTGTGTGGTTCTAATGAAGAAACAAACAGATCAAATAGATACTGTGTGGTTCTAATGAAGAAACAAACAGATGAAATAGATACTGTGTGGTTCTAATGAAGATACAAAACAGATGAAATAGATACTGTGTGGTTCTAATGAAGAAAGAAAACAGATGAAATAGATACTGTGTGGTTCTAATGAAGATACAAACAGATGGAATAGATACTGTATGGTTCTAATGAAGATACAAACAGATGAAATAGATACTGTGTGGTTCTAATGAAGTTACAAACAGATGAAATAGATACTGTGCGGTTCAAATGAAGATACAAAACAGATGAAATAGATACTGTGTGGTTCTAATGAAGATACAAAACAGGTGAAATAGATACTGTGTGGTTCTAATGAAGTTACAAACAGATGAAATAGATACTGTGTGGTTCTAATGAAAATAGAAACAGATAAAATAGATACTGTGTGGTTCTAATGAAATAGATACTGTGTGGTTCTAATGAAGAAACAAACAGATGAAATAGATACTGTGTGGTGCTAATGAAGATACAAAACAGATGAAATAGATACTGTGTGGTTCTAATGAAGTTACAAACAGATGAAATAGATACTGTGTGGTTCTAATGAAGATACAAACAGATGGAATAGATACTGTATGGTTCTAATGAAGATACAAACATATGAAATAGATACTGTGTGGTTCTAATGAAGTTACAAACAGATGAAATAGATACTGTGCGGTTCTAATGAAGATACAAACAGATGAAATAGATACTGTGTGGTTCTAATGAAGATACAAACAGATGAAATAGATACTGAGTGGTTCTAATGAAGATACAAAACAGATGAAATAGATACTGAGTGGTTCTAATGAAGAAACAAACAGATGGAATAAATACTGTGTGGTTCTAATGAAGATACAAAACAGATGAAATAGATACTGTGTGGTTCTAATGAAGATACAAAACAGATGAAATAGATACTGTGTGGTTCTAATGAAAATAAAAAACAGATGAAATAGATACTGTGTGGTTCTAATGAAGAAACAAACAGATGAAATAGATACTGTGTGGTTCTAATGAAGAAACAAACAGATGAAATAAATACTGTGTGGTTCTAATGAAGATACAAAACAGATGAAATAGATACTGTGTGGTCTAATAAAGTTACAAACAGATGGAATAAATACTGTGTGGTTCTAATGAAGATACAAAACAGATGAAATAGATACTGTGTGGTTCTAATGAAGAAACAAACAGATGAAATAGATACTGAGTGGTTCTAATGAAGAAACAAACAGATGAAATAAATACTGTGTGGTTCTAATGAAGATACAAAACAGATGAAATAGATACTGTGTGGTTCTAATGAAGATACAAAACAGATGAAATAGATACTGTGTGGTTCTAATGAAGATACAAAACAGATGAAATAGATACTGTGTGGTTCTAATGAAGAAACAAACAGATGAAATAGATACTGTGTGGTTCTAATGAAGAAACAAACAGATGAAATAAATACTGTGTGGTTCTAATGAAGATACAAAACAGATGAAATAGATACTGTGTGGTTCTAATGAAGATACAAAACAGATGAAATAGATACTGTGTGGTTCTAATGAAGATACAAACAAATGAAATAGATACTGTATGGCTCTAATGAAGATATAAACAGATGAAATAGATACTGTGTGGTCCTAATGAAGATACAAACAGATGAAATAGATAATGTGTGGCTCCAATGAAGATACAAACAGATGAAATAGATACCGTGTAGCTCTGATGAAGGTAACAACAGATGAAATAGATACTGTGTGGTTCTAATGAAGTTACAAACAGATGAAATAGATACTGTGCGGTTCAAATGAAGATACAAAACAGATGAAATAGATACTGTGTGGTTCTAATGAAGATACAAAACAGGTGAAATAGATACTGTGTGGTTCTAATGAAGTTACAAACAGATGAAATAGATACTGTGTGGTTCTAATGAAAATAGAAACAGATAAAATAGATACTGTGTGGTTCTAATGAAATAGATACTGTGTGGTTCTAATGAAGAAACAAACAGATGAAATAGATACTGTGTGGTTCTAATGAAGTTACAAACAGATGAAATAGATACTGTGTGGTTCTAATGAAGAAAGAAAACAGATGAAATAGATACTGTGTGGTTCTAATGAAGATACAAACAGATGGAATAGATACTGTATGGTTCTAATGAAGATACAAACAGATGAAATAGATACTGTGTGGTTCTAATGAAGTTACAAACAGATGAAATAGATACTGTGCGGTTCTAATGAAGATACAAAACAGAAGAAATAGATACTGTGTGGTTCTAATGAAAATAGAAACAGATAAAATAGATACTGTGTGGTTCTAATGAAAATAGAAACAGATGAAATAGATACTGAGTGGTTCTAATGAAGATACAAAACAGATGAAATAGATACTGTGTGGTTCTAATGAAAATAGAAACAGATAAAATAGATACTGTGTGGTTCTAATGAAGTTACAAACAGATGAAATAGATACTGTGTGGTTCTAATGAAAATAGAAACAGATAAAATAGATACTGTGTTGTTCTAATGAAGATACAAAACAGATGAAATAGATACTGTGTGGTTCTACTGAAGTTACAAACAGATGAAATAGATACTGTGTAGTTCTAATGAAGAAAGAAAACAGATGAAATAGATACTGTGTGGTTATAATGAAGATACGAAACAGATGAAATAGATACTGTGTGGTTCTAATGAAGTTACAAACAGATGAAAAAGATACTGTGTGGTTCTAATGAAAATAGAAACAGATAAAATAGATACTGTGTTGTTCTAATGAAGATACAAAACAGATGAAATAGATACTGTGTGGTTCTAATGAAGTTACAAACAGATGAAATAGATACTGTGTAGTTCTAATGAAGAAAGAAAACAGATGAAATAGATACTGTGTGGTTCTAATGAAGTTACAAACAGATGAAATAGATACTGTGTGGTTCTAATGAAAATAGAAACAGATAAAATAGATACTGTGTGGTTCTAATGAAAATAGAAGCAGATGAAATAGATACTGTGTGGTTCTAATGAAATAGATACTGTGTGGTTCTAATGAAGAAACAAACAGATCAAATAGATACTGTGTGGTTCTAATGAAGAAACAAACAGATGAAATAGATACTGTGTGGTTCTAATGAAGATACAAAACAGATGAACTAGATACTGTGTGGTTCTAATGAAGTTACAAACAGATGAAATAGATACTGTGTGGTTCTAATGAAGAAAGAAAACAGATGAAATAGATACTGTGTGGTTCTAATGAAGATACAAACTGATGGAATAGATACTGTATGGTTCTAATGAAGATACAAACAGATGAAATAGATACTGTGTGGTTCTAATGAAGTTACAAACAGATGAAATAGATACTGTGCGGTTCAAATGAAGATACAAAACAGATGAAATAGATACTGTGTGGTTCTAATGAAGATACAAAACAGGTGAAATAGATACTGTGTGGTTCTAATGAAGTTACAAACAGATGAAATAGATACTGTGTGGTTCTAATGAAAATAGAAACAGATAAAATAGATACTGTGTGGTTCTAATGAAATAGATACTGTGTGGTTCTAATGAAGAAACAAACAGATGAAATAGATACTGTGTGGTGCTAATGAAGATACAAAACAGATGAAATAGATACTGTGTGGTTCTAATGAAGTTACAAACAGATGAAATAGATACTGTGTGGTTCTAATGAAGATACAAACAGATGGAATAGATACTGTATGGTTCTAATGAAGATACAAACATATGAAATAGATACTGTGTGGTTCTAATGAAGATACAAAACAGATGAAATAGATACTGTGTGGTTCTAATGAAGATACAAAACAGATGAAATAGATACTGTGTGGTTCTAATGAAGATACAAAACAGATGAAATAGATACTGTGTGGTTCTAATGAAGAAACAAACAGATGAAATAGATACTGTGTGGTTCTGATGAAGAAACAAACAGATGAAATAAATACTGTGTGGTTCTAATGAAGATACAAAACAGATGAAATAGATACTGTGTGGTTCTAATGAAGATACAAAACATGAAATAGATACTGTGTGGTTCTAATGAAGAAACAAACAGATGAAATAGATACTGTGTGGTTCTAATGAAGATACAAAACAGATGAAATAGATACTGTGTGGTTCTAATGAAGATACAAACAAATGAAATAGATACTGTATGGCTCTAATGAAGATATAAACAGATGAAATAGATACTGTGTGGTCCTAATGAAGATACAAACAGATGAAATAGATAATGTGTGGCTCCAATGAAGATACAAACAGATGAAATAGATACCGTGTACCTCTGATGAAGGTAACAACAGATGAAATAGATACTGTGTGGTTCTAATGAAGTTACAAACAGATGAAATTGATACTGTGCGGTTCAAATGAAGATACAAAACAGATGAAATAGATACTGTGTGGTTCTAATGAAGATACAAAACAGGTGAAATAGATACTGTGTGGTTCTAATGAAGTTACAAACAGATGAAATAGATACTGTGTGGTTCTAATGAAAATAGAAACAGATAAAATAGATACTGTGTGGTTCTAATGAAATAGATACTGTGTGGTTCTAATGAAGAAACAAACAGATGAAATAGATACTGTGTGGTTCTAATGAAGTTACAAACAGATGAAATAGATACTGTGTGGTTCTAATGAAGAAAGAAAACAGATGAAATAGATACTGTGTGGTTCTAATGAAGAAGCAAACAGATGGAATAGATACTGTATGGTTCTAATGAAGATACAAACAGATGAAATAGATACTGTGTGGTTCCAATGAAGTTACAAACAGATGAAATAGATACTGAGTGGTTCTAATGAAGATACAAAACAGATGAAATAGATACTGAGTGGTTCTAATGAAGAAACAAACAGATGGAATAAATACTGTGTGGTTCTAATGAAGATACAAAACAGATGAAATAGATACAGTGTGGTTCTAATGAAGATAGAAAACAGATGAAATAGATACTGTGTGGTTCTAATGAAGAAACAAACAGATGAAATAGATACTGAGTGGTTCTAATGAAGAAACAAACAGATGAAATAAATACTGTGTGGTTCTAATGAAGATACAAAACAGATGAAATAGATACTGTGTGGTTCTAATGAAGATACAAAACAGATGAAATATATACTGTGTGGTTCTAATGAAAATAAAAAACAGATGAAATAGATACTGTGTGGTTCTAATGAAGAAACAAACAGATGAAATAGATACTGTGTGGTTCTAATGAAGAAACAAACAGATGAAATAAATACTGTGTGGTTCTAATGAAGATACAAAACAGATGAAATAGATACTGTGTGGTCTAATAAAGTTACAAACAGATGGAATAAATACTGTGTGGTTCTAATGAAGATACAAAACAGATGAAATAGATACTGTGTGGTTCTAATGAGGAAACAAACAGATGAAATAGATACTGAGTGGTTCTAATGAAGAAACAAACAGATGAAATAAATACTGTGTGGTTCTAATGAAGATACAAAACAGATGAAATAGATACTGTGTGGTTCTAATGAAGATACAAAACAGATGAAATAGATACTGTGTGGTTCTAATGAAGATACAAAACAGATGAAATAGATACTGTGTGGTTCTAATGAAGAAACAAACAGATGAAATAGATACTGTGTGGTTCTAATGAAGAAACAAACAGATGAAATAAATACTGTGTGGTTCTAATGAAGATACAAAACAGATGAAATAGATACTGTGTGGTTCTAATGAAGATACAAAACATGAAATAGATACTGTGTGGTTCTAATGAAGAAACAAACAGATGAAATAGATACTGTGTGGTTCTAATGAAGATACAAAACAGATGAAATAGATACTGTGTGGTTCTAATGAAGATACAAACAAATGAAATAGATACTGTATGGCTCTAATGAAGATATAAACAGATGAAATAGATACTGTGTGGTACTAATGAAGATACAAACAGATGAAATAGATAATGTGTGGCTCCAATGAAGATACAAACAGATGAAATAGATACCGTGTAGCTCTGATGAAGGTAACAACAGATGAAATAGATACTGTGTGGTTCTAATGAAAATAGAAACAGATAAAATAGATACTGTGTTGTTCTAATGAAAATAGAAACAGATGAAATAGATACTGTGTGGTTCTAATGAAGTTACAAACAGATGAAATAGATACTGTGTGGTTCTAATGAAGATACAAAACAGATGAAATAGATACTGTATGGTTCTAATGAAAATAGAAACAGATAAAATACATACTGTGTGGTTCTAATGAAGTTACAAACAGATGAAATAGATACTGTATGGTTCTAATGAAAATAGAAACAGATAAAATAGATACTGTGTAGTTCTAATGAAGTTACAAACAGAT
Source organism: Tachypleus tridentatus (assembly GCF_004210375.1). NCBI lineage: Eukaryota > Metazoa > Arthropoda > Merostomata > Xiphosura > Limulidae > Tachypleus > Tachypleus tridentatus. Next base: position 33,379,256 of record NW_027467777.1, on the reverse strand, counting down.
GAAATAGATACTGTGTGGTTCTAATGAAAATAGAAACAGATAAAATAGATACTGTGTTGTTCTAATGAAGATACAAAACAGATGAAATAGATACTGTGTGGTTCTAATGAAGTTACAAACAGATGAAATAGATACTGTGTAGTTCTAATGAAGAAAGAAAACAGATGAAATAGATACTGTGTGGTTCTAATGAAGATACAAAACAGATGAAATAGATACTGTGTGGTTCTAATGAAGTTACAAACAGATGAAATAGATACTGTGTGGTTCTAATGAAATAGATACTGTGTGGTTCTAATGAAGAAACAAACAGATGAAATAGATACTGTGTGGTTCTAATGAAAATAGAAACAGATAAAATAGATACTGTGTGGTTCTAATGAAAATAGAAGCAGATGAAATAGATACTGTGTGGTTCTAATGAAATAGATACTGTGTGGTTCTAATGAAGAAACAAACAGATGAAATAGATACTGTGTGGTTCTAATGAAGAAGCAAACAGATGAAATAGATACTGTGTGGTTCTAATGAAGATACAAAACAGATGAAATAGATACTGTGTGGTTCTAATGAAGTTACAAACAGATGAAATAGATACTGTGTGGTTCTAATGAAGAAAGAAAACAGATGAAATAGATACTGTGTGGTTCTAATGAAGATACAAACAGATGGAATAGATACTGTATGGTTCTAATGAAGATACAAACAGATGAAATAGATACTGTGTGGTTCTAATGAAGTTACAAACAGATGAAATAGATACTGTGCGGTTCTAATGAAGATACAAAACAGGTGAAATAGATACTGTGTGGTTCTAATGAAGTTACAAACAGATGAAATAGATACTGTGTGGTTTTAATGAAAATAGAAACAGATAAAATAGATACTGTGTGGTTCTAATGAAATAGATACTGTGTGGTTCTAATGAAGAAACAAACAGATGAAATAGATTCTGTGTGGTTCTAATGAAGATACAAAACAGATGAAATAGATACTGTGTGGTTCTAATGAAGTTACAAACAGATGAAATAGATACTGTGTGGTTCTAATGAAGATACAAACAGATGGAATAGATACTGTATGGTTCTAATGAAGATAGAAACATATGAAATAGATACTGTGTGGTTCTAATGAAGTTACAAACAGATGAAATAGATACTGTGCGGTTCTAATGAAGATACAAACAGATGAAATAGATACTGTGTTGTTCTAATGAAGTTACAAACAGATGAAATAGATACTGTGCGGTTCTAATGAAGATACAAAACAGATGAAATAGATACTGTGTGGTTCTAATGAAGTTACAAACAGATGAAATAGATACTGTGTGGTTCTGATGAAGATACAAACAGATGAAATAGATACTGTATGGCTCTAATGAAGATATAAACAGATGAAATAGATACTGTGTGGTTCTAATGAAGATACAAACAGATGAAATAGATAACGTGTGGCTCCAATGAAGATACAAACAGATGAAATAGATACCGTGTAGCTCTAATGAAGATAAAAACAGATGAAATAGATACTGTGTGGTTCTAATGAAGATACAAACAGATGAAATAGATACTGAGTGGTTCTAGTGAAGAAACAAACAGATGAAATGGATACTGTGTTGTTCTAATGAAAATAGAAACAGATGAAATAGATACTGTGTTGTTCTAATGAAAATAGAAACAGATGAAATAGATACTGTGTTGTTCTAATGAAAATAGAAACAGATGAAATAGATACTGTGTGATTCTAATGAAATAGATACTGTGTGGTTCTAATGAAGTTACAAACAGATGAAATAGATACTGTGTGGTCCTAATGAAGATACAAACAGATGAAATAGATACTGTGTGGTCCTAATGAAGATACAAACAGATGAAATAGATAATGTGTGGCTTCAATGAAGATACACACAGATGAAATAGATACCGTGTAGCTCTAATGAAGATAAAAACAGATGAAATAGATACTGTGTGGTTCTAATGAAGATAACAACAAATGAAATAGATACTGTGTGGTTCTAATGAAGATACAAACAGATGAAATAGATACTGTGCTGTTCTAATGAAAATAGAAACAGATAAAATAGATACTGTGTTGTTCTAATGAAAATAAAAACAGATGAAATAGATACTGTGTGGTTCTAATGAAATAGATACTGTGTTGTTCTAATGAAAATAGAAACAGATGAAATAGATACTGTGTGGTTCTAATGAAGATACAAACAGATGAAATAGATACTGAGTGGTTCTAATGAAGTTACAAACAGATGAAATAGATAATGTGTAGTTTCAGTGAAGATATTATAAACAGTTGAAATAAATACTCTGTGATTTTTATGACTATATGATAACAGCCTGCACTCTTCTGGGAATTCTTTTCACTACATTTTGAAACATGGCTGCGGGAATTTGCTCCTATTCAGTCACAAGAGCATTGGTGAGGCTAGGCACTGATGACAGAAGAAAGAACTTTTTGGCTCGCAGTTAGCGTTCCAATTCATCCTAAAAGTGTTCGATGGGGTTGAGGTCAGGGTTCAGTGCAGGCCAGTGAAGTTCTTCCACACCAACCTCGGCAATCCAGGCTCTTATGGACCTCTGCTTTGTGCACGGAGGGTCTGTCATGTTGAAACAAAAAAAAAAGCTTTCCCCAAACATTTGCCACAAAGTTGGAAGCACACAATTCTCTAGAATGTCATTGCATGCTGTAGTATTAAGATGTTCCTTCACTGGAACTAAAGATCCTAGCCCACACCATGAAAAAAAGCCCCACACCATTATTCCTCCTCCACAAAACTTTACAGTTGGCACTATGCATTCAGGTAGGTAGTGTTCTCCTGGCATCCGTAAAGCTCAGATTCGTCCTTCAGACTTCCAGATAGTGAAGCGTGATTCATCACTTCAGAGAACGCGTTTCCACTGCTCTTGAGTCCAATGGCAGTGTACGTTACACCACTCGAGCCGACGTTTGACATTGCGCATGGTGATCTCAGGCTTGTGTCCGACTGCTTTTGCCATGGAAACCCATTTCATGAAGCTTCCGACGAACAGTTCTTGTGTTGATGTTGCTTTCAGAGGCAGTTTTAAACTTGGTAGTGAGTGTTACAACTGTAGACGGATGATTTTTACACGCTATGCGCTTCAGCTCTCGGCGGTCCTGTTGTGTAAGCTTGTGTGGCCTACCGCTTCGTTGGCTGAGTTGTTGTTACTCATAGACGTTTCCACTTCACAAGAACAGCACTTACAGTTGATCGGGACAGTTCTAGCAGGGCAGAAATTTGACGAACTGACTTGTTGGAAGATAGCATCCTATAACAGTGACACGTTGAAAGACAGCGAAGCTCTTCAGTACGATACTTTCTACTGCCAGTGTTTGTCTATGGAGGTTGCATGGCTGTGTGCTTTATTTTATGCACGTGTTAGCAACGGGTGCGGCTGAAATAGTCGAACCCACCAATTAGAAGGGGTGCCCACATACTTTGGCCATATCGTGTAGATGCACATACAGAATTTTTACGTCTCAGTACGAAGACATCTTTTGGACAACCTGGCTGTAATGGTTTAGGTGGTTTAAAACCTGGTGTTGAAGTTAATAATTAATCTTACCTTATGGAAAAACCGTTCTTTGCTTCGAAGTGACGAGTTAAGGCTGAACCATTTGAAACATTCCGAATAGGCTCGGCATGGCCAGGTGTGTTAATGCATTCTGATGAAGGTAACAACAGATGAAATAGATACTGTGTGGTTCTAATGAAGTTACAAACAGATGAAATTGATACTGTGCAGATGAAAGGGTTCAAATGAAGATACAAAACAGATGAAATAGATACTGTGTGGTTCTAATGAAGATACAAAACAGGTGAAATAGATACTGTGTGGTTCTAATGAAGTTACAAACAGATGAAATAGATACTGTGTGGTTCTAATGAAAATAGAAACAGATAAAATAGATACTGTGTGGTTCTAATGAAATAGATACTGTGTGGTTCTAATGAAGAAACAAACAGATGAAATAGATACTGTGTGGTTCTAATGAAGTTACAAACAGATGAAATAGATACTGTGTGGTTCTAATGAAGAAAGAAAACAGATGAAATAGATACTGTGTGGTTCTAATGAAGAAGCAAACAGATGGAATAGATACTGTATGGTTCTAATGAAGATACAAACAGATGAAATAGATACTGTGTGGTTCCAATGAAGTTACAAACAGATGAAATAGATACTGAGTGGTTCTAATGAAGATACAAAACAGATGAAATAGATACTGAGTGGTTCTAATGAAGAATACAAAACAAACAGATGGAATAAATACTGTGTGGTTCTAATGAAGATACAAAAAACAGATGAAATAGATACAGTGTGGTTCTAATGAAGATAGAAAACAGATGAAATAGATACTGTGTGGTTCTAATGAAGAAACAAACAGATGAAATAGATACTGAGTGGTTCTAATGAAGAAACAAACAGATGAAATAAATACTGTGTGGTTCTAATGAAGATACAAAACAGATGAAATAGATACTGTGTGGTTCTAATGAAGATACTGAAATAGATAGTTTCTAATGAAAGAAACAAACAGATGAAATAGATACATGTGTGGTTCTAATGAAGATACAGATAAAAAAAAACAGATGAAATAGATACTGTGTGGTTCTAATGAAGAAACAAACAGATGAAATATATACTGTGTGGTTCTAATGAAAATAAAAAACAGATGAAATAGATACTGTGTGGTTCTAATGAAGAAACAAACAGATGAAATAGATACTGTGTGGTTCTAATGAAGAAACAAACAGATGAAATAAATACTGTGTGGTTCTAATGAAGATACAAAACAGATGAAATAGATACTGTGTGGTTCTAATGAAGAAACAAACAGATGGAATAAATACTGTGTGGTTCTAATGAAGATACAAAACAGATGAAATAGATACTGTGTGGTTCTAATGAAGAAACAAACAGATGAAATAGATACTGAGTGGTTCTAATGAAGAAACAAACAGATGAAATAAATACTGTGTGGTTCTAATGAAGATACAAAACAGATGAAATAGATACTGTGTGGTTCTAATGAAGATACAAAACAGATGAAATAGATACTGTGTGGTTCTAATGAAGATACAAAACAGATGAAATAGATACTGTGTGGTTCTAATGAAGATACAAAACAGATGAAATAGATACTGTGTGGTTCTAATGAAGAAACAAAACAGATGAAATAGATACTGTGTGGTTCTAATGAAGAAACAAACAGATGAAATAGATACTGTGTGGTTCTAATGAAGATACAAAACAGATGAAATAAATACTGTGGTTCTAATGAAGATACAAAACAGATGAAATAGATACTGTGTGGTTCTAATGAAGATACAAAACAGATGAAATAGATACTGTGTGGTTCTAATGAAGAAACAAACAGATGAAATAGATACTGTGTGGTTCTAATGAAGATACAAAACAGATGAAATAGATACTGTGTGGTTCTAATGAAGATACAAACAGATGAAATAGATACTGTGTGGTTCTAATGAAGATACAAACAGATGAAATAGATACTGTGTGGTTCTAATGAAGATACAAACAGATGAAATAGATACTGTGTGGTTCTAATGAAGATACAAACAGATGAAATAGATACTGTGTGGTTCTAATGAAGATACAAACAGATGAAATAGATACTGTGTGGTTCTAATGAAGATAGAAACAGATGAAATAGATACTGTGTGGTTCTAATGAAAATAGAAACAGATGAAATAGATACTGTGTGGTTCTAATGAAGATACAAACAGATGAAATAGATACTGTGTGGTTCTAATGAAGATACAAACAGATGAAATAGATACTGTGTGGTTCTAATGAAGATACAAAACAGATGAAATAGATACTGTATGGTTCTAATGAAGATAGATACTGTTGTTCTAAGAAACAGATAAAATACATACTGTGTGGTTCTAATGAAGTTACAAACAGATGAAATAGATACTGTGTGGTTCTAATGAAAATACAGAAACAGATAAAATAGATACTGTGTAGTTCTAATGAAGTTACAAACAGATGAAATAGATACTGTGTGGTTCTAATGAAAATAGAAACAGATAAAATAGATACTGTGTTGTTCTAATGAAGATACAAAACAGATGAAATAGATACTGTGTGGTTCTAATGAAGTTACAAACAGATGAAATAGATACTGTGTAGTTCTAATGAAGAAAAAAACAGATGAAATAGATACTGTGTGGTTCTAATGAAGATACAAAACAGATGAAATAGATACTGTGTGGTTCTAATGAAGATACAAAACAGATGAAATAGATACTGTGTGGTTCTAATGAAGATACAAACAGATGAAATAGATACTGTGTGGGAAATTCTAATGAAGAAACAAACAGATGAAATAGATACTGTGTGGTTCTAATGAAAATAGAAACAGATAAAATAGATACTGTGTGGTTCTAATGAAAATAGAAGCAGATGAAATAGATACTGTGTGGTTCTAATGAAATAGATACTGTGTGGTTCTAATGAAGAAACAAACAGATGAAATAGATACTGTGTGGTTCTAATGAAAAGCAAAACAGATGAAATAGATACTGTGTGGTTCTAATGAAGATACAAAACAGATGAAATAGATACTGTGTGGTTCTAATGAAGTTACAAACAGATGAAATAGATACTGTGTGGTTCTAATGAAGAAAGAAAACAGATGAAATAGATACTGTGTGGTTCTAATGAAGATACAAACAGATGGAATAGATACTGTATGGTTCTAATGAAGATACAAACAGATGAAATAGATACTGTGTGGTTCTAATGAAGTTACAAACAGATGAAATAGATACTGTGTGGTTCTAATGAAGATACAAAACAGGTGAAATAGATACTGTGTGGTTCTAATGAAGTTACAAACAGATGAAATAGATACTGTGTGGTTTTAATGAAAATAGAAACAGATAAAATAGATACTGTGTGGTTCTAATGAAATAGATACTGTGTGGTTCTAATGAAGAAACAAACAGATGAAATAGATTCTGTGTGGTTCTAATGAAGATACAAAACAGATGAAATAGATACTGTGTGGTTCTAATGAAGTTACAAACAGATGAAATAGATACTGTGTGGTTCTAATGAAGATACAAACAGATGGAATAGATACTGTATGGTTCTAATGAAGATAGAAACATATGAAATAGATACTGTGTGGTTCTAATGAAGTTACAAACAGATGAAATAGATACTGTGCGGTTCTAATGAAGATACAAACAGATGAAATAGATACTGTGTTGTTCTAATGAAGTTACAAACAGATGAAATAGATACTGTGTGGTTCTAATGAAGATACAAAACAGATGAAATAGATACTGTGTGGTTCTAATGAAGTTACAAACAGATGAAATAGATACTGTGTGGTTCTAATGAAGATACAAACAGATGAAATAGATACTGTATGGCTCTAATGAAGATATAAACAGATGAAATAGATACTGTGTGGTTCTAATGAAGATACAAACAGATGAAATAGATAACGTGTGGTTCCAATGAAGATACAAACAGATGAAATAGATACTGTGTAGTTCTAATGAAGATAAAAACAGATGAAATAGATACTGTGTGGTTCTAATGAAGATACAAACAGATGAAATAGATACTGAGTGGTTCTAATGAAGAAACAAACAGATGAAATGGATACTGTGTTGTTCTAATGAAAATAGAAACAGATGAAATAGATACTGTGTTGTTCTAATGAAAATACAAACAGATGAAATAGATACTGTGTTGTTCTAATGAAAATAGAAACAGATGAAATAGATACTGTGTGATTCTAATGAAATAGATACTGTGTGGTTCTAATGAAGTTACAAACAGATGAAATAGATACTGTGTGGTCTAATGAAGATACAAACAGATGAAATAGATACTGTGTGGTCCTAATGAAGATACAAACAGATGAAATAGATAATGTGTGGCTTCAATGAAGATACAAACAGATGAAATAGATACCGTGTAGCTCTAATGAAGATAAAAACAGATGAAATAGATACTGTGTGGTTCTAATGAAGATAACAACAAATGAAATAGATACTGTGTGGTTCTAATGAAGATACAAACAGATGAAATAGATACTGTGCTGTTCTAATGAAAATAGAAACAGATAAAATAGATACTGTGTTGTTCTAATGAAAATAAAAACAGATGAAATAGATACTGTGTGGTTCTAATGAAATAGATACTGTGTTGTTCTAATGAAAATAGAAACAGATGAAATAGATACTGTGTGGTTCTAATGAAGATACAAACAGATGAAATAGATACTGAGTGGTTCTAATGAAGTTACAAACAGATGAAATAGATAATGTGTAGTTTCAGTGAAGATATTATAAACAGTTGAAATAAATACTCTGTGATTTTTATGACTATATGATAACAGCCTGCACTCTTCTGGGAATTCTTTTCACTACATTTTGAAACATGGCTGCGGGAATTTGCTCCTATTCAGTCACAAGAGCATTGGTGAGGCTAGGCACTGATGACAGAAGAAGAACTTTTTGGCTCGCAGTTAGCGTTCCAATTCATCCTAAAAGTGTTCGATGGGGTTGAGGTCAGGGTTCAGTGCAGGCCAGTGAAGTTCTTCCACACCAACCTCGGCAAACCAGGTCTTTATGGACCTCGCTTTGTGCACGGAGGGTCTGTCATGTTGAAACAAAAAAAAAAGCTTTCCCCAAACATTTGCCACAAAGTTGGAAGCACACAATTCTCTAGAATGTCATTGCATGCTGTAGTATTAAGATGTTCCTTCACTGGAACTAAAGATCCTAGCCCACACCATGAAAGCCCACACCATTATTCCTCCTCCACAAAACTTTACAGTTGGCACTATGCATTCAGGTAGGTAGTGTTCTCCTGGCATCCGTAAAGCTCAGATTCGTCCTTCAGACTTCCAGATAGTGAAGCGTGATTCATCACTTCAGAGAACGCGTTTCCACTGCTCTTGAGTCCAATGGCAGTGTACGTTACACCACTCGAGCCGACGTTTGACATTGCGCACGGTGATCTCAGGCTTGTGTCCGACTGCTTTGCCATGGAAACCCATTTCATGAAGCTTCCGACGAACAGTTCTTGTGTTGATGTTGCTTTCAGAGGCAGTTTTAAACTTGGTAGTGAGTGTTACAACTGTAGACGGATGATTTTTACACGCTATGCGCTTCAGCTCTCGGCGGTCCTGTTGTGTAAGCTTGTGTGGCCTACCGCTTCGTTGGCTGAGTTGTTGTTACTCATAGACGTTTCCACTTCACAAGAACAGCACTTACAGTTGATCGGGACAGTTCTAGCAGGGCAGAAATTTGACGAACTGACTTGTTGGAAAGATAGCATCCTATAACAGTGACACGTTGAAAGACAGCGAGCTCTTCAGTACGATACTTTCTACTGCCAGTGTTTGTCTATGGAGGTTGCATGGCTGTGTGCTTTATTTTATGCACGTGTTAGCAACGGGTGCGGCTGAAATAGTCGAACCCACCAATTAGAAGGGGTGCCCACATACTTTTGGCCATATCGTGTAGATGCACATACAGAATTTTTACGTCTCAGTACGAAGACATCTTTTGGACAACCTGGCTGTAATGGTTTAGGTGGTTTAAAACCTGGTGTTGAAATTAATAATTAATCTTACCTTATGGAAAAACCGTTCTTTGCTTCGAAGTGACAAGTTAAGGCTGAACCATTTGAAACATTCCGAATAGGCTCGGCATGGCCAGGTGTGTTAATGCATTCGACTTGTAATCTGAGGGTCGCGGGTTCGAATCCCCGTCACACCAAACATGCTCGCTCTTTCAGCCGTGGAGGCGTTATAATGTGTGGTGAATCCTACTATTCGTTGATAATAGAGTAGCCCAAGAGTTGGCAGTGGGTGGTGATGACTAGCTGACTTTCCTCTAGTCTTCCACAGCTAAATTAGGGACGGCTAGCGCATATAGCCCTCGTGTAACTTTGCGCGAAATTCAAAAACAAAATACAAAGAAACAAACGTCCCGAATAACACGTTTTTTTAGGAAGTCGTTACCAAACGTACACTAAGGTGATGTCATTTAGGCCTAACTCACAACCTACATTGTCTTAAGGCTTTTTCTTGTATCAGGTTTTAAACCGTAAATAATAGATTCACCAGAGCTGGTCCAGATAAATTCATTTCCCTGTTACATATATCTATCTGTTTTGTTTTATTAGTTAACACAACAAAAACTACAGTTTTTGAAACTTAACCACAAAACGGTTCCCCCTTCCTACGTTACTAAACTTGTGTTCACGATACACTGATGCTCAACCTGAGTATCTGCTGTTTTTATCACATTTGTGGGAAAAAAGGAGAAGTATAATAATTTATTAATACTGTAGTGAGGCCTTCTTTAAGAGAAGTATAATAATTTATTAATACTGTAGTGAGGCCTTCTTTAAGAGAAGTATAATAATTTATTAATACTGTAGTGAGGCCTTCTTTAAGAGAAGTATAATAATTTATTAATACTGTAGTGAGGCCTCTCTTAAAGAGAAGTATAATAATTTATTAATACTGTAGTGAGGCTCTCTTTAAGAGAAGTATAATAATTTATTAATACTGTAGTGAGGCCTCTCTTTAAGAGAAGTATAATAATTTATTAATACTGTAGTGAGGCCTCTTTAAGAGAAGTATAATAATTTATTAATACTGTAGTGAGGCCTCTCTTTAAGAGAAGTATAATGATTTATTAATACTGTAGTGAGGCCTTCTTTAAGAGAAGTATAATAATTTATTAATACTGTAGTGAGGCCTTCTTAAGAGAAGTATAATAATTTATTAATACTGTAGTGAGGCCTCTCTTAAAGAGAAGTATAATAATTTATTAATACTGTAGTGAGGCCTCTCTTTAAGAGAAGTATAATGATTTATTAATACTGTAGTGAGGCCTCTCTTAAAGAGAAGTATAATAATTTATTGATACTGTAGTGACGCCTCTCTTAAAGAGAAGTATAATAATTTATTAATACTGTAGTGAGGCCTCTCTTAAAGGGAAGTATAATAATTTATTAATACTGTAGTGAGGCCTCTCTTAAAGAGAAGTATAATAATTTATTAATACTGTAGTGAGGCTCTCTTAAAGAGAAGTATAATAATTTATTAATACTGTAGTGAGGCCTCTCTTAAAGAGAAGTATAATAATTTATTAATACTGTAGTGAGGCCCTCTTAAAGAGAAGTATAATAATTTATTAATACTGTAGTGAGGCCCTCTTAAAGGGAAGTATAATAATTTATTAATACTGTAGTGAGGCCTTCTTTAAGAGAAGTATAATAATTTATTAATACTGTAGTGAGGCCTCTCTTAAAGGGAAGTATAATAATTTATTAATACTGTAGTGAAGCCTCTCTTAAAGAGAAGTATGAATAATTTATTAATACTGTAGTGAGGCCTCTCTTAAAGAGAAGTATGAATAATTTATTAATACTGTAGTGAGGCCTCTCTTAAAGAGAAGTATAATAATTTATTAATACTGTAGTGAGGCCTCTCTTTAAGAAAAGTATGAATAATTTATTAATACTGTAGTGAGGCCTCTCTTAAAGAGAAGTAAAATAATTTATTAGTACTGTAGTGAGGCCTCTCTTAAAGAGAAGTATAATAATTTATTGATACTGTAGTGAGGCCTCTCTTAAAGAGAAGTATAATAATTTATTAATACTGTAGTGAGGCCTCTCTTAAAGAGAAGTATAATAATTTATTAATACTGTAGTGAGGCCTCTCTTAAAGAGAAGTATGAATAATTTATTAATACTGTAGTGAGGCCTCTCTTAAAGAGAAGTATAATAATTTATTAATACTGTAGTGAGGCCTCTCTTAAAAGAGAAGTATAATAATTTATTGATACTGTAGTGAGGCCTCTCTTAAAGAGAAGTATAATAATTTATTAATACTGTAGTGAGGCCTCTCTTAAAGAGAAGTATAATAATTTATTAATACTGTAGTGAAGCCTCTCTTAAAGAGAAGTATAATAATTTATTAATACTGTAGTGAGGCCTCTCTTAAAGAGAAGTATAATAATTTATTGATACTGTAGTGAGGCCTCTCTTAAAGAGAAGTATAATAATTTATTAATACTGTAGTGAGGCCTCTCTTAAAGAGAAGTATAATAATTTATTAATACTGTAGTGAAGCCTCTCTTAAAGAGAAGTATAATAATTTATTAATACTGTAGTGAGGCCTCTCTTAAAGAGAAGTATGAATAATTTATTAATACTGTAGTGAGGCCTCTCTTAAAGAGAAGTATAATAATTTATTAATACTGTAGTGAGGCCTCTCTTAAAGAGAAGTATAATAATTTATTAATACTGTAGTGAAGCCTCTCTTAAAGAGAAGTATAATAATTTATTAATACTGTAGTGAGGCCTCTCTTAAAGAGAAGTATGAATAATTTATTAATACTGTAGTGAGGCCTCTCTTAAAGAGAAGTATGAATAATTTATTAATACTGTAGTGAGGCCTCTTTTTTTTTTTTCTTTTTTGGAATTCGTTTTTAGCCATGGTAACAAAAGTACAGCTTTCAGAACTTACCATTTTAGACTTCACCAAATTTATGAGGCCAAGAAAATATACATTTTTTTTAATCTTGCTACTTGAACAGGATTCTAACATCGAAACTGGAAAATTATGAAATGATCGTCGAACTTAAAGACATTGAAAGGATATATTTCCAATTAAATAACGTCCTACCCTCTTTAGGCCTCCTTCCTCTGGGGTTAAGTGGAGTTGCTTTTTTTAATTACAAATATTCGGTTAGTCTTTGTAGCTATTAAAGTTAGGAGTCAACTAAGATATTTCCAAAGGAGATTTTAAACAGTTAGTTTAGTCCTGAGTTACTCATTCACGAAGTGTTAATTAGAGGTGATATAGTTCAAGAGTATTTTAATATCCGAATTTTGTTTTCTTTTCGTGAACAGAGCGCAGATATCCCATTCTTTAACTTTGCACCAAAACAACAGTCGCTTATATAAACAACTCTATAAAGGTCTGGCGTGGTCTGGTGTTAGGGCACTCTACTTGTTTTTTTGGGTTTGACCCCCAAAAAAAATGTTCACTTTTTTCATAAGTGAAAGCGCTATATGTAATAATCAATCTCACTAATCGTTGGTAAAATATGGTGTATCTCAAGAGTTGGCGGATGGCGTTGTTGACTAGCTGCCTTCTCTCTGATTTATCAGTTTAAAATTAGAAACAGCTAGCATAAACATCTCCCGAGTAGCTTTGTATGAAATTAAACAAACGAATAAAGTCATGACAAAAAATCTAGGACGCCACCTGTAGTCCAACAGTTGAGTAACTCTTCAGGACTATTATTAGATACAAACCACGAAGAAAGATTTGATCACAGATCTCTAAATTTTCTAAATTTGAGCCACATTCTCTGGCTGACATGAAGTGATCTTGAAATTCGTGAGGAGATTCTTTTAAGAGCAAAAATATTTATATCGACAAGTGAGCACTTTATTTTTAAATAATTATTGATATGCGACTTCCACGGGTTTCGGTCCAAAACAACCAGAAAAAAACAAATATAATTACCCTGTCTCGGAATAAAACAATTGGCAAACGTCCCACAGACTTTTGTCAAGTGGCTTCCTTCCAAGCGCCCCCAAGTAGTCAGTTTAAGAACTATCGTCTTGAGAGCAAAAAAAGTTAAGACAATAGGAATAAATATGCATGTACATCTAACTTCTTTTATCTTTTTATTTCCATACATAGGCAGTGTTTTCTTTAAAAATCTAGCAGAAAAAATCCATTTTGAAACTATTGTATTTGTTTTACATCTTACAAAATTTATGGAGTAAATGTATTTAACATATACCAGTTTTTGTGCATGAAAGTCTATCTAGCGGTTTACTCAATTGCTGAACAAAGATTGTCCCTGGAGCACCTAACAGAAAGTTTCTGTTTTTCTTATTTATATCAAGGCCAGGCATGGCCAGGTGTGTTAAGGCGTTCGACTCACAATCAGAGGCGGCGGGCTCGAATTCCTGTCGCAACAAACATGCTCACCCTTTCAGGCGTGGGTCATTATAATGTGACGGTCAATCCCACTATTCGTTGGTAAAAGAGTAGTCCAAGAGATTGCGGTGGGTGGTGATGACTAGCTGCCTTCCCTCTAGTCTTACACTGCTAAATTAGGGACGGCTAGCGCAGATAGCCCTCGTGTAGCTTTGCGCGAAATTCAAAAACAAAACAAATTTAAATCAAACACACACGAAAATAACTTTTGATGTCAGGGCTTATAACGCTAAGATACAAGATTTAATGCCAGCCCCACGGGTGACGCAAATATTGGTTTATGAACACTGTCTACCTGGTTCATGCGTATAAAAATTCCTTTTGTTACCTTGTTCACAAAGTTAGTAAGATCGAAGCTCTGCAAAATTTATAACACAAACTTTATCCAACAGGTGGCCTGCTTACGTTATCTATTTATTTGAATTAAATTATTTGACGTTTAGGAACGTTTCACTTTTGGTACGTTTGATTTAAAAGTTGTATCATAGTTGGTGTTTGATTTTATACTTGAGTTGCAATTGGTTGTTTGTTTTTATAGTTGAGTTGCAATTGGTTGGTTGATTTTGTAGGTGAGTTAATCTTACGGATGAATTTCAAACTTTCACGTATTGCTTTTTTTGTATTAAGAGACAGGAATTTCCACAGCCTTAAAATTAAAACATATGTAGATTAGTAAAGTAAGATTTTATATTCGAAACTTAAATAACGATTATGGTCTTCGAACACTTCATTTCCACTTCCGAGATAAACATCGTGAAACTTCTCAATGTCTCGCAAAACACGAGAACGAGACCAAAATCTCGTAACGTCTCGTCGTATCTAGAGAATGAGCGAGATGATTAAAAACAAACAAACATACAAAACGACGAAAATCGCAGACGAAGTATAAAATCAGCTGACTTTTGACCTAGTTCTGCAGGTCATTAGTTTCATGAGTTTATTTTTGAAACAAAAAAAAAAGGAACTCAGAAACTGACCACAGATTTTTAACGGAATTCTATTGGAATAAATAATTATTACTATCATACTTTGTTAACGTAATTTTTCGTGAATATTTTTATAGGAAAAACAATTATCTTTGGTAAGTTTTCTACAATTGGCTGTTACCTTTGTGTATTGTTACGTAACTTTTCACGTTAAAATAATGGTAGTCCTATATTCACAACTAATTCTTCACATTATTTTTTATATATTATTAAACACAAAAAAATGAGTTTCTTGTGTTGAGCTGGAAATACACATTGATCAGAGTAAGACTTAAAACATTTAGTACTTGAATCAAGAGACTGACACCTGGTGGAAAAGAAACAAACAAAAGTGGAAAAAATTCCAATACCTTCGTCTTGTATGGGATATGACAAGAGAAACTCCAACATCGTTATACGGGGGGTGGTGTTTGTGAGATGTGTAAACCTTTAAAAAAATGTAAATATGGCTACTGGGGTTTTTATCTGTTGATATTTAACGTAGTGTATTCGCTGTCACGAGCAGAAGAGAAATATCACGCATGCGCAGAGAAATCAATACGGGGATGTTTGTAAACCCGTCTTATTCAGAGATTACGTGCGTCTTCCGACTAACACACACATACAGCCAAGCATACTGTTTATATGTACGTTATCAATACTTATCTTCAGAGAAAGTGAAGATATTAATTTGTCATAACATTTTTCATAAGTTTCTATCTATTTATATGATTAAACATTCATTGTGTTTTAAATTAATATATAACTTTCAATGTTATAAGCACAAAATACGACTTCGATGTTTATATACTTTTCTACACTGTTCAACATATCAGTAAGAGTACTCACTACGTCTGAGCATTTTATCTTCAGCGTAATTTAAGGTAAATAAACCAGTAAATTAGCCTCGTGGGCAAGAAAGCCCTCACGGTGAAAGGAAAATGTAGTTTCCACTTACTTAACTAGGTACGTCTTGAATAGGCTTAGATGTACTTTCCACTTACTTAACTAGGTACGTCTTGAATAGGCTTAGATGTACTTTCCACTTACTTAACTAGGTACGTCTTGAATAGGCTTAAATGTAGTTCCCACTTACTTAACTAGGTACGTCTTGAATAGGCTTAGATGTAGTTTCCACTTACTTAACTAGGTACGTCTTGAATAGGCTTAGATGTAGTTTCCACTTACTTAACTAGGTACGTCTTGAATAGGCTTAGATGTAGTTTCCACTTACTTAACTAGGTACGTCTTGAATAGGCTTAGATGTAGTTTCCACTTACTTAACTAGGTACGTCTTGAATAGGCTTAGATGTAGTTTCCATTTACTTAACTAGGTACTTCTTGAATACGCTTAGATGTAGTTTCCACCCACTTAACTAGGTACGTCTTGAATAGGCTTAGATGTAGTTTCCACTTACTTAACTAGGTACGTCTTGAATAGGCTTAGATGTAGTTTCCACTTACTTAACTAGGTACGTCTTGAATAGGCTTAGATGTAGTTTCCACTTACTTAACTAGGTACGTCTTGAATAGGCTTAGATGTAGTTTCCACTTACTTAACTAGGTACGTCTTGAATAGGCTTAGATGTAGTTTCCATTTACTTAACTAGGTACTTCTTGAATACGCTTAGATGTAGTTTCCACCCACTTAACTAGGTACGTCTTGAATAGGCTTAGATGCTGAAATGATGGATTATATATACGTATTTTGAAAAAAAAATTATGCGTACTGTATTCTTAAAACCATACGCACACTTTAAATGGTTTAGATTGTCATAGCAATAAAATAATTTATATCATACCGAAATTGACGTTCCACCCATAATAATTTCAAAACTAGCATATCACATTGTACTTGAAAATATCGTATATTTTCATCACTTTTGTGATGGCTGAATGTGTTGAACATTCAATAGTATATAATGAGCTGCCACTGTGACCTCATGACCGAGTAAAAAGACTCGTTATGCTCAACTTTTGACTTAAAGCATGTTAATTTGAACTGAAATTTTGATTCACCATTGAAGCTTATAATATTAAACAAGAGATATTTTGACCTAAAGCATGCCAGTTAAACATGTGACCTTTTGACTCACGATTAAGGCTTATCATGTAAAACAATAGAGACCCCTACCTGTTTAGTTACTGCCGCGCCAATTTTACAAAGTTTAAAATGAGTAAGTGTGTGTTTTCTTTTATCATATTGAAATGGATAACTACTGTCAAACAATTACGGAGTGCCTTCAGAAAGCAGCCAAGTTAACAATACCAAAACAACACCATAAAACAACAAACAACACATGGAAACCCACCACAGAAATAATCAATCTAATCAAAAAACGAAGACAATTAAGAAGACAGCACATGATAACAAGAAACAAAGAAACCAAAACGCAAATAAATAATATTAGAAATGACATTAGAACACAAATAAAACAACAAAAACAAAATAAATGGGACAACTACTGCTCAAAACTAAATGATAAAACTGACCCGAAAAAATTCTGGTCACATCTTAAAAGACTCACCAACGAAAAAACAGACACAAATAAATATCCTTCACTTGAACATAACAATACTATAGCACACACAAATAAAGAAATATCCTTCACTTGAACATAATAATACTATAGCACACACCAATAAAGAAATATCCTTCACTTGAACATAATAATACTATAGCACACACAAATAAAGAAATATCCTGCATTCGAACATAATAATACTATAGCACACAAAAATAAAGAAATATCCTTCACTTGAACATAACAATACTATAGCACACACAAATAAAGAAATATCCTTCACTTGAACATAATAATACTATAGCACACACCAATAAAGAAATATCCTTCACTTGAACATAATAATACTATAGCACACACAAATAAAGAAATATCCTGCATTCGAACATAATAATACTATAGCACACACAAATAAAGAAATATCCTTCACTTGAACATAACAATACTATAGCACACACAAATAAAGAAATATCCTTCACTTGAACATAATAATACTATAGCACACACCAATAAAGAAATATCCTTCACGGACATAATAATGCTATAGCACACAAATAAAGAAATATCCTTCACTTGAACATAATAATACTATAGCACACACCAATAAAGAAATATCCTTCACTTGAACATAATAATACTATAGCACACACCAATAAAGAAATATCCTTCACTTGAACATAATAATACAATAGCACACACAAATAAAAAATAGCCTTCACTTGAACATAATAATACTATAGCACACACAAATAAAGAAATATCCTTCACTTGAACATAATAACACTATAGCACACACAAATAAAGAAATATCCTTCACTTGAACATAATAATACAATAGCACACACAAATAAAGAAATATCCTTCACTTGAACATAATAACACTATAGCACACACAAATAAAGAAATATCCTTCACTTGAACATAATAATACTATAGCACACACAAATAAAGAAATATCCTGCATTCGAACATAATAATACTATAGCACACACAAGTAAAGAAATATCCTTCACTTGAACATAATAATACTATAGCACACACAAATAAAGAAATATCCTTCACTTGAACATAATAATATTATAGCACACACAATAAAGAAATATCCTTCACTTGAACATAATAATACTATAGCACACACCAATAAAAAATATCCTTCACTTGAACATAATAATACAATACCACACACAAATAAAGAAATATCCTTCACTTGAACATAATAATACAATAGCACACACAAATAAAGAAATATCATTCACTTGAACATAATAATACTACAGCACACACAAATAAATAAATAGCCGAAGCTTTCAAAGATCAACTTCAAAATACATTTAAAACTCACACTGATCCAGTTGTGGATACATATTTCTACAATAAAGTCACTAATCACATATTAAACAATAAAGATCAATTTGAACCAATTTTTACAATAAACATAACTGATACAAATACAAGTTCCGACGCAGATTATACAAACACGTTACTAACAAATGAAATATCCCTACAAGAACTACTAGAAGCAATAAAAAACACAAAAAACAAAGCACCAGGTGAAGATGAAATACAAGCTATCCTTCTAAAAAAGGGCACTCCGAAATTGTTTGACCACCTAAAAACACTTTTTAACCTATCTCTATTCTCAGGATACATTCCAGTTTCTTGGAAGCTTGCAAATATATTAATGTCCCATAAGGAAGGAAAGCCAGCAAATAAACCTAATAGCTATCGACCAATCAGCCTGACCAGCTGTGTAGGCAAAATTCTTGAAAGAATAATCAGTAATAGACTCTCCACATTCTTGGAGATAACATCAAAATTACCAAAAGAACAAAATGGATTCAGGAAATTTAGACAAACGACAGACCACCTAATCAGATTAACCGAAATCATAATAGATAGCTTCAATAAAAAAGAATGTACTGTCGCTTGCTTCCTTGATATCGAGAAATCATTCGACACTGTTTGGCACGATGGTCTAAGGTTCCGAATGAATGAAATGGAACTACCGCGAGGAATTATTCGCTGGTTATCTAACTTTTTGTAAAATAGAAAGTGTAGAGTGAATGTTAAAGGAACATTTTCTGAATACTTTACTCCTGAAGCTGGTGTCCCTCAGGGAGGGGTGGTTAGCCCTATACTCTTCGTCATGTATGTAAACAATATGCCATTGAAGGATCCAAATCATGGATTCTCTTCACAGTTCGCAGATGATGTGGCAGTCTGGAAAAGTGCCGCAACACCCACGATAGCAGCCACTAACATACAACCGCAACTAAATAGAATAAGTGAATATTGTCAAAATATAGAATAAAATAAACACAGCAAAAAACACAACTCGTAGTCTTTACGAAATTGACAAAGCACAAAAAACAACAGCCCGAACTATATATGAATGGCACACTACTCCAGATTGCCCCATCGGCAACATTTTTAGGTCTGACCTATGATTCAAAACTAACTTGGATCAATCATGTGAACGAAATTAAAAATAAAGTCTGACGAAGAACTAACAATGCTAGGAGTCTAACTGGTAAAAACAGTGGAGCATCTTCAGGTAACATATTAAAAATCTATAAAACATATATCAGACCAATAATAGATTATGCAGCTCCAGCATGGATAACTGCAAGCAATAAAATAAAACCAAACTACAAACAATCCAAAACACACTCCTCACAACTGCATATAGAGTTCCAAGAACTATATCACCTCAGTTCATTCACAAATACTCGAACATACCAACCATACCAGATAGACTCCTACATAGTACAATAATGTACTTTAATAACAATTAAATAAAAACGAATTACTATGCGAACTAGACAGGTACCTCATACATGATGAAGTTAGGCCTAAATATCTCTCCCCAGTTAACTTATATTTTAAATGTAAAAATGAATAAAAAATATATATTAAATAATAAAAATAATAATAATATTATATATATATATATATATATGTATTAAACAATAAAAATAATAAATATATATATATATTAAATAATAAAAAGAATAAATATATATATATATTAAATAATAAAAAGAATAAATATATATATATATTAAATAATAATAATAAATGCCACCAACAAACTTGACATTCTGCTGATAGAATAAAATAATCACTATATATGAACCACAATACATGGACATTGCCCTAAAAAGAATCAAAATAATATTTAGTTCTACAATTATAAATACCAATCCGTCAGGAGCATAAGTGCGGGGAGGAGGAAGAGGTCATAGAGAACCTGACCCTCCAGGGTATGAACTTTTCTTACCCAAAAACCGACAGACATTATAGCAACGCCACATTGAGCTATCTGCTGTGTCCACAAAGGGGAACCGACCCCTTTATTACAGCGTTGTAAATCCGTAGACTTACCGCCGTACCACCAGGGGACTGTTATTCTGCTCAGTGAAACGTTGCTATGATAAAAAATAAAATAAGAAAAGATTCAATAATATACATTATATGGTCACATTGGTAACAAACGACATACAAAAGTTGCTAACTTTATGACTGAGGCCTCACTCAGTAAGAGGTAAATATACGATAGATCTTTTCTAGAACACAAAGAGAAATCTTTATTGTAAGAAAGTGAACCTTCCCCAGGTACTAAAATATGAACTGCTGCATAGCCCAGTATCCTCACCAAATAAAAACCATTTCCCAAAATAGCTCATCCATACGTGACAAAACGCCCATAAGAAAATCGCAATACTGAAAATAGATCATAACTCATAACCAATCGTAACTCTTTAAATTAACACTCATTATTCACGTTACGCTAGGGGAGGGGGGAGTTTCACGAGCTGAATGCACGTGGAAAGACATATGTAAGGTATAATAATCATTGTAATCATCGTGGGACTACATAATCGCACCCCAGGTTTCAGTATTCCTTATTCATAAACTTACTGCTCACCCACCGGTAACAAATAAACCAACCTTTCTTCATCGGCGAAGATATCAATCTCCTTAAGTAAAATGAAAAGGTGGAGTGGCGTAACGGTACATTACCATGACAACCAGGAAGTGTTTTGGTTTACTTTCTAACGAATATTACAGGTACGACTTATTTCTGCCATGTTGTAGGTGGCGCTCTGCGTATTGCGAAGTTAGAGAGAAATGCTGTTTTTGAGTTACATTCTTGTGAGAATACCACTCTTCCGTTAAGCCGTAAAGTTTCCCATTAAGGTCATGACCCCTAGACAAAATAAGGAAATTTGAAAAACATATTGCTTGTAGTGATTTTTCTTCCCAATATCAACAACTGACTTTGCTTTCGATATGAAAAATCGCATAAGGAACTGGACGTGATAATCCAAACAGCATCACAATAAATTAGGGTTAACAAAGATATAATCAGTACGACAAAAAAGAACAGCTTTTACGTAATTTGTTTCATCTGCTGCTTCTCTGCGTAATAAGATCCACCATTAGATTTATGAAAGTTGAAACATCTCTGATCATTTCTTTCGAGTTACGTGAGAACAAATCAAAACATCAGTTTGGTGAGTTCTTGAACGTGGAAATCTATTTACTTCCGTCTCACAGTAAATAACCACGCTGTAAACTTTTATTTTCTATTCAGAGTTCGTGTGACATTAATGTTATATACGCAAAGTTTATGTATCGTTTTAAATTGACGTTAGGTGTTAAAGTTTCTCATAATTTTGTTGTAGTGAATTCTGACACAAATAACAGTTTGAAAGTAGAACTACTGTTTTCCTTACTGAAAACTGTAGTGTGGGAGACTACAGTGTGATGTTTGTACACACTGTGTTTTTATCAGTTAAAACTGTAGTGTGGGAGACTACAGTGTGATGTTTGTACACACTGTGTTTTTATCAGTTAAAACTGTTGTGTGGGAGACTACAGTGTGATGTTTGTACACACTGTGTTTTTATCAGTTGAAACTGTTGTGTGGGAGACTACAGTGTGTGTTTGTACACACTATATTTTTATTAGTGAAAATTGTAGTGTGTGTTTGTACACACAATGTTTTTATTTGTGAAAACTGTAGTGTAGGGGACTACAGTGTCATGTTTGTACACACAACGTTTTTATTTGTGAAAACTGTA
Organism: Tachypleus tridentatus; assembly: GCF_004210375.1. Taxonomy (NCBI): domain Eukaryota; kingdom Metazoa; phylum Arthropoda; class Merostomata; order Xiphosura; family Limulidae; genus Tachypleus; species Tachypleus tridentatus. The sequence continues at coordinate 33,356,615 of NW_027467777.1, read as the reverse complement.
GTGTAGGGGACTACAGTGTCATGTTTGTACACACAACGTTTTTATTAATGAAAACTGTAGTGTAGGGGACTACAGTGTGATGTTTGTAAATACTGTGTTTTTATCAGTTAAAACTGTAGTGTGGGAGACTACAGTGTGATGTTTGTACACACTGTGTTTTTATCAGTTGAAACTGTAGTGTGGGAGACTACAGTGTGATGTTTGTACACACTGTGTTTTTATCAGTTGAAACTGTTGTGTGGGAGACTACAGTGTGATGTTTGTACACACTGTGTTTTTATCAGTTGAAACTGTTGTGTGGGAGACTACAGTGTGTGTTTGTACACACTATATTTTTATTAGTGAAAATTGTAGTGTGTGTTTGTACACACAATGTTTTTATTTGTGAAAACTGTAGTGTGTTTGTACACACTATGTTTTTATTTGTGAAAACTGTAGTGTAGGGGAACACAGTGTCATGTTTGTACACACAATGTTTTTATTGATGAAAACTGTAGTGTAGGGGACTACAGTGTCATGTTTGTACACACAATGTTTTTATTAATGAAAACTGTAGTGTAGGGGACTACAGTGTCATGTTTGTACACACAATGTTTTTATTAATGAAAACTGTAGTGTAGGGGACTACAGTGTCATGTTTGTACACACAATGTTTTTATTAATGAAAACTGTAGTGTATGGGGACTACAGTGTCATGTTTGTACACACAATGTTTTTATTAATGAAAACTGTAGTGTATGGGGACTACAGTGTCATGTTTGTACACACAATGTTTTTATTAATGAAAACTGTAGTGTAGGGGACTACAGTGTCATGTTTGTACACACAATGTTTTTATCACTGAAAACTGTAGTCTTAATTCTGACAAATTCGGACAAATGCAATATCATATTAAATGATGTTTATGCTGCGAAACCTACATAATGAGCTACACGTGCTTTGTACACGGGCATTAAACCTCGATGTTTAGCGTTAGAAACCTTCAAACTTACCTCTTAACCACTGGGACGATTGGATTGGGGCTTTTATAGGACCAGTGTAAGAAGAAAAACTTTATCAGATTAAAACAAACCAGCGTGATTGTTCGCCAAGTTTCAACACAAACATATATAAAATTGTTGCATGTCGTGTTTCAATCTTCTTACTAGTCATGACCGATAGCAGGCAGGAATGCCGACAAAACTAGCTACACGGAACAGTGAAAGAAATCGATAGAATATAGAACCCTCATCTGGTATCTTTCAGCTACCACGCACCAAATCTAATCGGTTTGTTTTAACTTATGTAAAATTTCCACAGTTTCTGTTTTCACAGATCAGACACATACTTTTTATACAACAAGAAAGGTATTAGAAGACTGTTTCTTCCAGAGTCCAGGAAGGAATGACTAAATTCGCCATATTTGGACTCGGATCCGGACAACGTTTCTAGTATGTCATATTCATATTAGTCATATTCAAGGGTTGTTATCTGCTTGTTCTAATTCTGTCTTCTTCTAGAGCACAGAGAGCAAATTTTAATTGTTTGGAATAGTTTCGATTACTCATGGTAAATGTTCCCTTACCTCAAAAGGTTTTAACTAATCGATTCATTACAAGTTATCGGTATCATTACATCTGGCCAGTTATCTGTATCAATACATCCAGCCAGTTATCGGTATTATTTCATCTGGCCAATTATCTATATCATTACGCCCGACCAGTTATCGGTATCATTACATCCAGCCAGTTATCTGTATCATTACATCCAGTCAGTTATCGGTATCATTACATCTGGCCAATTATCTATATCATTACGCCCGACCAGTTATCGGTATCATTACATCTGGCCAGTTATCTGTATCAATACATCCAGCCAGTTATCGGTATCATTACATCCAGTCAGTTATCGGTATCATTACATCTGGCCAATTATCTATATCATTACGCCCGACCAGTTATCTGTATCATTACATCCAGCCAGTTATCGGTATCATTACATCCAGCCAGTTATCGGTATCATTACATCCAGCCAGTTATCTGTATCATTACATCCAGTCAGTTATCTATATCGTTACATCCAGCCAGTTATCTGTATCAATACATCCAGCCAGTTATCTATATCATTACATCCAGCCAGTTATCTGTATCATTACATCTGGCCAATTATCTGTATCATTACATCCAGCCAGTTATCTGTATCATTACATCTGGCCAATTATCTGTATCATTACATCTGGCCAATTATCTGTATCATTACATCCAGCCAGTTATCGGTATCATTACATCCAGCCAGTTATCGGTATCATTACATCCAGTCAGTTATCGGTATCATTACATCTGGCCAATTATCTATATCATTACGCCCGGCCAGTTATCGGTATCATTACATCCAGCCAGTTATCGGTATCATTACATCCAGCCAGTTATCTGTATCATTACATCCAGTCAGTTATCGGTATCATTACATCTGGCCAATTATCTGTATCATTACATCCAGCCAGTTATCTGTATCATTACATCTAGCCAATTATCTGTATCATTACATCCAGCCAGTTATCTGTATCATTACATCCAGTCAGTTATCTGTATCATTACATCCAGCCAGTTATCTATATCATTACATCCAGCCAGTTATCGGTATCATTACATCCAGCCAGTTATCTATATCATTACATCCAGCTAGTTATCTGTATCATTACATCCAGTCAGTTATCGGTATCATTACATCTGGCCAGTTATCTGTATCATTACATCCAGCCAGTTATCTGTATCATTACATCCAGCCAGTTATCTGTATCATTACATCCAGCCAGTTATCTGTATCATTACATCCAGCCAGTTATCTGTATCATTACATCCAGCCAGTTATCTGTATCATTACATCCAGCCAGTTATCTGTATCATTACATCCAGCCAGTTATCTGTATCATTACATCCAGCCAGTTATCTGTATCATTACATCCAGTCAGTTATCTATATCATTACATCCATCAGTTATCTGTATCATTACATCCAGCCAGTTATCGGTATCATTACATCCAGTCAGTTATCGGTATCATTACATCCAGCCAGTTATCTGTATCATTACATCCAGCCAGTTATCTGTATCATTACATCCAGCCAGTTATCTGTATCATTACATCCAGTCAGTTATCTGTATCATTACATCCAGTCAGTTATCTGTATCATTACATCCAGTCAGTTATCTGTATCATTACATCCAGTCAGTTATCTATATCATTACATCCAGCCAGTTATCTGTATCATTACATCCAGTCAGTTATCTGTATCATTACATCCAGCCAGTTATCTGTATCATTACATCCAGCCAGTTATCTGTATCATTACATCCAGCCAGTTATCTGTATCATTACATCCAGCCAGTTATCTGTATCATTACATCCAGCCAGTTATCTGTATCATTACATCCAGCCAGTTATCTATATCATTACATCCAGCCAGTTATCTGTATCATTACATCCAGCCAATTATCTGTATCATTACATCCAGCCAGTTATCTATATCATTACATCCAGCCAGTTATCTGTATCATTACATCCAGCCAGTTATCGGTATCATTACATCCAGCCAGTTATCTATATCATTACATCCAGCCAGTTATCTGTATCATTACATCCAGCCAGTTATCTATATCATTACATCCAGCCAGTTATCTATATCATTACATCCAGCCAGTTATCTATATCATTACATCCAGCCAGTTATCGGTATCATTACATCCAGCCAGTTATCTGTATCATTACATCCAGTCAGTTATCGGTATCATTACATCCAGCCAGTTATCTATATCATTACATCCAGCCAGTTATCGGTATCATTACATCCAGCCAGTTATCTATATCATTACATCCAGCCAGTTATCGGTATCATTACATCCAGCCAGTTATCTGTATCATTACATCCAGTCAGTTATCGGTATCATTACATCTGGCCAATTATCTGTATCATTACATCCAGCCAGTTATCTATATCATTACATCCAGCCAGTTATCAGTTATCGGTATCATTACATCCAGCCAGTTATCGGTATCATTACATCCAGCCAGTTATCTGTATCATTACATCCAGCCAGTTATCTGTATCATTACATCCAGCCAGTTATCTGTATCATTACATCCAGCCAGTTATCGGTATCATTACATCCAGCCAGTTATCTGTATCATTACATCCAGCCAGTTATCTGTATCATTACATCCAGCCAGTTATCTGTATCATTACATCCAGCCAGTTATCGGTATCATTACATCCAGCCAGTTATCTGTATCATTACATCCAGTCCAGTTATTACATCCAGTCAGTATCATTACATCCAGTCAGTTATCGGTATCATTACATCCAGTCAGTTATCGGTATCACATCCATCCAGTTATCTATATCATTACATCCATCAGTTATCTGTATCATTACATCCAGTCAGTTATCTGTATCATTACATCCAGCCAGTTATCGGTATATTACATCAGTTATTACATCCAGTCAGTTATCTGTATCATTACATCCAGTCAGTTATCGGTATCATTACATCCAGCCAGTTATCTGTATCATTACATCCAGTCAGTTATCTGTATCATTACATCCAGCCAGTTATCGGTATCATTACATCCAGCCAGTTATCTGTATCATTACATCCAGTCAGTTATCTGTATCATTACATCCCAGTATCATTACAGTTATCTGTATCATTACATCCAGCCAGTTATCTGTATCATTACATCCAGTCAGTTATCGGTATCATTACATCCAGCCAGTTATCTGTATCATTACATCCAGCCAGTTATCTATATCATTACATCCAGCCAGTTATCTGTATCATTACATCCAGCCAGTTATCTGTATCATTACATCCAGCCAGTTATCTGTATCATTACATCCAGCCAGTTATCTGTATCATTACATCCAGTCAGTTATCGGTATCATTACATCCAGCCAGTTATCTGTATCATTACATCCAGTCAGTTATCGGTATCATTACATCCAGCCAGTTATCGGTATCATTACATCCAGTCAGTTATCGGTATCATTACATCCAGCCAGTTATCTGTATCATTACATCCAGCCAGTTATCTGTATCATTACATCCAGCCAGTTATCTGTATCATTACATCCAGTCAGTTATCGGTATCATTACATCCAGCCAGTTATCTGTATCATTACATCCAGTCAGTTATCGGTATCATTACATCCAGTCAGTTATCTGTATCATTACATCCAGCCAGTTATCTATATCATTACATCCAGTCAGTATCATATCTGTATCATTACATCCAGTCAGTTATCGGTATCATTACATCCAGCCAGTTATCTGTATCATTACATCCAGCCAGTTATCTATATCATTACATCCAGTCAGTTATCTGTATCATTACATCCAGTCAGTTATCGGTATCATTACATCCAGCCAGTTATCTGTATCATTACATCCAGCCAGTTATCTATATCATTACATCCAGCCAGTTATCTATATCATTACATCCAGTCAGTTATCGGTATCATTACATCCAGTCAGTTATCTGTATCATTACATCCAGTCAGTTATCGGTATCATTACATCCAGCCAGTTATCTGTATCATTACATCCAGCCAGTTATCTGTATCATTACATCCAGTCAGTTATCGGTATCATTACATCTGGCCAATTATCTGTATCATTACATCCAGCCAGTTATCTATATCATTACATCCAGTCAGTTATCTGTATCATTACATCCAGCCAGTTATCTATATCATTACATCCAGCCAGTTATCTGTATCATTACATCCAGTCAGTTATCGGTATCATTACATCCAGCCAGTTATCTGTATCATTACATCCAGTCAGTTATCGGTATCATTACATCCAGTCAGTTATCGGTATCATTACATCCAGCCAGTTATCTATATCATTACATCCAGTCAGTTATCGGTATCATTACATCCAGCCAGTTATCTGTATCATTACATCCAGCCAGTTATCTGTATCATTACATCCAGTCAGTTATCGGTATCATTACATCCAGTCAGTTATCTATATCATTACATCCAGTCAGTTATCTGTATCATTACATTCAGTCAGTTATCTATATCATTACATCCAGCCAGTTATCTGTATCATTACATCCAGTCAGTTATCTGTATCATTACATCCAGCCAGTTATCTGTATCATTACATCCAGCCAGTTATCTATATCATTACATCCAGCCAGTTATCTGTATCATTACATCTGGCCAATTATCTGTATCATTACATCCAGCCAGTTATCGGTATCATTACATCCAGTCAGTTATCTATATCATTACATCCAGTCAGTTATCTGTATCATTACATTCAGTCAGTTATCTATATCATTACATCCAGCCAGTTATCTGTATCATTACATCCAGTCAGTTATCTGTATCATTACATCCAGCCAGTTATCTGTATCATTACATCCAGCCAGTTATCTATATCATTACATCCAGCCAGTTATCTGTATCATTACATCTGGCCAATTATCTGTATCATTACATCCAGCCAGTTATCGGTATCATTACATCCAGCCAGTTATCTATATCATTACATCCAGCCAGTTATCTGTATCATTACATCTGGCCAATTATCTGTATCATTACATCCAGCCAGTTATCTATATCATTACATCCAGCCAGTTATCTGTATCATTACATCTGGCCAATTATCTGTATCATTACATCCAGCCAGTTATCGGTATCATTACATTACATCCAGCCAGTTATCTATATCATTACATCCAGCCAGTTATCTGTATCATTACATCCAGCCAGTTATCTATATCATTACATCCAGCCAGTTATCTATATCATTACATCCAGCCAGTTATCTATATCATTACATCCAGCCAGTTATCGGTATCATTACATCCAGCCAGTTATCTGTATCATTACATCCAGTCAGTTATTATATCATTACATCCAGCCAGTTATCTATATCATTACATCCAGCCAGTTATCGGTATCATTACATCCAGCCAGTTATCTATATCATTACATCCAGCCAGTTATCGGTATCATTACATCCAGCCAGTTATCTGTATCATTACATCCAGTCAGTTATCGGTATCATTACATCTGGCCAATTATCTGTATCATTACATCCAGCCAGTTATCTATATCATTACATCCAGCCAGTTATCTATATCATTACATCCAGTCAGTTATCGGTATCATTACATCCAGCCAGTTATCTGTATCATTACATCCAGCCAGTTATCTATATCATTACATCCAGCCAGTTATCTGTATCATTACATCCAGTCAGTTATCGGTATCATTACATCCAGCCAGTTATCTATATCATTACATCCAGTCAGTTATCGGTATCATTACATCCAGCCAGTTATCTGTATCATTACATCCAGCCAGTTATCTATATCATTACATCCAGCCAGTTATCTGTATCATTACATCCAGTCAGTTATCGGTATCATTACATCCAGCCAGTTATCTGTATCATTACATCCAGTCAGTTATCGGTATCATTACATCCAGTCAGCTATCGGTATCATTACATCCAGCCAGTTATCTATATCATTACATCCAGTCAGTTATCTGTATCATTACATCCAGTCAGTTATCGGTATCATTACATCCAGCCAGTTATCTGTATCATTACATCCAGTCAGTTATCGGTATCATTACATCCAGCCAGTTATCTGTATCATTACATCCAGCCAGTTATCATTACATCCAGCCAGATCGGTATCATTACATCCAGTCAGTTATCTGTATCATTACATCCAGTCAGTTATCGGTATCATTACATCCAGCCAGTTATCTGTATCATTACATCCAGTCAGTTATCTGTATCATTACATCCAGTCAGTTATCGGTATCATTACATCCAGTCAGTTATCTGTATCATTACATCCAGCCAGTTATCTGTATCATTACATCCAGCCAGTTATCTATATCATTACATCCAGCCAGTTATCTGTATCATTACATCCAGTCAGTTAGTATCATTACATCCAGTCAGTTATCTGTATCATTACATCCAGTCAGTTATCGGTATCATTACATCCAGCCAGTTATCTGTATCATTACATCCAGCCAGTTATCTGTATCATTACATCCAGTCAGTTATCGGTATCATTACAGCTGGCCAATTATCTGTATCATTACATCCAGCCAGTTATCTATATCATTACATCCAGTCAGTTATCGGTATCATTACATCCAGCCAGTTATCTGTATCATTACATCCAGCCAGTTATCTATATCATTACATCCAGCCAGTTATCTGTATCATTACATCCAGTCAGTTATCGGTATCATTACATCCAGCCAGTTATCTGTATCATTACATCCAGTCAGTTATCGGTATCATTACATCCAGTCAGTTATCGGTATCATTACATCCAGTCAGTTATCGGTATCATTACATCCAGCCAGTTATCTGTATCATTACATCCAGCCAGTTATCTATATCATTACATCCAGCCAGTTATCTGTATCATTACATCCAGTCAGTTATCGGTATCATTACATCCAGCCAGTTATCTGTATCATTACATCCAGTCAGTTATCGGTATCATTACATCCAGTCAGTTATCGGTATCATTACATCCAGCCAGTTATCTATATCATTACATCCAGTCAGTTATCTGTATCATTACATCCAGTCAGTTATCGGTATCATTACATCCAGCCAGTTATCTGTATCATTACATCCAGCCAGTTATCTATATCATTACATCCAGTCAGTTATCTGTATCATTACATCCAGTCAGTTATCGGTATCATTACATCCAGCCATTTATCTGTATCATTACATCCAGCCAGTTATCTATATCATTACATCCAGCCAGTTATCTATATCATTACATCCAGTCAGTTATCGGTATCATTACATCCAGTCAGTTATCTGTATCATTACATCCAGTCAGTTATCGGTATCATTACATCCAGCCAGTTATCTGTATCATTACATCCAGCCAGTTATCTGTATCATTACATCCAGTCAGTTATCGGTATCATTACATCCAGCCAGTTATCTGTATCATTACATCCAGCCAGTTATCTATATCATTACATCCAGTCAGTTATCTGTATCATTACATCCAGCCAGTTATCTATATCATTACATCCAGCCAGTTATCTGTATCATTACATCCAGTCAGTTATCGGTATCATTACATCCAGCCAGTTATCTGTATCATTACATCCAGTCAGTTATCGGTATCATTACATCCAGTCAGTTATCGGTATCATTACATCCAGCCAGTTATCTATATCATTACATCCAGTCAGTTATCGGTATCATTACATCCAGCCAGTTATCTGTATCATTACATCCAGCCAGTTATCTGTATCATTACATCCAGTCAGTTATCGGTATCATTACATCCAGTCAGTTATCTATATCATTACATCCAGTCAGTTATCTGTATCATTACATTCAGTCAGTTATCTATATCATTACATCCAGCCAGTTATCTGTATCATTACATCCAGTCAGTTATCTGTATCATTACATCCAGCCAGTTATCTGTATCATTACATCCAGCCAGTTATCTATATCATTACATCCAGCCAGTTATCTGTATCATTACATCTGGCCAATTATCTGTATCATTACATCCAGCCAGTTATCGGTATCATTACATCCAGTCAGTTATCTATATCATTACATCCAGTCAGTTATCTGTATCATTACATTCAGTCAGTTATCTATATCATTACATCCAGCCAGTTATCTGTATCATTACATCCAGTCAGTTATCTGTATCATTACATCCAGCCAGTTATCTGTATCATTACATCCAGCCAGTTATCTATATCATTACATCCAGCCAGTTATCTGTATCATTACATCTGGCCAGTTATCTGTATCATTACATCCAGCCAGTTATCGGTATCATTACATCCAGCCAGTTATCTATATCATTACATCCAGCCAGTTATCTGTATCATTACATCTGGCCAATTATCTGTATCATTACATCCAGCCAGTTATCTATATCATTACATCCAGCCAGTTATCTGTATCATTACATCTGGCCAATTATCTGTATCATTACATCCAGCCAGTTATCGGTATCATTACATCCAGCCAGTTATCTATATCATTACATCCAGCCAGTTATCTGTATCATTACATCCAGCCAGTTATCTATATCATTACATCCAGCCAGTTATCTATATCATTACATCCAGCCAGTTATCTATATCATTACATCCAGCCAGTTATCGGTATCATTACATCCAGCCAGTTATCTGTATCATTACATCCAGTCAGTTATCAATATCATTACATCCAGCCAGTTATCTATATCATTACATCCAGCCAGTTATCGGTATCATTACATCCAGCCAGTTATCTATATCATTACATCCAGCCAGTTATCGGTATCATTACATCCAGCCAGTTATCTGTATCATTACATCCAGTCAGTTATCGGTATCATTACATCTGGCCAATTATCTGTATCATTACATCCAGCCAGTTATCTATATCATTACATCCAGCCAGTTATCTATATCATTACATCCAGTCAGTTATCGGTATCATTACATCCAGCCAGTTATCTGTATCATTACATCCAGCCAGTTATCTATATCATTACATCCAGCCAGTTATCTGTATCATTACATCCAGTCAGTTATCGGTATCATTACATCCAGCCAGTTATCTATATCATTACATCCAGTCAGTTATCGGTATCATTACATCCAGCCAGTTATCTGTATCATTACATCCAGCCAGTTATCTATATCATTACATCCAGCCAGTTATCTGTATCATTACATCCAGTCAGTTATCGGTATCATTACATCCAGCCAGTTATCTGTATCATTACATCCAGTCAGTTATCGGTATCATTACATCCAGTCAGCTATCGGTATCATTACATCCAGCCAGTTATCTATATCATTACATCCAGTCAGTTATCTGTATCATTACATCCAGTCAGTTATCGGTATCATTACATCCAGCCAGTTATCTGTATCATTACATCCAGTCAGTTATCGGTATCATTACATCCAGTCAGTTATCGGTATCATTACATCCAGCCAGTTATCTATATCATTACATCCAGTCAGTTATCTGTATCATTACATCCAGTCAGTTATCGGTATCATTACATCCAGCCAGTTATCTGTATCATTACATCCAGCCAGTTATCTATATCATTACATCCAGCCAGTTATCTATATCATTACATCCAGTCAGTTACCGGTATCATTACATCCAGTCGGTTATCTGTATCATTACATCCAGTCAGTTATCGGTATCATTACATCCAGCCAGTTATCTGTATCATTACATCCAGCCAGTTATCTGTATCATTACATCCAGTCAGTTATCGGTATCATTACATCCAGCCAGTTATCTGTATCATTACATCCAGCCAGTTATCTATATCATTACATCCAGCCAGTTATCTATATCATTACATCCAGCCAGTTATCTGTATCATTACATCCAGTCAGTTATCGGTATCATTACATCCAGCCAGTTATCTGTATCATTACATCCAGTCAGTTATCGGTATCATTACATCCAGCCAGTTATCGGTATCATTACATCCAGTCAGTTATCGGTATCATTACATCCAGCCAGTTATCTGTATCATTACATCCAGCCAGTTATCTATATCATTACATCCAGCCAGTTATCTGTATCATTACATCCAGTCAGTTATCGGTATCATTACATCCAGCCAGTTATCTGTATCATTACATCCAGTCAGTTATCGGTATCATTACATCCAGTCAGCTATCGGTATCATTACATCCAGCCAGTTATCTATATCATTACATCCAGTCAGTTATCTGTATCATTACATCCAGTCAGTTATCGGTATCATTACATCCAGCCAGTTATCTGTATCATTACATCCAGTCAGTTATCGGTATCATTACATCCAGTCAGTTATCGGTATCATTACATCCAGCCAGTTATCTATATCATTACATCCAGTCAGTTATCTGTATCATTACATCCAGTCAGTTATCGGTATCATTACATCCAGCCATTTATCTGTATCATTACATCCAGCCAGTTATCTATATCATTACATCCAGCCAGTTATCTATATCATTACATCCAGTCAGTTATCGGTATCATTACATCCAGTCAGTTATCTGTATCATTACATCCAGTCAGTTATCGGTATCATTACATCCAGCCAGTTATCTGTATCATTACATCCAGCCAGTTATCTGTATCATTACATCCAGTCAGTTATCGGTATCATTACATCTGGCCAATTATCTGTATCATTACATCCAGCCAGTTATCTATATCATTACATCCAGTCAGTTATCGGTATCATTACATCCAGCCAGTTATCTGTATCATTACATCCAGCCAGTTATCTATATCATTACATCCAGCCAGTTATCTGTATCATTACATCCAGTCAGTTATCGGTATCATTACATCCAGCCAGTTATCTGTATCATTACATCCAGTCAGTTATCGGTATCATTACATCCAGTCAGTTATCGGTATCATTACATCCAGCCAGTTATCTATATCATTACATCCAGTCAGTTATCGGTATCATTACATCCAGCCAGTTATCTGTATCATTACATCCAGCCAGTTATCTGTATCATTACATCCAGTCAGTTATCGGTATCATTACATCCAGCCAGTTATCTATATCATTACATCCAGTCAGTTATCGGTATCATTACATCCAGCCAGTTATCTGTATCATTACATCCAGCCAGTTATCTGTATCATTACATCCAGTCAGTTATCTGTATCATTACATCCAGTCAGTTATCGGTATCATTACATCCAGTCAGTTATCTATATCATTACATCCAGTCAGTTATCTGTATCATTACATTCAGTCAGTTATCTATATCATTACATCCAGCCAGTTATCGGTATCATTACATCCAGCCAGTTATCTATATCATTACATCCAGCCAGTTATCTGTATCATTACATCCAGCCAGTTATCTGTATCATTACATCCAGTCAGTTATCGGTATCATTACATCCAGCCAGTTATCTGTATCATTACATCCAGCCAGTTATCTATATCATTACATCCAGTCAGTTATCTATATCATTACATCCAGCCAGTTATCTGTATCATTACATCTGGCCAATTATCTGTATCATTACATCTAGCCAGTTATACGTATTATTTCTTATGACAGATATAAACTGTTTCCTTCATTGGTTCTAGGAAAGTTTAGGAAAATCGGTTCGATGAAATACTAGCAACTGCACGTGTGGATTGGTGGTCAGCGTATCGGTTTATTGAAACAGGATCCCGAAGTTCGCAAAATGTGGTCCACACCTTCAGGTGTGAGCGCGTTATAAAAGGTACAGTAAATATCTCGCTATCTGGTTCAAAACCAGGCAGACAGATGACGCCGCTGTCTAGTGATCTAGTTCGAAACTAGAGACGGCTATACCTAAGCCCTTGGGTACTCTGATTGGACCGTTAACATGGGGAACCTAAGAGGTTGAGAAACTTCGAGTTCTATCAGCAAAGGTTCTCTGAAAGCTATGCGATATGTTGATATATTGATTTACTCTTATTAATGTATTCATGTATTATTTGTTACACTTAATGACCACGACAGTTCCATAAAACTGATAAAGATTTTTCCCTGTAGATTAATTATCTCGATATCTTGAAGATAACATGAACACATCAAAAGATTCTTTTATGAGCCCAAGTTGTACACAATTAATGAGGACACTACAGAAAATTGGCAACCAACTACATATCCAACTACATTGTGTCTTATTAACGAACATAGCTACTAGAGACGATGAACACGAGATGAGAGGTCTTGACCTTTTGAACAGCGTATGATTCTAAATGTCAGAGATTCGTTGTAGCTCAGCGACCCAACCGTTCTTATCAGTAACTGACAGTCTGCTAATTCCAGTGCTGATTATCTTATTATAAGTTAAGTATCCGATAAGATGAAGAATGAAAGGACATCAGAACAACTGGCTGTTTATATACGTTAATATTGTTTATAATCTATATTATCATGTGTTGTTTATAGTCTATATTATCATGTGTTGTTTATAGTTTATATTATCATGTGTTGTTTATAGTTTATATTACCATCTATTGTTTATACTATATATTACCATCTATTGTTTATACTATATATTACCATCTATTGTTTATACTATATATTAGCATCTATTGTTTATACTATATATTACCATCTATTGTTTATACTATATATTACCATCTATTGTTTATACTATATAATATCATCTATTGTTTATAGTATATATTATCATCTATTGTTTATAGTTAATATTACTATCTATTGTTTAAAGTTTATGTTACCATCTATTGTTTATAGATCATGTTATTATTTGCTGTTTATAGTTCATGTTATCATTTGCTGTTTATAGTTCATGTTATTATTTGCTGTTTATAGTTCATGTTATCATTTGCTGTTGATAGTTCATGTTATCATTTGCTGTTTATAGTTCATGTTGTCATTTGCTGTTTATAGTTCATGTTATTATTTGCTGTCTATAGTTCATGTTATTGTTTGCTGTTTATAGTTCATGTTATTATTTGCTGTTTATAGTTCGTGTTATTATTTGTTGTTTATAGTTCATGTTATTATTTGCTGTTTATAGTTCTTGTTATTATTTGCTGTTTATAGTTCATGTTATCATCTCTTGTGTATAGATGACAAAGAAACAAATATTAATTACTAATTAAATGAAGGCTACACGCAACTTGACAAACAAGGAAAGCATCTTTAGTCGCTCGATGCTTCAGTTTAACAAACATACAATCCCTGGCAGGACTATACTGGGTGTGACCTAGTGGTTAGCGTCACCAAGTAGGATCTTGGTTGGAGTCTGTTGCCCTACAAATACGTACCGAATTTTGGATTTGTACATGTGGTGTAAGCGTGATGCTCAAATTGTACTATTCGGTCATACAAGAGTAGTTCGAGAGTTGGCGGTAGGTGTTGGCCATTGTGTAAGTTTGGTGCGAATGTCCGAGACAGTATATCAAGCATATGATAAATAGTCGGTTTTGCGTGAAGCTTTACAAAGTGGTATCTACGCAGAGCCGACCCTGATTTTGACCTTACTGAAGCATCTGGTCAGCAGCAGTCTACATTTGAGCTACTCTAAAATCGAATAGTGTAGAACCAGATCCTGCAGCAACGAAACACAAACCATGAACCCTCGTTTGCACAGTTTGTTTGTCTGTCGAACTTCACGCAGCTACTCGAGGAATACTTGTGCTGGTTGTCTAATTTAGAAGTGGTAAACTAAAGGAAAGTCAGTTAGTCAAAACCACCCCTACCATATTCTTGGGTTACTCCTTCCCAACGAATAGTGGGATTTATCGTCACATTAAAACGCCATCACTGCTGAAAGGTAATAGAGTTTGAACCCGTGTCCAACGGATTGCGAGTCGAGCGCCCCCTTATCTGCCAGACCATGTCGCACCCCTTTTAAGTATTAAAAAGTAAATAGTTACATTCGAGTAGCTCGTAAGGCCTCACTGCTCATACGCGTAGCCCTAACTCCTTGTCAGGAAACATATTTACTGACAAACAGTTCAACTCTAAAACGCCACCTGTATAGTGAGGAGTTTCAGACGGAAAATTTGGTGCTGTAAATAGAAATTTATTAAATAAATTAAAGCAACATAAACATATATATATATGTATAAATGTATTTTCCTATTCAGTTAATTAGTCAATTATCAAAGATAATTGTTACAAGTAATAACGGATTTGTGGTTATCGCTTTCATTAATTGGTAGAGTTAATTCGACCATAATCAGTAAATAAGTTACATTCTGTGGTACAGTCTTCCTCAAAAAATTAATTAGAGAAGGAAACCAAGTGGATTTCATCAGCTTCCTATTTTGGAACGCTAACCACCGAGTTCTAGCCCGACCGGTTTAATCGGAGCGTACGTCACCACGAACGTGGATATGTACCAGCACTCTCACTTCAACACGTGCTCGTTTTGTAAAACATATAAATGAGTGATTGGCATGTGTTAAACTGTATTATAACGTATATTTTCGCAACCTTATTTAAGTTTAATGGTACTAATCTACTCACGAATAACTTTAACAATAATTAAAACAAACAAGTTGAAATATACATTAATCCGATAAGCTATTATTATGTTTGAATAACCCCATCTGTTTGATAATTATATAACAAAGTTCCGAATTAGGACGTGTATTTTCCACGAATCCCAAATCACCAATCTAGTGATCCAGTGAAAAGTTGCCACCAAAGTTCGCTCGGTCTCTATGGTGACACGTTTAGCGCTGACGTAGACGATTCAACCGTCAATTCCCAACCGTTTCGCAATGCAATACATCTTGGGTTCTTATGTCAAGAGAAACACGTCACGGTATTTCTGAGAAAGAATATTCGAATAGTTAGAGAGTCAATTAAGCGACAAAAGACATAAGATTTAAAAACAACGCAGCTTTCAAAATTCTCCACACCAGACGACATTCGTTCTTCAAGAGCGAACAGTTGGTTCAGGTTGAAAACAACGGTAGATGTTCTAAAGTGCTTATTTGTTTTGGACATTATTTATAAATACAAATGAAACTAGAGAACCCTGTAATGTCCGCCATGACCTATTCTGTTTTAATCACGAAGCCACACAACAGAATGTTTGTGCTACGTGAGCCACAGCAACTGGAAACCCAACTTTTCACGTCGTAAGAGATTTAAGACGGGCCTTAATTATATTGGACTTTAACCATTGCTTATGGAAAAAAAAAAAGAGGTTATTATTTCACCAGATGGAGCCAGTTGTAAACAGTCGATAAAGTGATTTTCTTCTTCACCAGATGGCAATCAAGTCATTAAACAATAAAAGCCGAAGTTCAGTCTTCATCTAAAAAGTAAATGAATTTATTAGGAACGTTTTTCTTAAGTTTATTTAGTTTGGTTTGACAAAAGAGAACAAGAACGTTTTACATAAAAATGTGTTAAATGATAGAAAGGTTTGTTCGACATCTGAAGAGATTGTTTATTTTGAACTTCGCGCAAAATACACGAGGGCTATCTGCGTTAGCCGTCCCTAAATTAGCACCGTAAGAATAGAGGAAAGCCAACTGTTGGGGTACTCTTTTACCAACAAATAGTGGGATTGAAAAGAACATTATAACGTCCCTACAGCTGAAAATGCAAGCATATTTGGTGGGACAAGGATTTGAACCAGCGACCCTCAGATTATGAATCGAGCGCCCACTATCCTCCTGGCCATGCCGGGCCTATATGTGAAGAGAGATATATGTGAATATCATTAGTTATTATAATACATATAATATCATCAGTTATTATAATACATATAATATCATACGTTATTATAATACATATAATATCATAAGTTATTATAATACACATAATATCATAAGTTATTATAATACACATAATATCATAAGTTATTATAATACATATAATATCATACGTTATTATAATACACATAATATCATAAGTTATTATAATACACATAATATTATAAGTTATTATAATACATATAATATCATACGTTATTATAATACATATAATATCATAAGTTATTATAATACATAAAATAGCATAAGTTATTATAATACATATAATATCATAAGTTATTATAATACACATAATATCATAAGTTATTATAATACACATAATATCATAAGTTATTATAATACACATATTATCATAAGTTATTATAATACATATAATATCATAAGTTATTATAATACATAAAATATCATAAGTTATTATAATACACATATTATCATAAGTTATTATAGTACAGGTGAATATTATGTTTTTTAAATTAAAATGTATTTCTCTCAAGACCCGGATGCATGTCTTGTCGTCAAGACACAATCTAACAGTGTTTTCAAAATAAGATATCGTGACGAGGGTAGGTGAGTTATAAATTAAATTACTTAGAACATATAAATTAGAACATCTAAGTAAGAAACAAGTGACGCTTAGAACATATTGAAACAGTAGTAATGATTACAATAACAAAGGGCCCGGGCCTGGCCAGGTGGTTAAGGAATTCAACTCGTAATATGCGGGTCGCGGGTTAAAATCCCTGTTACACCAAACATGCAGGCTTTTTCAGCCGTAGGGGCGTTATTATGTGACGGTCAATCCCACTATTCGTTGGTAAAAGAGTAGCCCAAGAGTTGGCGGTGGGTAATGATGACTAGCTGCCTTCCCTCTAGCCTTACACTGCTAAATTAGGGACGGCTAGCGCAGATAGCCCTCGTGTAGCTTTGCGCGAAAATCAAAAACAAACAAACAATAAAGTTAATATTCATATGATTATCTGTGATAAACCAAAACAAAGTTCGTTTATTTGTTGAATTTCGCACAAAGATGGATATTTGGTTAATCTCTAATTTTAAACTGATAAAATGGAAAGAAGGCTACTAAGGAACAACACCCACCGACAACTGTTAACCTAGTCTTCATCAAACACTGGTAGATTTTATCGGTACATTATAACTACCTCAGAGTTGAATGGGTGAGTGTGTGTGTGACCGTTAGGTCATGTCACGCCATATAAAATTAAGGATTGTTTTTTCGTTTTCTTTTTTTTTGAATTTTGCACAAAGCTGCACGAGGGCTATCTGTGCTAGCCGTCCCTAATTTAGCAGTGTAAGACTAGAGGGAAGGCAGCTAGTCATCACCATCCACCGCCAACTCTTGGGCTACTCTTTTACCAACGAATAGTGGGATTGACCGTCACATAATAACGCCCCCACGGCTGAAAGGGCGAGCATGTTTGGCGCGACGGGGATGCGAACCCGCGACCCTCAGTTTACGAGTCGCACGCCTTAACACGCTTGGCCATGCCGGGCCAAAATTAAAGATAGTGACGAAATGTATTCGTGAAAATTATTCAACAATAGGGGCAGGGTCTTGTCTAGGAACAGAGTGCCCAAAATATGAATTCGAGGATTCATGGTTCGCGATGCCTTGGGGTCCAGGATATTCTACAAGACTGACAATACTAACCTAAGGCTTGTAATTAACCGCTCAAGTTCATCAGGCCAACCTTAGGGCTATGTTCAAACAGCTCATGTGTTGTTTTACGTGACACAAACAGTTTGGTTGGTTGTGGAGTTTGTGCAACGCTACAGACGGCTATTTGCGGTAACCGTCCCTAATTTAGAGCCATTTCGGCTACTCTTTTCCCAACGAATAATGGGATTGACCGTAACATTACAACGTCCTGAAGAGCGAGCATGTTTGGTATCACAGAGTTTCCAATCCGCGAACCTCACATTACGACTCAAGTGACTTAACTACCTGGTCATGCCGGGCCAAACCAAATACACAGCTTTATATATAATAAAGAAACGCACGACAAACGTAACAGTAGATGTTACACTGTTTTAGTTTTCGTCAGCATTGTGTTTCGTATCTGATCCATGATTATCCTGTTTTTCATATCATTGTGTTTCGTATCTGATCCATGATTATCCTGTTTTTCATATCATTGTGTTTCGTATCTGATCCATGATTATCCTGTTTTTCATATCTTTGTGTTTCGTATCTGATCCATGATTATCCTGTTTTTCATATCATTGTGCTTCGTATCTGATCCATGATTATCCTGTTTTTCATATCATTGTGTTTCGTATCTGATCCATGATTATCCTGTTTTTCATATCTTTGTGTTTCGTATCTGATCCATGATTATCCTGTTTTTCATATCTTTGTGTTTCGTATCTGATCCATGATTATCCTGTTTTTCATATCTTTGTGTTTCGTATCTGATCCATGATTATCCTGTTTTTCATATCTTTGTGTTTCGTATCCGATCCATGATTATCCTGTTTTTCATATCTTTGTGTTTCGTATCTGATCCATGATTATCCTGTTTTTCATATCATTGTGTTTCGTATCTGATCCATGATTATCCTGTTTTTCATATCATTGTGTTTCGTATCTGATCCATGATTATCCTGTTTTTCATATCATTGTGTTTCGTATCTGATCCATGATTATCCTGTTTTTCATATCATTGTGTTTCTTATCTTTCTCCATCAGTAGTTAGCAGAACAAACTCAATAGAAAAGGTGAACAGGCTTGCTGGTCATGTTACATTATGTTAACAGTTTGCTGGTCATATTACATTATGTTAACAGTTTGCTTGTCATATTACATTATGTTAACAGTTTGCTGGTCATATTACATTATGTTAACAGTTTGCTGGTCATATTACATTATGTTAACAGTTTGCTGGTCATATTACATTATGTTAACAGCTTGCTGGTCATATTACATTATGTTAACAGCTTGCTGGTCATATTACATTTTGTTAACAGCTTGCTGGTCATATTACATTATGTTAACAGTTTGCTGGTCATATCACATTATGTTAACAGCTTGCTGGTCATATTACATTTTGTTAACAGCTTGCTGGTCATATTACATTTTGTTAACAGCTTGCTGGTCATATTACATTATGTTAACAGCTTGCAGGTCATATTACATTATGTTAACAGTTTGCTGGTCATATTACATTATGTTAACAGCTTGCTGGTCATATTACATTATGTTAACAGTTTGCTGGTCATATTACATTATGTTAACAGCTTGCTGGTCATATTACATTATGTTATCAGCTTGCTGGTCATATTACATTATGTTAACACTTTGCTAGTCATGTTAAATAGGTTAACAGTTTGCTAGTCATGTTACATTTTGTTAACACTTTGCTAGTCATGTTAGATAGGTTAACAGTTTTCTAAACGGACAAGTTTGTTAATTATGTAACAGTATTTTAACAGTTTTTTATATGTTAACAGTTTTCTACATGGACAAGTTTGTTAATTATGTTACAATATTTTAACAGTTTTTTTATATGTTAACAGTTTGTTAATCATGTTACATGTGTAAAGTTTTCTATATGGACCGGTTTTACCAGGTTTTTAACCTAAATTCAAACTATGCGCGAAACATAAAAGTGCGAAGTGTTTTTGTTTCTTTGGTTGGTGTTAAAGACAAATAACCCATCTGCTCTGGGTCAGCCGCAGGGATCAATCCTCAATATTTTAGCGTTTTTAACCGTCAGAACTCACTCCAGTTTCAGCAGTTTGTGTTTTTTTTCTTATAGCAAAGCCACAGCGGGCCATCTGCTGAGCCCACCGAGGGAAATCGAACCCCTTATTTTAGCGTTGTAAATCCGGAGACTTACCACAGTACTAGCGGGGGGTTAGAGCAGCTTCACAACCGGAAACCAGTAATTTAAGCTAAGCCTAAACGTATGTGTTGTTAACGTTTTTGTTCTATGTTTTTTTCTCCTACGAACGCTCCTACATCTCCTCTATCTGTTATACATTTTTCTCACAGCTTGCAAGGACACGCAAAAAAACGAAACAAAAAAACAAAACAAAACACGATAACCGTCTCACATTTATTCTCACACAATAACATGAGAACCAGTTCCACCGGAAATATATGTTGGCAACTTGCCAGGAAGGTCGTTGCTGTGACTTGAGTTACTATTGGTCATGAATGATATTAATATAGACGTCATGGTGTGTGTGTGTTTTTTTTTTTTAGTATAGCAACGCCACAAAGGGCTATCTGCTCAGCCCACCGAGCGGAATCGAACCCCTGATTTTAGCGTTGTAAATCCGAGAACATACCGCTGTACTAGCGGGAGGCTAGACGTCATGGACACTTTTGTACGTTAATTCAGGGTTTCTGACAACGTTCTTGTAAACTGCCTTACTATCTCAAGTAAATCATTCGGAAAATGGCGCATTCTGGTGTTCGAATAGAGAGGTCGTTAGGCCTTTAAAACTCGTCTATATGAAACTTCTAACCTTTTGTAATTTTTTACTATTGTACGATTTGCCGCTACTAATTCATTGAGGGTGCGTGAATGAACTGATTTAACCAGAATAACGAAATTTATGGACATTAATTTACTATTTTGATAGAATTAGCAACTGGTTGTTTAAGTTCTAAGTTTGCTAGAGGTTCGACACTCGATGTCAGTTTAAACTAAAACAGTGTACAGTTAAAGAAGTCTCGGCACTTAAAAAATAACGCTTTCTCACCTGTGACCTAAACAGGGTCACTGTGGGCACTCTAGAACAAACAAATAACCAGATGAGTCCTTTTCAAAATTGTTAAGAAAAAATACGAAATAAGATGATCGAACGTGTAATTTAATACGTTTTTCTACGTACTGTTTGTACGTCAGGTTATTACTACATCTTAGGATGAAAACACGATGGAATAGCTGAGTGATGTATCAGTGTACAGGTCCGTGGGACTCGTGAGGGAAGTCTTCCCTTGTGACTAGATGTTGTTCACATAGTAACTGCATGAAATGAGTAACACGAGAAAGCCCTAATGAAATTAGCGTGAACTTGCTATTGTAGCCATTCTGGTAGATGTCTACAATAATCGATAACCAAACAATAAACATCACCAGGCAAACCTAGTGAAAAATAATTAGAATTGGAACCCAAAGTGTAGTTAGTTAGATCTAGACAAGGAGTTGGAATTTAAACCAAAAGTATTGCAAGTCAGGCCTAATAGTCGTATTTTCAATGCCCAGTCGATGACAACAATGTCCTATTTCACTGCCTGTGGTGCAACTTGATGACATCGTCCATTGCCAACTGTTGGGTAAAATTTATGGCTATTGTTGTCAAGGGCCGACAATGGTCAGAGTTCAGTCATTACCAACAGCCTCTTTTTGAGTTAGCGATAAGTTTATGGACTTACATCATTAAACTCCAGGTTCGATTCCTTGCGGTGGACAGATCCCATTATGTATCTTTGCGTAAATTAACTGACATTATTATACACACTTATCCAGTATATATTGAGTCTATTTTCTGTTGCTGTCGAAACATATACGTCATCGTGTGTGTGTTTTATAATAGCAAAGCCACTTCGGGATATCTGCTGTGTCCACCGAGAGGAATCGAACCCTTGATTTTAGCGTTGTAAATCCAAAGTCTTACGCTGTACCAAAGGGTGGATGAGTTTACACCTAGATCTGATGTTTAAAAACTGTCTTGTTCATGACAGGTTTGATGAACATAACTAAAATAGTAATTATTTATTTAAAAAAATAAAACATTTATTAATAAATGCAGGGTATTCCAAAATAATGTGTACACACTTTGAATGATTATAACTCACTCAAACTTTCTTTTTCTACAGGTACAACTGATTTGAAGTAATGACAGAACCAAGACTAAGTTTTGATAAAAGGAAATTTATGTTAAAATGTTACTAGAAGTGTGAGAACATAGCTGAAGTGCAAAGATGGTTCAGAAGGGAGTTCCAAATAGATACACAACGTGGTTCACCATTACTCGCATCAGAGATAAGTTTGAAACAAATGGAACTGTTCAAGACGTCTATAAAGGGCGTTCTGGAAGACTGTGATCGTCCACCAGTCCCACACGAGAAACAGAGCTGTTGGAAAGTCTCCACCAATCTCCAAGAAAATCTGTTCAGCAAACAGCCCGTGAGACAGGAATCCATCGAGCGTCCATCGCATGCTGAAGTGCGTTCATTGGAAAAGTTTATTCCGGCATTAGTCCACGCCCTCAATGAAGATGATCCTCACCAGAGAGTTGAATTCTGTGAGTGACACCTGACAAAATCTGCAGAGGATCCAAACAAGTTTCCCCCACGTTCACATTGTTTTTTTTTTTTTATGGGGATACGTCAGAGATAAGGTTTATAGCACCAAACCTGCAACAGTCAATGAGCTTATTTATAGCAGCAAATAAAAGAGTTTGTTTACTTGTTTTGAATTTCGCGCAAAGTTACACGAGGGATATCTGCGCTAACCGTCTCTACTTTAGCAGTGTAAAATTAGAGGGAAGGCAGCTTGGTCATCACCACCCACCTCCAACTCTTGGGCTAACCGCGATCCAATTGACAGAGAATGCACCCAAATACCAAATGAAATGATTCGTGAAGTTTGGAATTTCATTTGTCCACGTTATCAGCAGTGCTTGGATCAGAACGGTCATCAGTTCGAGCATCTGCGATAACTCAAAAGATTCTACACGTTTCTTATTAAACCTAGATATATCTCAATAAACATTGTATTTGTAATAATTCAAAGTGTGTATACATTTCTTTGGGACACCCTATAGATACAATTCTAAGTGCAACGCTACCCTTTAAACGGGGACAGTTAATGTTATTTGTTTAGTAATAAAAATGTTATTTGTTTAGTAATAAAACAATTCTCGTTCACCCTTTACAAAGTTCATAAAGTACAAATTAAGAACCGAAACTCAATGTTCGTGGATGTCAGTTTCATTTAACCTTCGTCACAGTGACGTGGAACTACTTTTGTTATTGGTTTGTTTGGTCGTAGTTTTTAGTGAAACAGTTTTTTGTTATTGGTTAATTTGGTGTAGGTTTTAGTGAAACAGTTTTTGTTACTGGTTTAAACGTAAAAATCTCTCTCGGGAAACACTTGACGAGTTTTAACAAAATTAGGCTTAAAAAAAAGGAAAAAACACGAACACAAGTTAACGAACTTACGAGAAAAAGATCATTAAGCTCATCATTCTAATCCAGTAATTAATATTTATTAATTATTAATATCTACAAGTAGAGTCAAACCTTGTTAAACTGGTTAATTTGGTTTACAAGTAGAGTCAAACAGTTTTTTAAATTGAATAATAATTTGGTGTAGAGTTTAGTGAAACAGTTTTGTTACTAATTTAAACGTAGACATCTCTCTTGGAAACACTTGACGAGTTTTAACAAAATCAAACCTCGTTAAAAAAAATAAATCTACAAGTAACACAAACACAAGTTAACTGAACTTATTTAAAAAGATCATTAAGCTCATCATTCTAATCCAGTAATTAATATTTACAAGTAGAGTCAAACCTCGTTAAACTGAATAATAATATTTACAAGTAGAGTCAAACCTTGTTAAACTGAATAATAATATTTACAAGTAGAGTCAAACCTTGTTAAACTGAATAATAATATTTACAAGTAGAGTCAAACCTTGTTAAACTGAATAATAATATCTACAAGTAGAGTCAAACCTCGTTAAACTGAATAATAATATTTACAAGTAGAGTCAAACCTCGTTAAACTGAATAATAATATTTACAAGTAGAGTCAAACCTTGTTAAACTGAATAATAATATTTACAAGTAGAGTCAAACCTTGTTAAACTGAATAATAATATTTACAAGTAGAGTCAAACCTTGTTAAACTGAATAATAATATCTACAAGTAGAGTCAAACCTCGTTAAACTGAATAATAATATCTACAAGTAGAGTCAAACCTCGTTAAACTGAATAATAATATTTACAAGTAGAGTCAAACCTCGTTAAACTCGTTAAACTGAATAATAATATTTACAAGTAGAGTCAAACCTCGTTAAACTGAATAATAATATTTACAAGTAGAGTCAAACCTCGTTAAACTGAATAATAATATTTACAAGTAGAGTCAAACCTCGTTAAACTGAATAATAATATTTACAAGTAGAGTCAAACCTCGTTAAACTGAATAATAATATTTACAAGTAGAGTCAAACCTCGTTAAACTGAATAATAATATTTACAAGTAGAGTCAAACCTCGTTAAACTGAATAATAAGAGTCAAACCTCGTTAAACTGAATAATAATATTTACAAGTAGAGTCAAACCTCGTTAAACTGAATAATAATATTTACAAGTAGAGTCAAACCTCGTTAAACTGAATAATAATATTTACAAGTAGAGTCAAACCTCGTTAAACTGAATAATAATATTTACAAGTAGAGTCAAACCTCGTTAAACTGAATAATAATATTTACAAGTAGAGTCAAACCTCGTTAAACTGAATAATAATATTTACAAGTAGAGTCAAACCTCGTTAAACTGAATAATAATATTTACAAGTAGAGTCAAACCTCGTTAAACTGAATAATAATATTTACAAGTAGAGTCAAACCTTGTTAAACTGAATAATAATATCTACAAGTAGAGTCAAACCTCGTTAAAGAATAATAATATTTACAAGTAGAGTCAAACCTCGTTAAACTGAATAATAATATTTACAAGTAGAGTCAAACCTCGTTAAACTGAATAATAATATTTACAAGTAGAGTCAAACCTCGTTAAACTGAATAATAATATTTACAAGTAGAGTCAAACTGTTAAATGAATAATAATATTACAAGTAGAGTCAAACCTCGTTAAACTGAATAATAATATTTGTAGAGTCAAACCTCGTTAAATAATAATATTTACAAGTAGAGTCAAACCTCGTTAAACTGAATAATAATATTTACAAGTAGAGTCAAACCTCGTTAAACTGAATAATAATATTTACAAGTAGAGTCAAACCTCGTTAAACTGAATAATAATATTTACAAGTAGAGTCAAACCTCGTTAAACTGAATAATAATATTTACAAGTAGAGTCAAACCTCGTTAAACTGAATAATAATATCTACAAGTAGAGTCAAACCTCGTTAAACTGAATAATAATATTTACAAGTAGAGTCAAACCTCGTTAAACTGAATAATAATATTTACAAGTAGAGTCAAACCTCGTTAAACTGAATAATAATATTTACAAGTAGAGTCAAACCTCGTTAAACTGAATAATAATATTTACAAGTAGAGTCAAACCTCGTTAAACTGAATAATAATATTTACAAGTAGAGTCAAACCTTGTTAAACTGAATAATAATATCTACAAGTAGAGTCAAACCTCGTTAAACTGAATAATAATATTTACAAGTAGAGTCAAACCTCGTTAAACTGAATAATAATATTTACAAGTAGAGTCAAACCTCGTTAAACTGAATAATAATATTTACAAGTAGAGTCAAACCTTGTTAAACTGAATAATAATATTTACAAGTAGAGTCAAACCTCGTTAAACTGAATAATAATATCTACAAGTAGAGTCAAACAAGTTAAACTGAATAATAATATTTACAAGTAGAGTCAAACCTCGTTAAACTGAATAATAATATCTACAAGTAGAGTCAAACCTCGTTAAACTGAATAATAATATTTACAAGTAGAGTCAAACCTCGTTAAACTGAATAATAATATTTACAAGTAGAGTCAAACCTCGTTAAACTGAATAATAATATTTACAAGTAGAGTCAAACCTTGTTAAACTGAATAATAATATCTACAAGTAGAGTCAAACCTCGTTAAACTGAATAATAATATTTACAAGTAGAGTCAAACCTCGTTAAACTGAATAATAATATTTACAAGTAGAGTCAAACCTCGTTAAACTGAATAATAATATTTACAAGTAGAGTCAAACCTCGTTAAACTGAATAATAATATTTACAAGTAGAGTCAAACCTCGTTAAACTGAATAATAATATTTACAAGTAGAGTCAAACCTCGTTAAACTGAATAATAATATTTACAAGTAGAGTCAAACCTCGTTAAACTGAATAATAATATTTACAAGTAGAGTCAAACCTCGTTAAACTGAATAATAATATTTACAAGTAGAGTCAAACCTCGTTAAACTGAATAATAATATTTACAAGTAGAGTCAAACCTCGTTAAACTGAATAATAATATTTACAAGTAGAGTCAAACCTCGTTAAACTGAATAATAATATTTACAAGTAGAGTCAAACCTCGTTAAACTGAATAATAATATTTACAAGTAGAGTCAAACCTCGTTAAACTGAATAATAATATTTACAAGTAGAGTCAAACCTCGTTAAACTGAATAATAATATTTACAAGTAGAGTCAAACCTCGTTAAACTGAATAATAATATTTACAAGTAGAGTCAAACCTCGTTAAATTAAATAATAATATTTACAAGTGGAGTCAAAACTTGTTATATTAAATAATAATATTTACAAGTAGAGTCAGACGCACTTAAAATTCTGTTCTCAACCATTTCACATTCCCATGTGTTGGGATCGTCACTCCGCTGGGTGGAAAACTCTGCTTGAGAAAACATGATTTATCTGGTAGCTTCACGTTAACATTTGCTAATTGAAGTGAACGTAATGAAAGAAAAAAGTGAAACGTATTACATAAGAACAAAAACGGGAGAGGTGGACAATGTTGAGAAATAAATATCTGGTACCTTCTGAAAGTACCACAGTCTCCAATTTTCAACAATTTCACTTTGATGTTATTTGTGACGTCACACATAAAGACTCCCTGTTTATGGCCTGTACCTTACGTCATCAGTGTTGACTCTCCGCCCCTTCGTCCTCTTGGATTGACAATTCTCATTAGCAGATATGTAATATTTGAAATAGACACATACACACACGTGTGTATATATTTCGATAACGTTGTGTTTACCTTGACCTTCCAAAACTTAAACTTTGAACTCTTCTGATATTCCCTTCCCCCGACTTTGTTTACTTTCCATAAGGACACGTTACATTCACCACAAATGGTCATAAATCCCGGGCACATTAGTGACCTTCGTCGTAACCTTGACCTCTGAAATTCTTCATTCAAACACTGAGCATGTGTAGTCTGAACAATATTCGAGGACTGGGCAGCGCATGCGCTCAAGCACGCTTCTTTGAAAAAAAAAAAGAGAGAGAAAAAAGTGTTTATAGTCTGGTTTTATGATGAAACGATTCTAGTGAGTAGAGTTCGCACGTGTACATATTTTGTGTGTATCAACCGCACAGCTTGCAATCGACACCCGAGTTTATCAACACAGCAAATGAAAAACGAATTGAACCATCTGATTATATTTATTTCAAAACTTTCAACGATCTTGTGTTTTATTATGACATTTGAACTTTGGTGCTAAAGAGTTGAACTTGCCAGTGTTTGTGAAGCCCTGGTCAACTTGCCAGTGTTTGTAAAGCCCTGGTCAACTTGCCAGTGTTTGTAACGCCCTGGTCAACTTCCCAGTGTTTGTAACGCCCTGGTCAACTTGCCAGTGTTTGTGAAGCCCTGGTCAACTTGCCAGTGTTTGTGAAGCCCTGGTCAACTTGCCAGTGTTTGTGAAGCCCTGGTCAACTTGCCAGCCCTGGTCAACTTGCCAGTGTTTGTAACGCCCTGGTCAACTTGCCAGTGTTTGTGAAGCCCTGGTCAACTTGCCAGTGTTTGTGAAGCCCTGGTCAACTTGCCAGTGTTTGTAACGCCCTGGTCAACTTGCCAGTGTTTGTAAAGCTACTGATCATCTCATCTTACTCACAACTGTGGTCATACGTTTAAAATTAGCACCGGTCTCTCGGACTGGTCCTTATTATTTCTATTTATAATACAAGTAAAATACTCGAAACTAGTGAGTAACAGTAAAAATACAGAATCCAGTAAGAACCAGAATAAATAAACCAAAACTAACAGAATAAATAAACCAACCCAACATTCACACTTGATGTACATAAGTTTTAACCCATCTTTAATAACCCAACATTCACACTTGATGTACATAAGTTTTAACCCATCTTTAATAACCCAACATTCACACTTGATGTACATAAGTTTTAACCCATCTTTAATAACCCAACATTCAGAGTTGATGTACAAACGTATAAGTTTAAGCCTAATTTATAATGAATAGAGAAATATATATAAATAATAGTAAGAGGTATTCGATGCATAATGGAACGTAATTCCGATATAGTAAGTAGTCCTATAAAATATGATTTCTTGGTTGAAATAATAAAAAATTAAACACTAAAATAATTTAGAATACTTACCGTGATATTAAAAACATAAGACATTTCATTTGGTCCTGAAATTAGGACACAACTACTGTTTGAAACTGATAAAATGGCGGATAGAAAAGTAGAAAACACCGCTAACTACCGTCCTACTTTATTGATTTATATGAATTATCACCTCTAAACTGCACAACACATTTTCCCAGAAGCAAAATTCAAATCATGGACTCTCAATATCACAATTTTTCACGCTTCCCGAATTATG
The DNA here is from genome assembly GCF_004210375.1 of Tachypleus tridentatus. NCBI lineage: Eukaryota > Metazoa > Arthropoda > Merostomata > Xiphosura > Limulidae > Tachypleus > Tachypleus tridentatus. The sequence goes on along the minus strand of NW_027467777.1, from coordinate 33,326,755 downwards.
GCACGTACCTCGTGCGGAGGTTTTGAAGTCTTGTTTCCACTGTCTATCTATCTTAAGACAAATGTATTAGGTTATAGATTTTTTTTTTCAAAGTTCATTGTGTAAGATATTTCGACGACAGTCTAATCTGAGTATTATACAAGTTAAACGCTAGCAAAATGTGTGTGTGTGTATGCACTAAGTTCTTCGAAATGAATAAAATTCAGTAAATGAAAACGTTGCATAATTTTCCAATACCTTGAACCAGGCCCTGCGGAACTATTTTGACGCCCTCTAACATATCTCGTCTAACAAGAAAAGACTTCTCAGAAAGTGAGCTTTCTTTGCTGTTCGGTGAACTCACGTTCATTTCCAAATCGATTTTAACTCAATGCTGTTTTGCAACTAAAACTCAGAGGAAACGAGATGTTTGGGTTCACACTTGTCCCTGGGACACATTCTACGTTTTGAATCAAACGTTCTGCAAACAGTATCGATTGTAAGTTAAGTTTTTATTGTAATTTAGTCCACATTCTAATTATATTGAGATTTAGAAACAACAATTCACCCGATAAAATTAACGATGAACTCAAGAACACAATCAACAACAAACAAACAATAATAAATCCCAAAATACAACAAACTACAAAACCTAAAACTGCTGCATACCATATGTTCCCTACATCAGATAAAAAAATTACCAACATTTGGAAAAAAATTATAACAAAACACAACATTCCAGTAAACACCAAATTTATTCAAAAACCAGGCACAAAACTGAGGCCTATACTATGTAAAAACTACACTGACAAATACCACACCAACATTATTTATAAAATACAATGTGATAACTGCCACGACTTCTATATTGGAGAAACAAGTAGAAAAATGGAAACCAGATTCAAAGAACATAAAAAGTCACCTTCACACGTTTTCGAACACTGCAAATCAAATAAACACAACATAACCATAGAAAACACTCAAATACTAACTTGGGAAACAAATATAAACAAACGCAAAATCAAAAAGCCCTATTTATACAGCAACTAAAACCAAAATTAAACCAATATAAAGGAACACCTTTATACCTATACTAATTAATAACCTAACATTAACTGCATCGCCCTCTGCAATCCAGTAACTATTTACAGTTTACACTTTTATCCCTTAGACATGTGGTCAGCAACTGCCAGTTACAAACTCTCTCTTTATTAACCTAAAGACGACCTACGAAGGTCGAAAGGTTGTTCTGTACTTTATTTTAACTAAAGTGTTAATACCAGTGTCTTGAGAATACACAGAAACATGGTGCGAACGAAATAAACAAGTATTGTACAGTTATCACCAAATGTATTTAATTCAGGTATGACTCAGATATACGACAAGAATTAATATCATTTATATACCTGTTTTATCCACTAGTTATTTCTTCCAATCAATCACGAACAAACTTTCATTAACCAATCAGAAAATTGTAAAGTTTTTTTTATAACTTTTCTCTAAATTTGTAGAAGATTCTCGAGCGTAAGAGTCAACAACGTATATTTTTACTTAAATTGTTGAGCCAACTAAATTTTCGAAGATTTCGCCTAATGAGTATAAAGATGAAATAATTTCCCCTACAAGTAGTCGTTTCGTGACGCCAGAAGCTGAAAGATACAGTGTATTTTTAATATACTGGAGTTGTGTAGAAGGGGTAGGGGTGATGGTCTAGACATGCAGAGGTTGAAAGCACAAGGAGTTGTTAAAAGCAGCCCTTTGCTGACAAAGACAGCTCAGTCTAGAAGGGTCTGAGGACATGTGTCCCAAGGAATTAATATAATAATGTAATCTACAGTTGCCATATATGTCAAATATGTAAACGTTGTGGTGCCAAAGCCTCTGTATTGTCTTTATATATACACCCTCGTGCAAATTAATTGAAACAAGACGGAAAATTACGATTTTTTCAATTTTTTTGCGTTTTATTTCTGAGAATCCAAAAATTACTCACAAATTAATACATGATATGACCGCCTTTATTTTTCAGAAGATCATTAATCCGCTTTGGCATCGAGTCCACGAGTTGACTGTAATCTTTACTAATTTTGGATCGCGGTACCACACCTTAATTATGGCCTCAATTAGCTTATTTTTCGTAGTACAGTCTTTTCCCCGAAGTCTTTCTTTACAAATCGCTCAAAGATTTTCAATTGGATTTAAGTCCGGAGAGTTTCCAGGCCAGTCCAGCACCTTTATTCGCGTTGTAGTCATAAAATTCTTCACAAGTTTCGATGTATGGCACGGAGTCAGATCTTGCTGAAAAATGCCAGATCCATCTGGAAATCTCTTTTTCAATTCTGGAACGACTTTTCTCTGCAAAAAACTTCGATGTACTGTGGTCCTCGCATCATACTTTCTATGCAATGTAAGCCTCCGACGCCATAGTGGCTGAAAAAGCCCCAAAACATCTTCTTCAAGGGATGTTTTACGAACTGATTGATGTGAGATTCTCGAAGATTCTCATCTGGAGATCTGCGAACATGCAGACTTCTTTGATCCTGCACGAAGAAATGAGTCTCATCACTGAATAACACCTTTCTCCATTGTTCTTGCGTCCAGTTCTTGTATTTCAGACCCCATTGATACCGTTTTTCCTTCATTGAGTTGGTAAGAAGTTGTTTTTTGACTGGTCTCCTTGCCCTTCTAACGCAATTTCGAATGACGTAATATTCCTCAAAATTTCGCCATATATCCCAAAAATAGATCGACCGTACTGCAAAACACAGCTAATGACGCTATCTGTGTGAAAAAATGACTATTAAAGGAAATCAGCGGGTCCAGCGAGCCAACGCCGGTAGTCATGCTGAAAATATTGTAAAATGACCATTTGTTTCAATTAATTTGCACAAGGGTGTATATATATATACGAAACCACTCTGTCCCCCAGTGATCCAGAAACAGCTCTGAAGACATATAACACAAAACAGGGGTTTCGATACTGTAGTTAAAGACGTCACCACGTTTAGAGAAACACGTGCGAGTTTTTTTTGGGGAGGAGGAGGGAAGAAACGAACAGCGAGAAGAAATGGTTTGTTAATAAAAACAGTTAAACAACAGCCTTTCTATATTCTGACCACCGCAGGTATGGAAACCAAATTTATAGGACCTTAAGACTTGCTGCTCAGCCACCTGGTGGGATGACAAGAAATTGTAAAAATTAGTTTAAACCTTTTCGCGAATAATTCTTATTTTTAACATCAAATGACTTTGAGGAAATATCGTGATTTAAAAGAACATTTTGCTTTATTTTTTATCTCAAAAACCGTTTACTTTAATGGAGCACAAACTTACACGAGGGGCTATCTGCGCTGTGCCCATCACGTGTATCGAAACTGGTTTTCAGCGTTATAAGCCCCAGGACTTAGCGCCGAGCCACTGGGGAGTTTTAAAAACACTTATCGATTTTGACGTTTGAGCTAAACTAATCTTTGCTTCACCAATCAGTAGAATTCCTTATGGTCTGTTGACGTGGAAAGTGAATAAAAACTCGTTACGTCTGCAACAGCCGATAACAACAACAACAACAACAAGAAAAACAAACTGTGGGTGCGGGAGAGAGGCAACAGTGACAGATGTAGGGGCGCACATGAAACGAAGAAATTGGATATAAGGACAGAGTATATAGAAACGATAGCGAAGAACGTTTCGTTCTTTCACAAAATAATACATAAATACTTAACAGTTTTCCCGATCACTGTTAATTCAAAATTGCATACGTCAGTTATTTATTTATTTATTCCAGCTGAGAAGAAAGTCAACTGACGTCAAACACTAAATGTAACTCGATAAAAGACGTCAGAGTGCTATGTTGCCTTAGAAATGTTCCACAAAACTAAATAGTTCGTCGCCGAAGGAGAGATTTTGTCATAAATGTTTAGCAATAGCTCGGAGTAGGCGTTAATGTGCAACTCACAAAACCCAGCATTTTGTGTCTAATGACTCACTCTTCTCTCAGCTTTAACTGGATGACTCTGGACACGTTTTACAGTTCGCTCAGATCAAAGGAGTTATTTTGTGTCTAATGACTCACTCTTCTCTCAGCTTTAACTGGATGACTCTGGCTCAGATCAAAGGAGTTATTTTGTGTCTAATGACTCACTCTTCTCTCAGCTTTAACTGGATTTGGGCACGTTTTACAGTTCGCTCAGATCAAAGGAGTTATTTTTCGTTTACAAGACACTAAACTATTGTGAGTATTAATTAACTGGTCATAATTTATGACTTTCACTCTACAAAAGAACGTTTGAAAGCAACGTAATTCTTCAGTGAAGTAACTTCCGTTCACGAACCCGCACGAGAGGTGAAGACTTCTGAACACCTGGACCGGAACATTACAGGAATATAATTACAACATGCACTAAAACTCAACAAAATCAGAACCATATTTTGACGTTTAAGCAATGAGAAATCATTTGGAAGTAACCGTGATGGTGCCATCTGGTAAATAAACAATTTGTTATGAAGGTGGTTCGTGTTCAACCATGACGTCAGGAGCAAGAGGCATGTAATTACAAATTATATTATAGGGTGTCTGCCCGATAGTTTGTCTCCTGTTTGAAAAGCTGTGCACGCAGACAAAGCTCAACATTCACTTGTAAAATGACGATATAACAGACATGAATAATATTGATGTCAAGTTTTATTTCACAAGCAGGATATTCTACACTAAATGTTTAGTAGTTAATGTCATTCATGTTTCAAAATGTGACGTAACTTGAATAATAAAAATGTAGATTTAACCGTATGTTACTGTTGAGTGATGCTTAGCCTGAATCAAATACTCAACAGTTGCTACTCGTGGTGGAGGAATGAAATACTCAACAGTTACTACTCATGGTGGAAGAATGAAATACTCAACAGTTGCTACTCGTGGTGGAAGAATGAAATACTCAACAGTTACTACTCATGGTGGAAGGATGAAATACTCAACAGTTACTACTCATGGTGGAAGAATGAAATACTCAACAGTTACTACTCATGGTGGAAGAATGAAATACTCAACAGTTACTACTCATGGTGGAAGAATGAAATACTCAACAGTTACTACTCATGGTGGAAGGATGAAATACTCAACAGTTACTACTCATGGTGGAAGGATGAAATACTCAACACTTACTACTCGTGGTGGAAGAATGAAATACTCAACAGTTACTACTCGTGGTGGAAGAATGAAATACTCAACAGTTACTACTCATGGTGGAAGGATGAAATACTCAACACTTACTACTCGTGGTGGAAGAATGAAATACTCAACAGTTACTACTCGTGGTGGAAGAATGAAATACTCAACAGTTACTACTCGTGGTGGAAGAATGAAATACTCAACAGTTGCTACTCGTGGTGGAAGAATGAAATACTCAACAGTTACTACTCATGGTGGAAGGATGAAATACTCAACAGTTACTGCTCATGGTGGAAGAATGAAATACTCAACAGTTACTACTCATGGTGGAAGAATGAAATACTCAACAGTTACTACTCATGGTGGAAGAATGAAATACTCAACAGTTACTACTCATGGTGGAAGGATGAAATACTCAACAGTTACTACTCATGGTGGAAGGATGAAATACTCAACACTTACTACTCGTGGTGGAAGAATGAAATACTCAACAGTTACTACTCGTGATGGAAGAATGAAATACTCAACAGTTACTGCTCGTGGTGGAAGAATGAAATACTCAACAGTTACTACTCGTGATGGAAGAATGAAATACTCAACAGTTACTGCTCGTGGTGGAAGAATGAAATACTCAACAGTTACTACTCTGGTGGAAGAATGAAATACTCAACAGTTACTACTCTGGTGGAAGAATGAAATACTCAACAGTTACTACTCGTGGTGGAAGAATGAAATACTCAACAGTTACTACTCGTGGTGGAAGAATGAAATATCAATGGTATTGATATTAGATGTTCATATTAACACCACCAGGCAGTTAGCATAACTACATATCTACACTTTGATAAGAGAGAAACTTCCAGCGTGCTATATGGAGGTTATACTCTTACCACAACAACTCTATGTATGCATCTCTGTTCAAGAACAAGTAACAAGACCTATGATTCCATATAAATGTAGGATCACTGTGACAAAACAAAAGGTAGCACATATCTAATTTACAAGACTGTTTCTTCGTGTATTTGAACTCAATATACATAGACGGTACATCCACAGAAGGCCATTATCTCTGTACTGTAACCACATAAAATTTCTAACTGTACTGGAACTGTGTTATTCATGTGAATGTAAACTAAAACCACAAATATTTACGTTAAAGAGATGCTGTTTTTTTTTTTTTATAATACAAGAATATATTTCCTTAAACATTAAGAAACAAGTTCTTTCATAACTTATGTGGTTTAAACAGAGATGAATCTATAGTGACGTACAAGCAAATTGAACGTATAGAAACATTAACTATATCAACACAACTCATCTCTTACGCTGTAGAGTGAATAGGCTCCTAGGTCTAACATCTTGTGTGCCTACCTCTGACACCTGGCGGCAAAATACTGAAGAACTGCTTCTCGAAGCTCGTACTTAGGTGAAGTACCGATATAAACCTAGTTATTGAACCAGTGAATGTGCAGCTGTGGAATAAAGAAAATAAATTCTCCCCGGCACACACTTTCTACTGGATCTTTCAAGTTTGGTTTTTGCGGGTCTCATTCAGTCATACAGTGGGAAGGTTTGTTACGTACAAAGAGCTAGCTTTTTTATCTGTCTTTATCAGGTTGGAGGAAAAACACCCCAGAGGATAAACGCAGATGAAGAGGGGTTTATTCTAGATGGAGTTCATAAAATACGATCTCGTTCTAAAATAGGAAGTATGTTTACCGACAGGTAGGATGGATAGACAGAAGAGAATCTATAGATAGCTAGAAATAGCAGATTGATAAGGATACAAGGGCGGATATATAGAAATGGAAGATAGAAGGGATGCAAAGTTTAATTAATGTGGGTGTGTTAAGCATGACCAGGTGGTTAAGGCGCTTGACTCGTAATGTGAGGGTCGAGAGTTCGAATCCCTGTCGCACCAAACATGCTCGCCATCTCAGCCGTAGGGGCGTTATAATGTCAACCCCACTATTCGTTGTTTAAAAGAGTAGCCCAAGAGTTAGCGGTGGGTGGCGACGACTAGCTGCCTTCCTTCTCGTCTTACACTGCTAAATTAAGGATGGCTAGCGCAGATAGCCCTCGTATAGCTTTGCGCAAAATTCATAACAAACAAACAAACTGAGATATGTATTAACCACTTAAATATGTGATTTGTATAATGAAATAGGTTATATGGACATTATGAACGATTTGTTGGGTCCCCCAGCTGGTACAGCGGTAAGTCTACGGATTTACGACGCTAAATTTAGGGGATCGATTCCCTTCGGTGGACTCAGCAGATAGCCCGATGTGGCTTTGTCTGGTCCTCCTCTTACTCTCATATTAATTGCAAAGCGACATGGGATGTTGTCGATGAGGTTATTGATCTATTACGGAAGCTGGACTCATTTATAAAGATGACATTCTATCAGTTTTCCAACCATGATGAATAGCTGCCCAAACATTTAGTGCACCATCGCCGGTGAAAAAACAGTCTTATCTCATCTATTCTCCAGGCAAAAGACGAACAAGGATCCTACCATCAGCTTTAACAAACCAGAAGCTGACTCATCTGAAAAGGTGACATGTCACCAGTGTCCTAACTGTAAGTTGGCATGCTGTCCTGTCCAAAAAATACAGTGACAGAGGTGACTTCTGGATAATATCAATTTGCCCTTCTTGCAAAATAACCTCGCTTGGTCAGTCTCTTCTTCACTGTTCTTCTGGACACCTTAGAATTAACGTGTTCGGGTCATTCCTGTTCTGAGGTGTTGCAAGACTTCTTTCAACCTTGACTTGTTAACCCGATCCAAACCTGGCCATCTGATCATCTTGGACATCGTCGTCCACCAGTAAACTTTCCTGGAACAACGTTTTTTGTAGTCCGATGATGTTTCAGAATATTGGATAAAGTACACTGACGTACCCTACTCTTCTGTTAGTATCCGTTTGCTTCGTACCATTTCTGGACAGTCTAATAATACCTTCTGGCACGTGACGAAATATGACTCTATACCAGGTACAAAGAAATTATCTGAACAAAGCGTTGGTTTGTTACGATAAAGATTATACCAAGATCACAAACAAATGTTTAAAACAAGGTATGCAGACCAGAATAACAACTCGTACATGTTTCTCCAACCATAAGCTACCTTCTGTTACTACGTTTACTCTATAACTACGTAATGTACACAATAACATCGGTATGGAACAATATGTAAACATGTTGGCCACGACTGCATTTCAGATATTCAGTACAATCTATAAGTTTTATAGGTTCACAAAAAGACAAAATAATAGATGATAACCTGTAAATTAACCTGTGAACAAACACATCATTGTATACTACAACAACTAGTTAACCTGTGAACAAACACATCATTTTATACTACAACTTGTTGTTTAATAGAAAAGACATATCTGTGTTGGTTGTTTATTAGTAACAACATATCTTTCATAACAATGTACACTTTCGTGTTTCTCGCATTAACGAAATGCATTAACAAGATAACAAAATGAATGAACAAGATAACAAAATGAACTAACAAGATAACAAAATGAATTAACAAGATAACAAAATGAATGAACAAGATAACAAAATGAATGAACAAGATAACAAAATGAACTAACAAGATAACAAAATGAATTAACAAGATAACAAAATGAATTAACAAGATAACAAAATGAACTAACAAGATAACAAAAAGAACTAACAAGATAACAAAAAGAACTAACAAGATAACAAAATGAATTAACAAGATAACAAAATGAATGAACAAGATAACAAAATGAATGAACAAGATAACAAAATGAACTAACAAGATAACAAAATGAATTAACAAGATAACAAAATGAATGAACAAGATAACAAAATGAATGAACAAGATAACAAAATGAACTAACAAGATAACAAAATGAATTAACAAGATAACAAAATGAATTAACAAGATAACAAAATGAACTAACAAGATAACAAAAAGAACTAACAAGATAACAAAAAGAACTAACAAGATAACAAAATGAATAAACAAGATAACGAAATGAATTAACAAGATAACAAAATGAATTAACAAAATAACAAAATGTATTAACAAGGTAACAAAATGAATTAAAAAGATAACGAAATGAATTAACAAGATAACGAAATGAATTAAGAAAATAGCAAAATGGATTAACAAGGTAACAAAATGAATTAAAAAGATAACGAAATGAATTAACAAGATAACGAAATGAATTAACAAGATAGCAAAAATAATTAACAAGGTAACAGAAAGAATTAACAAGATAACGAAATGAATTAACAAGATAACAACAAGAATTAACAAGATAACAAAATGAATTAACAAGATTACAAAATGAATTGACAAGATAACAAAATGAATCAACAAGATAACAAAATGAATTAAAAAGATAACGAAATGAATTAACAAGATAACGAAATGAATTAACAAAATAGCAAAATGGATTAACAAGGTAACAAAATGAATTAAAAAGATAACGAAATCAATTAACAAGATAACGAAATGAATTAAGAAGATAACAAAATGAATTAACAAGATAGCAAAAATAATTAACAAGATAACAGAAAGAATTAACAAGATAACGAAATGAATTAACAAGATAACAAAATGAATTAACAAGATAACAACAAGAATTAACAAGATAACAAAATGAATTAACAAGATAACAAAATGAATTGACAAGATAACAAAATGAATCAACAAGATAACAAAAAGAATTAACAAGGTAGCAAAAAGAATTAACAAGATAACAAAAATAATTAACAAGATAACGAAAATAATTAACAAGATAACAAAAATAATTAACAAGATAACAAAAAAATTGACAAGATAACAAAAAGAATTAACAAGATAACAAAATGAATTATCAAGATAACAAAAAGAATTAACAAGATAACAAATGAATAAACAAGATAACGAAATGAATTAAGAAGATAACAAAATAAATTAACAAAATAACAAAATGGATTAAAAAGATAACGAAATGAATTAACAAGATAACGAAATGAATTAAGAAAATAGCAAAATGGATTAACAAGGTAACAAAATGAATTAAAAAGATAACGAAATGAATTAACAAGATAACGAAATGAATTAACAAGATAGCAAAAATAATTAACAAGATAACAGAAAGAATTAACAAGATAACGAAATTAATTAACAAGATAACAAAATGAATTAACAAGATAACAACAAGAATTAACAAGATAACAAAATGAATTAACAAGATTACAAAATGAATTGACAAGATAACAAAATGAATCAACAAGATAACAAAATGAATTAAAAAGATAACGAAATGAATTAACAAGATAACGAAATGAATTAACAAAATAGCAAAATGGATTAACAAGGTAACAAAATGAATTAAAAAGATAACGAAATCAATTAACAAGATAACGAAATGAATTAAGAAGATAACAAAATGAATTAACAAGATAGCAAAAATAATTAACAAGATAACAGAAAGAATTAACAAGATAACGAAATGAATTAACAAGATAACAAAATGAATTAACAAGATAACAACAAGAATTAACAAGATAACAAAATGAATTAACAAGATAACAAAATGAATTGACAAGATAACAAAATGAATCAACAAGATAACAAAAAGAATTAACAAGGTAGCAAAAAGAATTAACAAGATAACAAAAATAATTAACAAGATAACGAAAATAATTAACAAGATAACAAAAATAATTAACAAGATAACAAAAAAATTGACAAGATAACAAAAAGAATTAACAAGATAACAAAATGAATTATCAAGATAACAAAAAGAATTAACAAGATAACAAATGAATAAACAAGATAACGAAATGAATTAAGAAGATAACAAAATGAATTAACAAGATAACAAAATGAATTAACAAGATAAAATGAATTAACAAGATAACAAAAAGAATTAACAAGATAACAAAATGAATTGACAAGAAAACAAAATGAATCAACAAGATAACAAAAAGAATTAACAAGATAACAAAATGAATTGACAAGAAAACAAAATGAATCAACAAGATAACAAAATGAATTCACAAGATAACAAAAAGAATTAACAAGGTAGCAAAAAAAAATTAACAAGATAACAGAAATAAATAACAAGATAACAAAAAGAGTTAACAATATAATAGAAAGAATTAACAAGATAACAAAAAGAATTAACAAAGTAACAAAATGAATTAACAAATTAACAAAATGAATTAACAAGGTAACAAAATGAATTAGCAAGTTAACAAAATGAATTAACAAGATAACAAAAAGAATTAACAAGTTAACAAAACGAATTAACACCATGAATTATAGGGTTTAATCCATCCTTTTGAGTGGTTTCTCTCCCTGCAGTTGAGTAGTGTCGCCGGATTCACGGCTTATGAATACTACTCGAGCGATCAAACCAATGTTCAGTGGGCGTCTTATAGCATTTTTTGTTTGTTTATTTTTCGAATTTTGACAAAGCTACACGAGGACAATTTGCGCTAGCCGGCCCTAATTTAATAGTGTAACACTAGAAGAAGGTAGCTAGTGCTCACCACCCACCGCCAACTCTTGGGCTACACTTTTACTAACGAACAGTGTGATTGACGGACAATTACAACGCCCCTACGGCTGAAAGGGCGAGCAGGTTTAGTGTGACGGGGATTCAAACCCACGACCCTCAGATTATGCGTCAGCGCCCTATCCACCTGACCATGCCGTGCCATTATCTGTCTTGAGCCAGTAGCTGAACCACTGACATTTGATGGAGAAACACAGGTGGACCTTTCAAAAACAATGGATCAGGTATACAGTTCGAATTTTGTAGCAATTTAAAATTTACCTCTGCAATGTCGCAAGTGGAGGCTCATTTTAACAAGAAGGTCGATAGGAGCATACAAACCAACGCATACAGGAAAGTAATGTTTGATGCTGTGCGTAACACGGGTACTTAGAAATTGCACGAACAGTTCATGTGATAGGCTCAAAACAGTAGATAGAGGGCGACATGCATTTCTTTTGAGGGCCACCATCTTCACAAATTTTCTAAGAGATCTTATAGCTATTACATGGACTTCAGGACAAGCTTTTTACCTTCTTTAAGAAACAACGTTTCGGGTTCTATCCCGAGATGTTATTTAAGTTCATCATTGTATAACGGTAAGCGAGCCACAAACCCTCTGAATATCGATTCGGGTGATTCTTGGCCCAAAGCTAAGACATGAAACAGTGTTTGTGTTTTTCTTATAACAAAGACACATTGAGTTACCTGCTGAAACGTGAAACAGGGGGAGATAGAAAAAGAAACTGTTGCTAATAGCAACATAATTTTATACCATTACTCTGTTGCGAATATTCAACAGAGAAACGATTAAAGAGAACGAACGGTACGTGACTTTTGTAAATAATACAGAATGATTCTGGTTGGCTGTGTGTTTAGCTACATCGTTAAATTAGTTTCATATAATCACGTTTTTAGCGATGAGACTGACCACTATGTTACAAAATAATTTACACGATCGTCAACTTACTGTTTGTTTGTTTTGATATTTCGCGCAAAGCTGCAAGAAGGCTATCTGTGCTAGCCGTCCCTAATTTAGCAGTGTAAGACTCGAGGGAAGGCAGCTGGTCAACACCATCCACCGCTAACTCTTGGGCTATTATTTTACCAATGAATAGTGGGGTTAACCGACACATTATAACGCCCCCACGGCTGAAACACCGAGCATGTTTGGTATGGCCGGGATTCGAACCAACGATCCTCAGTTTATGAACCTTAACCACCTCGCCATGCTGAACTTATTGTGCAATGGTAGTAAAAGTGAATCCATATAAAACCTTCATAATGAATAAATGAATAGTCAGTGTTTATATAAAATAAATAATGTTGTGTTATTAATTCTTACAGTAAAAACCTCTCAGTAATTGACTTAATTATAATTATAATTATAATTCGCGTGTTTAATATATTTAACACCATAACCTTCGTTGTTGATTCATGTTCATATCTGTCGAATCCCAATGGCTGTTTTTCGAAATGTCTGTTTGTTAACAAATATGGGCCATGTGTTAGTATTATAACATATTTTGCATTCATTTGTCTTTTAGAATAGCTATTACGTAAAATTTATGTAAATTAAGAACTTCCAAGAATTGTAGTGTTTTATTCTGCTGTAATTTGTGTGATGTGTAAATGTTATGTATATATTGTTACCACACCCGTTATGAACAGTACATAAAACGTAAAGAGAGATATTTAGAAATTGTATAATATTTCATCCGTCTTTACCACAAAAAAAAGTTTTATACTCGAGACGTTGCAAAAAGATTGGTTTAAAAACTACAACACGGGAACTGACGTCAGAGATTCGCCAATGAACGCAAAGTGTTGTCTCTTTTGATTGGCGAGTGTAACACCTATCCTCAAACAAAAGATTAATTGGTTATCGATATTTAGGCAATTTTACACTCTATCAACTGTTAACCACAACTTCAGATTATTCTAGGACTCACCAGGGACAGAGCGAACCTCGTGAATTGGTTACTTTCTCTTGTATGTATATACATTTTACGCGTCAGGACTTGGTTGGTTGGCTAAGTTCTCAGCCCTAGAGAAAGATCCGAAGTCGTAGCTACGAGTTTAACAAACATTTACCAGTATTTAGTCTTGTGTGGTTCCACTAACCTGGGCACTTCTTGCTTGTAGTAACCCTCTTCTAGGAACTAACCTCTGGTTCCCCAAGAAGAGACAAGATGAGTAAGGTATCATGATGACCACGGACTTCTGTGCGAGAGGTCAAGCCTAGTTGACTCAGTTTTACGAGTTGAGCATATCTATATCTATAGCCAGTTCCACGTTCTTCCTTTACAAAAGACCGAGTCTCTCAGATATTAGCCAGTTATTCTATCGTCGTATGTCTTCAGTGGAAGCCGCCAGAGGTCGGGGTGAACCGGGACTGGAGCCCAGAGAGTGAAGCTGTGACTCGCGAGAGCTGGAGTCTCAGCACGAGATTCTGCACGAACCACCTAACTGACACGGCGTGAAACCTTTTAACATTGGAGACTGTGTCGCGGTCACGTGTCGTTAACCGTTATAAAGATCCAAACAATGGCCCTTACATCCGCGCTAAAATCAAAACAAAGAAATCAGCCACTTTTAACCCTCAATAAAACCATTTTAATTCTTTCTAGAATATGGTTATGAGGATTTGGTTTTATTTAGTGATAATACTTGATCAAGAGAAACTTTCGTTTCTACCATTTTCAAACAGATAAAATACCGCTAGTAGGCGTTTCGGCAATAACTCACAAACCACGTATCACCTTTTTTTTTGTGTGTGTGCAAACGCTACACTCGGGACTATCTACGTGACGTTAATGTTGCCAGGGTGATTCTTATGAGGTTAATTCGACTCGTCTATGAAATAGAGGAAATCTTCCTATCTTCTTTACTTACGCACTCGTTCGGCAAGACGTGTTCACTCAACGCAATAACGTATAATCGTTGCGATACAGACGCTCCCATGCAATCTATGAGCTAAACTCCTTGCACACAGATGGCGCTATAGTTTAAGATAGTGACGTCATACTTACGCTACGGTGGAGATTCCCATGTCTATCGACGCGGAGAAAACCGAAACCCTGCGTGTCCTCTTGGCTCGGAGATGTAGAAAGAAATCTACTTTCTCTTGCCAACAGATACTGATTATTAAAAGCTGAAAGTTCTAGAAACAAATATAACGCTTTTTCTAAATATATGTGTTTATATATATACTTATTAATAACGGAAAGAGAATAAGTTTCTTACGTGTACGTTCACGACCAATTAAACTACTACGTTTATTATAAAGAAAAAGAAATTCTTATTTGTGAGACAGCTTTAAAATATTTTGCATAACAAACAACTGTATTGTAATGTTATCTTGTCTTTAAAATGGTTGGGCGTGTATCAGTTGTTAGTAAGCCCGAATGGTGAACACACAGGACGACGAGTCGTGACAAAAACTACATTCTATCTGCTCTATCAGTTTAATATTAAGGATGACATTAGGCTTAGATAAACCTAGTTTAGCTTTGTTCAAATGTTGTTAAGTATAAAAATAATAATTTGTCTTTAAATTCTCCACTGGTGTTTATGACAATAAATTCGTACAAGAACGAGACAAAAATGTATAGAAATACCTGGTGGATTTATGTTTCATCGGTGTTTTTAATACTAGAAGTATCGATCGCGGGTCTGCACAACAACTACTCATTTTAGTTATAATTTCTTCCGTAAGAGGGCTGAAAAAGGATAATAGTGAGGGTGAGTCCGGATAGATTGTTAATGCACCAAAAAAACTACTGTTCTTAAGTTGATGTTAACACCAAACGAACAGCAGTGAACGGCTATAAGTTGATTATGTGTGAACTGATATCTGACCTACCGTAAGAAATATAAAAATGCTTCAAGTTTGATGTTGCGTGCTAACAACGAGTGAAAAGAAACACGAGAGCTCAGAAAATAACTACAAGAAATTCTGTTTATAAGGCAATCAACAAAAACCTTGTTTTCTCCTGTCAAACGGTTACATGTCTGTGAGAAATAAAGGCCAGACCAAAGAAGTGTCAGCATTCAAGTGCTCTGTATCAGAAGTGTTTTCAACATTATACACCGTACTAGGAGTCACGGTCCAGGCGCGAACACAGGTTGATTTCTCTCTCAGATCACAGACTGGACAGTGCGCTCGTTAGAAATTGTCCTGCTATATCAACACTTTACCATATTATTATCAAACGCTATCTACCTTAACCTTTACTTATCAAAACATTTAATGGCGATATTTCTAACCCGTTATACCTCGTGCCACATAACATTAGCTCAATTAAGTTAAACTGTTTTTAACTATGTTTTGAACATGTTACCCTTGGCAACCTCTAGCCTGAATTTCGTGAATTTATTAGCCTTTGCTTTACTTATAATAATGTTTGGAACATATTTGCCAACGCCAACTATCGTCGTATTTATGGTTCTATTAAACCAAACGTTTTCTTACGATGTTCAAACCTTTACCCTATCGCCACCTGATGTAAGTCTTACTAAATCTTTCTCAACGACTGTTATTTGTCAAACAGATTAAAGTAATTTTTAAAACTTTTATTCAGAAGTAATCAACCCCACCCTTTTACTATTTCTCTGTTTATCTTTAATTTAGACGTTCAAATTTTTCGTGTTATTGGTTGACTTATTGTAAATAAAACAATTTTTTTTTTACCAACCGTGTAAGGAGATGAAACAGAGTGAATGAATGTATGTTCAATCTTCACGAACACGCGAACGATGGTCGGTTACATGAACTACAATAACGGAGGTAAACAGTTAATGTACACAAGTTATGTGTTTTTTATTAATAATCAAATACTTCACAGAAACACGTCACGGTGATTTGTCCAAGCATGACCTGTGTAATTTAATTTGTTACCAGGTATTTCACGAACATACTGTTACCGAGAGACGTAATTTAAAACAAACAACAAAGTTATTGGTTTGGTCGTTTTAGGTCAGAGCCACAATGGGTAATCTGCGCTGCTCACCTTGGGGAATTGAATACTGAATTTTAATGTTGTAAATCAGTCGACTCGTCGTAGTCCCAACATGAGTACAAAAACACTAAACAGTATTTGATATCTTGTATTAAACTACAAAATAAAATGTAATGACCAGTAGAAGAAGGAAATTGGCGAAAGATTGTTTGTTTTGTTGAATTTCGCGCAAAGCTGCACGAGGGCTATCTGCGCTAGCCGTCCCTAATTTAGCAGTGTAAGACTAGAGGGAAGGCAGCTAGTCATCACCACCCACGGCCAACTTTTGGGCTACTCCTTTACCAACGAATAGTGGGGTTGAGCGTAATATTATAATGCCCCCACGGCTGAAAAGGCGAGCATGTTTGGTGGGACGGGGATTCGAACCTGTGAATCTCGGATTACGAGTGGAGTGCCTTTTCCACCTGTCCATGCAGGGCCGTAATTGGCAAAAGAATTAGTCGTAAATAATGGGAAAATTCTTCAATACAATAATGTGTAAGGGAAAGCGAAAATTCTATATTACATTCATATAATATCCAATCTAATTATATATACAAGTCTCTCAACGCTACAACAACATTAAACGTATCACCTGGCCACCTGTTGGACAAACATTCCACGAATTTTGGAGGTGAGTGACAATAGGACCCACATAACGGTGGGGGTACACTGTCTACCAGTATACATATGTGTGATATTTTGAGCATATTTAATATATAAATATATTGATTACGAAATCTTTGTCGAAAATGAGAATGGCTCGTGAAAAAAGGCACCACAGCACAATTACGTATTGAGAGGTTGCACTGTGATTGGTTGTCATCCAACCAATCAGAAAGCGCCACATCATCAGAGAGTCTATTAAAGTACAATGTCTAGTAGGTATGCTGTCAATTCAGTCTTGGTTTGTCAAGACTACTTCATACGGAGAACAGCCACAAGACTGTGTGTTTCAACAGGAACAAAGGGAAGCGTAAATCAAGAAGACACGTGAAAGTGTTGTTAACAGGAACGGTGAAGGAAGAAAACCGAAACTCATCCTGTAACGTCATATTCATATTTAAGGAACAACAAACGAGCTATCGAAAATATCCATCCCTCATGTTCTCAAATATAAGAATAAACACAAGGATGAAGTCAGTTATTTTCGTTCCGAATTAGACAACTAGAAATCGGACAGCTCTTTCTGTATTTTTGCACTTAATAAACCAGAAAAAACAAAATAAAAGAGCTCTCTACCTCTGACTATAGATTAATATACAAAAGGGCATTACTCGCTGTGTAAACTATTTTACTTCATTTTACAAAGTATGTTTTAACCAACACGACGTAAGGCCCATAAAACATTTTGACATTTTAGTATAAATATTAATAAAAGGAATTTAAAAAACATAAAGTAAAAAAATGAATGTTGCTCTAAGCTTCTAGTTAACTTAGTAACAACGACATCTTGAGTAAGGATGGAGAGTGAAGCAAACCATAAATGTGCGAACACAGACAGGTGGAAACAGAAGATATGATGACGAACTGGAAACGGTATACATATAATGATGAACTGGAAACAATATAGATCTGATGATGAACTGGAAACAATAGACGTAGTAATGAACTGGAAAAAATATAGTTATGATGATGAACTGAAAACAATATAGATCTGATGATGAACTGAAAACAATATAGATCTGATGATGAACTGGAAACAACATAGTTCTGATGACAAACTGAAAACAATAGATCTGATGATGAGCTGGAAAAAGTTCTTGTGACAATGAAATGGAAACAATAGATGTGATGATGAACTGGAAACAATATAGATCTGATGATGAACTGAAAACAATATAGATCTGATGATGAACTGAAAACAATATAGATCTGATGATGAACTGAAAACAATATAGATATGATGATGAACTGAATACAATATGTATGTGATAGTGAATTGGAAGCAACAGAGGTGATGATGAACTGGAAACGGTATAGATACGATGATGAACTTAAAACAATAGATCTGATGATGAACTTAAAACAATAGATCTGATGACAAACTGAAAATAATAGATCTGATGATGAACTGGAAACAACATAGTTCTGATGACAAACTGAAAACAATAGATCTGATGATGAACTGGAAACAACATAGTTCTGATGACAAACTGAAAACAATAGATCTGATGATGAACTGGAAACAACATAGTTCTGATGGCAAACTGAAAACAATATATATGATGATGAACTGGAAACAACATAGTTCTGATGACAAACTGAAAACAATATATATAATGATGAGCTGGAAACAACATAGTTCTGATGACAAACTGAAAACAATAGATCTGATGATGAACTGGAAACAACATAGTTCTGATGACAAACTGAAAACAATATATATGATGATGAGCTGGAAAAAGTTCTTGTGACAATGAAATGGAAACAATAGATGTGATGATGAACTGGAAACAATATAGATCTGATGATGAACTGAAAACAATATAGATCTGATGATGAACTGAAAACAATATAGATATGATGATGAACTGAATACAATATGTATGTGATAGTGAATTGGAAGCAACAGAGGTGATGATGAACTGGAAACGGTATAGATCTGATGATGAACTTAAAACAGTAGATATTAACTTTGTTCATTTTGAAATATTGTAACAAGATGTGTTGCACATGTGTATTATTTGTAAAGTATTAGGTAATGCCTAGTTTGTTTAGGCTGATCTTTATTCTACGTTACCTCTTAACTCACGCGCTGTACTTTGGTCAGTTATCTTGAACATGTGACGAATTTAACGAACATATCATTGGACTTAGAGATGTCTGAGCAGGATAAACCCACATCTACGCTATAAAGTTTTGACTTTCTGACAGTTACTGTGGCCCTTGGTAGGAAGTAGGCCTACATTTCACTAATTAACATTGGACAACTGATTATTCTTTTATATTCATCTATAAATAGTTTTTGTTTCTTAATAATAATCATGAAATGTCCATTAGCAGTCTGTTCGATTATTAAATATCGCACGTTGCTACCAGTCCGTGCTATGAGGTTTACGATCCCGCGAGAAATGTCCATTACCAGTCTGTTCGATTACTGAATATCGCACGTTGCTACCAGTCCGTGCTATGAGGTTTACGATCCCGAGAAATGTCCATTACCAGTCTGTTCGATTACTGAATATCGCACGTTGCTACCAGTCCGTGCTATGAGGTTTACGATCCCGCGAGAAATGTCCATTAGCAGTCTGTTGATTATTGAATATCGCACGTTGCTACCAGTCTGTGCTATGAGGTTTACGATCCCGCGAGAAATGTCCATTAGCAGTCTGTTCGATTACTGAATATCGCACGTTGCTACCAGTCCGTGCTATGAGGTTTACGATCCCGCGAGAAATGTCCATTAGCAGTCTGTTGATTATTGAATATCGCACGTTGCTACCAGTCTGTGCTATGAGGTTTACGATCCCGCGAGAAATGTCCATTACCAGTCTGTTCGATTACTGAATATCGCACGTTGCTACCAGTTCGTGCTATGAGGTTTACGATCCCGCGAGAAATGTCCATTAGCAGTCTGTTCGATTACTGAATATCGCACGTTGCTACCAGTCCGTGCTATGAGGTTTACGATCCCGCGAGAAATGTCCATTACCAGTCTGTTCGATTACTGAATATCGCACGTTGCTACCAGTCCGTGCTATGAGGTTTACGATCCCGCGAGAAATGTCCATTAGCAGTCTGTTCGATTACTGAATATCGCACGTTGCTACCAGTCCGTGCTATGAGGTTTACGATCCCGCGAGAAATGTCCATTACCAGTCTGTTCGATTACTGAATATCGCACGTTGCTACCAGTCCGTGCTATGAGGTTTACGATCCCGCGAGAAATGTCCATTACCAGTCTGTTCGATTACTGAATATCGCACGTTGCTACCAGTCCGTGCTATGAGGTTTACGATCCCGCGAGAAATGTCCATTACCAGTCTGTTCGATTACTGAATATCGCACGTTGCTACCAGTCCGTGCTATGAGGTTTAGATTGTGATTAATTGTTCTGTCCACCAAGCCTACAGTTCCATAACAATAGGCTAAAACACAATTAAACCAGACTGTTCACCTTGTTTTCATGGAAAAAAAGAAACAACTAGGCCGAATGAATCAATGATAGTAAAATAAGTTTTAATGTGAATAATATAAGAATAAACTTCCTTACAAAGTCACCCAGTCCATGATTTAGTAATTAATTTTCTATAGTAATTCTAAACTAATATAGACTCAGAAAAAAGAAAAACCGTAATAACTCTGTGCATACAGTAACAACACGGTGAGTGTAAGCCCATTTATTTGTATTCACACAATGTATGAAGGTGTGTTAACCTAAATTACACGTATATGCAGGTTTCAACTTTCCCTGCAGCCATGTTCCAAAATCTAGTGAAAAGCCTTCCCAGAAGAGTGGATGTTTTTATAGTGACAAAGGGGGAACCAACTCCATATTAATAGTCTTGGAATGAAATATTCAACAAGCACATATCGGCGTGATGGTCAGCCACGTGGTGTATATATAAAGTAATGACATCTCTATCTAATACGTACATACATGTATAACGTTATGACATCTCTATCTAATACGTACATACATGTATAACGTTATGACATCTCTATCTAATACGTACATACATGTATAACGTTATGACATCTCTATCTAATACGTACATACATGTATAACGTTATGACATCTTTATTTAAAACTTACAGACATCTGTACAGTTATGGTATTTTTATATAAAAGTACAGACACATATAAAGTTATGACATCTTTATTTAAAACGTACAGACATCTGTACAGCTATGACATTTTATATAAAAGTATAGACACATATATTGTTATGACATCTTTATTTAAAACGTACAGACATCTGTACAGCTATGCCATTTTTATATAAAAATACAGACATGTATAAAGTTATGACATCTCTGTCTTGTACGTAATGACATGAATAATGTCACAGGGAGTTCATTCTATTTTTGTTATTCTTTATTAGATTGAAGCTAAATCACTTCAACCCCGAGTTAATCAGGGGTTAGTTAATTAACTAGTAGTTAATGAACTATATTTATCTTAATAGAAACAGTTGTATCAACATTGAATTTAGAAGGTTTTCATTTACCTACTTTGTTTATCATTCTCTTCTTATATTATGCAAACTTTTAACCGTAATATTTATTCTAATAAAAAAACTGAAAGCTAACAAGAGTTCCATGATGAAAATATTTTCTAGTGATGGAACGTTCACCGCGAGTTCTGTGGGAGTGACTGGGAAGGTAATTCATCTTCGAACGGTAAACACAGCTGCACGCTGGTCTTAAATGTGTAGTAATTATTACACAAGTTTCGTGTCTATCACTCGCTAATTACTGGTAACCGTAAACTGCTTATAAATGTCTGTCAAACCAAAGAACACTTTGTAATCCTCGAAATACAGCTAGGTTTTCCTGACAAGTACAATAATGATGAACAACAAGTGGAACACGTTTGAAGTGGTCGATGGACTTTGTTACATGAAATATTGCGTGCACAACGACACTGTGCACAGTAAACGTTAACTACTGCTGTTTTCCCAAGTTGATCGTCAAAATTTGTAAAAAGGCTTTAAACAGTTTTTACAACACGTATTAGATTTGGAAACGTCATCCAAAAAACATTAGAGTTAGTTCTACATCTTACAATGAAAATGTTAGATGTTTTATATCCTGTTGTGGGTCCGTTTCTGAGTACCTTTAACCCTTAAACAGCGGGGATGCTGTAGGTAGGAACATCAACAGATGATGGCCTCTGTTTAAGAGTTAAAGTTCTGGGGACAGTGTTTTTGAATCACATTTTAAAAACCTGTTTTTGATCCTGTTGTACATCTCGTTCTGAGGACGCTTGGAGGACTATTTTTGTATCTCACTACAAGGATTTTGATTTTCTCGATGTTTTCTTTTGTTTCTGCGTTTTATGTAAATTAGGATATAAATAAAGAGTAGATTTTTCTTATTTGACTCACTGCTAGAGGGCGTCTTGAATTCAGTGACTTTTCTATCGTTCAACAAAACCTAATAGTCCACTCGTCCTATTCAGCCAATCTTCAGTTGCTACATTAACGTGTGCTTCCCCCGCTGTTACAGCGATAAGTCTTCGGATTTACAACTCTAAAATCAGGGGTTCGATTCCCCTCGGTTGACTCAGCAGATACCTGACGTGGCTTTGCTATAAAGCACACACACACATACACACATTAACGCCTGCATAACAAAGAAACAAACGAAACGTTAGACCGTTTCATCATGAGTTTACAGAGAAATTGAAGACGGTACTGCCATGTTTGGAATATTATCATAATACATTGTTGTTGATTTCTCAGTGCAATGATCTATTGCACCTTGTCCGTTGGGAAGAATCGAGTCTTGGACTTACGTGATGTGATGTAAGTATATAGATTTGTTGTTGACAACTGACAACAATAAGTTAAATGGAGCAGGTTTATAAATGTTCTTAATGTGTTTTGATAGCGTGTGTTGTCCCACACACACATAAATTGCAAAGAGGTTATTTGTTTTAGAAATAAACATCTCCCCAAAATTAAAAACAAAAAGAGTCTGCGCAAACTCAACCACGCCTACAATTTTGATTGGTTGAATCAGAGCAACTAATTTCAGTGTTAACGAAGAGCTTGGGCCTTCATTCAGCCATTGAAGAGCTCTGAACGGAAACGCCTGAACTGCTCCAGTTAATAAAACTATGGCACTAAACCAAAGGTAATGTTTCAATTAACACGCCTTCATTCTTTCATAACTAATGTTGTTGATAAATCGAGAATTTGAACTCGCAGACAATTTTCTCTGCAATGAGTTTCTTTGTTGTTCACCACAAAACTATACGATGAGTTTTAGCTGTACTTTGCCTATTGCGGGTATCTAAGCTCGGATTTTAGCGTACAAGCCTGGAGATTCCTGAAAAGAACCCGGATGTTGGTGTCCCATGAAATACATAGAAGTCTATTTAGTGAGAAACTTATTGATTTATTAACTGATTGTAGGTGGACTGGTTGGCTCAGTAATCTGACGTTTAGTGTTTTAAATCATCGAACTAGTAAGCCTAGAAACCAGACGTTTAGTGTTTTAAATCATTCAACTGGCAAGCCTAGAAACCAGACGTTTAGTGTTATAAACCACCCAACTGATGGGACCCAGAAAACCGAAGTTTAGTGATTTAAACCATCTAATTGGTTGGCTCAGAAACCCGATTCGTAAATGTAAGGTAACAAAGAAACAACTGAGTGATACAACTCATGAATCGCCATCTACCGGCTTTAAAAGACCAACTGCGTTTTCTCTGAAAACTGATACCAGAGTTTCTGTGAAAGTAATTTTCGTTAGCTTAATGGTTTTAGACATACATGAAAAGTTATTTTTGAAAAAGATACATGTAAGTAAAAATATAAAACATTAATTAATTAACAGCCCTCTGTCACCAAATGTTTTATTATCATAAAAACTCACCGTAAATAATCTCTTTATGTTTATGTACGTAAGTGTGTATATATGTTAGATTTTTTATGGGTTTGTGTGTAATTAAATACTTTCATGTGTGTGTAATTAAATACACATGCCAGTTGCACAATTTACACAACGAATGAGACTTTGAGAGCGAGCAGTGTGTATACACATCTGTGTGGCCTACGTGCCCAAAAATAGATGCTAATAAATTTGGCAACTTAATTTTCAGGCGTTATATATGTTGCTTACAGACAATTTGAAACGCTGGTTTAACTGGACAGTTAAAAATAACTCATTTAGTTTCGCTTCAGAATGAAACTACTTTCCTCTGAACAATGTCTAGAAGTTAAAATAAACATCAATCCGGTAGCAATTATTTAGCCTCACGCTAGGAGTTAATGTCCATTCATTTATTTATCTAAATCTAAAACTAGGCATTATTGTCCAATTATTTATCTTCTAATTTAAAACTAGAAATTATTGTCCATTTGTTTGTCTTCTAATATAAAACTAAGAATTAATGTCTATTTATTTATCTTTTAATCTAAAATTAGGAATTAATATCCACTGATTTATCGTTTGATTTAAATACCGAGTGATTTACAATGAGAAAAATAATTTGGTTGTGTGAGGCCTAGTTTGAAATATTTGTTAGAAGACAAGAGAGAGTAGGTTTATTCCACTGTAACAACTCTAACGTTATTTGAGAGTAGTTTTATTCCACTGTAACAACTCTAACGTTATTTGAGAGTAGTTTTATTCCACTGTAACAACTCTAACGTTATTTGAGAGTAGTTTTATTCCACTGTAACAACTCTAACGTTATTTGAGAGTAGTTTTATTCCACTGTAACAACTCTAACGTTATTTGAGAGTAGTTTTATTCCACTGTAACAACTCTAACGTTATTTGAGAGTAGGTTTATTCCACTGTAACAACTCTAACGTTATTTGAGAGTAGGTTTATTCCACTGTAACAACTCTAACGTTATTTGAGAGTAGGTTTATTCCACTGTAACAACTCTAACGTTATTTGCTATCTTATTGTACCTCTCTATATGTATATATATATTGTGTCTTTCTTCCAAAGAAAGCTGTATTCACGTAAAATTTATATATGTATAGGTTTTTACTTGTCCACGCTCACAAGAAATACATTAAGATTGAAATATATACTTAGAATAAAAAGGACGCTGTTTTTAACTAACTGGATGTACCTCCATTCAAGATTATCTGACATAATTTGGAAGGACTTCAATGAAAAATAAAACAAGGAAGGTTTTTCTGTTTGTCTTGTCGAACAGGAAAGTAAATTAAAAAATCCGAATATGTTATGGTTAAATAATAAATTTTTATTTGGCATTCCAACATCTTATTTAACTGGTATTAGAAGCAAAAAATATAAAAAATGGTAGATAATAAAGGTAAATATAAAGTTATTTGCTGTTTTTCTGTTATTATAATCAATAAAACAGATTGCTTTGAAGGTTTAAAAGCAAAAATAAATAAAACGAATTTTGTAGTTGAAAGTAAAAAAACGAACACTTATTCACAGTAAAGCAATATTAGATTAATTAAAAGCCTGTGTGTTAAAAACTGTTACAGCCTCATTATAACGTTCCAGTTACAAATATGTTTCTATTAAAACATAATATTGTAATTTAGTCGTTTGTTAGAGGAAGCTACTAGCCAGGATGATGAGGCAAAGCGTCATAATGACGTCAAGATCTAGAAATTCTGCACAATTTGAATAAATAAGAGTATATTATAAATATGATCACTAGTGAATATGTGAGGATCCAGTGGATTATTCAGTAGGTTTATTGTTAATTAGAAGCTGTTTCATTAACATCACTCGGTGAGAGTTATTGCATTACAAGATGAGTTATTTATTTGTTTATTTATTGAGGCTATTAAGTTAGGTGCAAGTGTTGGAACTTACATTGAAACGTTGTATTTGAAGTCAGGCCTGCATTTAGCAGTGGAATTCATCTTTAAAAGGTTCTGTAAGAAACAAGGTATCCAGGTGAGCGTGGTTATAACAAACGTTATCGTCAACTGGACTGATTGTATTAAATAAATAAATATATACATAAACATACCTGGAAAGTTAAATTAATATAACTTACACATATGTAATTGCTACAATATTTTGTACCCTAGTTTCAATAGTACATTTAGAGTTTAGCTGCGATCTTTTAACACTATACATATATACGTCACTTGCAGAGCACGAGCCAAAAATGAGGGTTTATTGGATAAACCAGTTTTGTTACTGGTTGAATAAGGACTTCTGATGGTGACGACGAGAGTTAAAGGATATGAGTCAAACTGAGACATCATAACAGCTCAGCCAGTGACAGTTGAAGGAAACAGCTCGTGACGTGTGTCACTTTCTCAGACTAGAAATCTTTCTTGATTATACTGCATACTCCTCTCTCACAGCTTTCAGTCTTTCTGTTCGGGATTCGACTTGTTACAAGAGTCTTTCTCTATGGTTCTGGTATCCCAAGTTTACTCATATTCCTTTGTTTTCTAATGTCAGTAAGTACAAGAGATGTATCCCTCTTTGAAAATCTAAATCCCTGAGCTAAACGTATCTTTATGACCTGAGTGTATCGATAGCTTACGTTAAATAAAAATGTGTATATCTTTACGTAAAAGGACCGAACTTTCTTTGGCATTACTCCACTCTAGTTTTACACCAAGTAATGTCAAAATGTAGTTCTGATGCATTCCGTTCCACCCTACTTTTATATTGAATGTGGTTGTCACGTGACTTGCTGACTTTTACTCAAGTTAGTGTAAACTTCTTTGTTTTATTTGCTACCAGCATTTTATATAATCAAAAAAGGTCTGCCAGTCTCTATGGGTACCAATCATAATGCTTAGTTCAACTGAAACAATCAAACCATAAGTTGAACATTCAATTATGCGACTACTATTTAGCCTAGGGAAAGAGTAACTTTCTCTGACTCGAAGTATCTGGTCTTTCATACAGTTGTAGGTCATACTAACAATTAAAGAAGTTTAGGAGTAGATTTTTAAACCGTTTAGCGAAAATCCCCAAATACTTTTAGTCTCGACCTCAGTAGCACAGCGGTGTGTCTGTGGACTTACAACGCTATATTCGGATTTCGATACCAGAGCACATACAGTCAACTTTGGTTGCTTTGTGCTTAACTTGAAAACAAACAAACAAATAAACCTTTTATGTTTTAAGCTAAAAAACGACCAATATAGTAGTAGCAAACATTTATAGGCCTCGAAGTGTTTTATGTCTTCCTTTAAACGAGGTAAAATCAAACCAACGACACACTCTGGACATACGGTCGAAACATTTTTAACAACGGGTAAGAATGAGTCGATAACTACAGGGTGTTCCAAAAGTCACTGTGCACTTATATGTTTATTAACAGACATGTTTCAATATAGAACACAGGAGGTAAGTATGAATGACAATTATAAAAATTGTTGAAAGTGACCCACGTTGGCATCAAAACAGACCCGGATCCTTCTTGTTTTGTTTCTAAACACCGCTATCAGTTAGTTGGTGGTTTGAAATAGACTGAATAAAATATGATTACAAAACTGCACAGTGACTTTCCGAACATCCTGTATCACAGATCCAAAAGACATTTGTGGTCAAATTATCAGTGTTCCTTTCAAACAACTGATTTATAGAACGATACAAAAAATGCTAATCGTAAACACCAAAATCTGAGACTCAACTTGTCTTAAACCTAACATTAATTAAGCCTAAAATTTATAAAGAGATAAATTAATACTGTAACTTGTGTACATTTTTAAATTTAGTTTAATTAGGCCTAAACTTTACCATACTTCAATACTATCAATAAATAAACCCACAATGTTATCATAGTGCCTAACCAGTGGTGTATCTAGGAACATTAAAAGGTCTTAACACTAATTTTTCCACATAATTTCTATTTAAACTTTATTATTTCATGATGAGAAATAAAAATACAAGTCAATATAAGGGAGGGCAGAGTCAAGCCACACATGGTTACGTCAAAGCGTTGGACCTTTTCCAAAACTTTGCTAATTTGTAACATGTTGTTTTACAAAACAGAGGTTGAAATGACATGCGCAAAAATTTCCAACACTGAGCATAGTCATGACAGATGTTACTTGGAACTTTACTAGTTGAAAAAATTTATAATGATTCATATTCTGGTAAAAAGACTGGTTCCTCTTCCTGTTGGCCAGGTGGGTTCAGGAGCTCGGCTTGCAATCTGAGGGTTGCGAGTTCTAATTCCCGTCGCACCAAACATGTTCGCCCTTTCAGTCGCGGGGGCGTTATAATGTTACAGTCAATCCCATTATTCGTTGGTAAAAAGTAGCCCAAGAGTTGGCGGTGGGTGGTGATGACTAGTTGCCATCCCTCTAGTCTTACACTGCTAAATTGGGAACCGCTAGCACAGGTAGTCCTTGTGTAGATTTTTGCGAAATTCCAAAACAAATAAACAAATAAATTCTCCGCTGTTATAAATGACGTCACTTCCTGTTGTGTACAAGTATTTAACGTCATTTCCTGTTATGTTTACACACCCGTTACTACTTTTCCCCTGTTCTTTACGTTTACGGCAGAAACATTAATTTAAAAATGTAAACAATTTGTTTATTATGTCTTACATTAATTGTATTTTAAATAATTTATTCAAAAATCACAACATTTACCTTTAGCAGGTCTGGAAACTAAATAAGTTTCAGGTTACTTGGTAAGTTAATAGGCTAAATAATTTCCAGGTAATTACGCGTGTATTTAAATTTTACGTACTTCTCAATTTAAAATGGTTTTATGTTCATAATAACATGTATTTTTCGCCCTGATCTATTTATAAACAGCCCCCTGTTGTGAATAACCTATATTACAGCTATCAGAAATAGTCCAGCCCGTTTCATGACCACCTGCTATAATTACATAGAAAGTGAAGGAAATGAAGTTCTAATTTCGTTTCTTTCCGTTTCGGTTACTTAATTTAACCTACAGATAATCGTTATCAACCGTATTCATTTCACGGAGACCTCACGTTCACAGGAAGTACGTCCATTGTGAAACTTAACAGCCTGTAGAAATACTACGTTGGTTCGAACGAAACTGGGTAAAATGAATAGTAGTTAGCTCGTGGAGGGGAACACTCGTGAAAAGGAAAAATGGTAAAAATTCTACTTTTGTAAAATAAGTTATTGAATTTCAAGGAAACACCGATTAAGTATGATTATTTATACTTTGACAGTAAGACTGGGTTAAGAACTGTTTGTATTAACTAATTAATAACGTGGGATTAATTAAGTAATCGGTAGCTGCTAATAAGTGACCAGTTGATTCAGTAAATAGTAATTACTGATTGGTTAATAACTACTGTTGATTGTTACTAATCAGTGATCACGGGATATATGAAACGGTAACCACTGATAGGTTAATAACTACTGTTGATTGTTACTAATCAGTGATCACGTGATATATGAAACGGTAACCACTGATTGGTTAATAACTACTGTTAATTATTACTAATCAGTGATCACGTGACATATTAAACGGTAACTACTGATTGGTTAATAACTACTGTTGATTGTTACTAATCAGTGATCACGTGATATATGAAACGGTAACTACTGATTGGTTAATAACTACTGTTGATTGTTACTGATCAGTGATCACGTGATATATGAAACGGTAACCACTGATTGGTTTATAACTACTGTTGATTGTTACTAATCAGTGATCACGGGATATATAAAAGCGGTAACAACTGATTGGTTAATAACTACTGTTAATTATTACTAATCAGTTATCACGTGACATATTAAACGGTAACTACTGATTGGTTAATAACTACTGTTGATTGTTACTAATCAGTGATCACGTGATATATGAAACGGTAACTACTGATTGGTTAATAACTACTGTTGATTGTTACTAATCAGTGATCACGTGATATATGAAACGGTAACTACTGATTGGTTAATAACTACTGTTGATTGTTACTGATCAGTGATCACGTGATATATGAAACGGTAACTACTGATTGGTTAATAACTACTGTTGATTGTTACTAATCAGTGATCACGTGATATATTAAACAGTAACTACTGATTGGTTATTAACTACTGTTGATTGTTACTAATCAGTGATCACGTGACATATTAAACGGTAACTACTGATTGGTTAATAACTACTGTTGATTGTTACTAATCAGTGATCACGTGACATATTAAACAGAAACTGCTAATTTATTAAAGATGCTTGAAATTTCGAATTCTCATTCGAGTACACTTGTGTCACTACGATCCAGCTAATGTACATTTTAGTACACTTGTGTCACTTCAACCCAGCTAATGTACATTTTAGTACACTTGTGTCACTCCGACCCAGTTAATGTACATTTTATTACACTTGTGTCACTCCAACCCAGCTAATGTACATTTTAGTACACTTGTGTCACTTCAACACAGCTAATGTACATTTTAGTACACTTGTGTCACTCCGACCCGGTTAATGTACATTTTAGTACACTTGTGTCACTCCAACCCAGCTAATGTACATTTTAGTACACTTGTGTCACTCCGACCCAGTTAATGTACATTTTAGTACAGTTGTGTCACTCCGACCCAGTTAATGTACATTTTAGTACAGTTGTGTCACTCCGACCCAGCTAATGTACATTTTAGTACACTTGTGTCACTCCAACCCAGTTAATGTACAAGAGAATATCTAGTTGGGAAAGAACATTTTATTTTAGTTCCACGTAATGTTCATGTTACGTAGAGAATTTAACAAACAGAATTATCAGGCAATTACCAAGTTACGTGAAGAAGTTTCATCAAACAAATTACAGCGTAATAATCAAGTTACGTGAAGAAGTTTCATCAACAGTATTATCACGTATAATCAAGTTACGTGAAGAAGTTTCATCAACAGTATTATCACGTATAATCAAGTTACGTGAAGAAGTTTCATCAACAGTATTATCACGTATAATCAAGTTACGTGAAGAAGTTTCTTCAACGGTATTATCACGTATAATCAAGTTACGTGAAGAAGTTTCTTCAACAGTATTATCACGTATAATCAAGTTACGTGAAGAAGTTTCATCAACAGTATTATCACGTATAATCAAGTTACATGAAGTTCTTCAATAGTATTATCACGTATAATCAAGTTACGTGAGAAGTTTCATTAACAGTATTATCACGTATAATCAAGTTACGTGAAGAAGTTTCATCAACAGTATTATCACGTATAATCAAGTTACGTGAAGAAGTTTCATCAACAGTATTATCACGTATAATCAAGTTACGTGAATAGGTTCCACCAGAATCTTACCACGTTGTAGTCAAGTGCAGTCACTTAAGAAGTCCCGAACATTTGCAGCCACTGCTTGAGATTACGTAAGAATTAGTATTGTGTTTGTTACATATACACGTGTGTAAGTAAGTGTTATATAAATAACAGACTTGTTCTCTCCATCACTAAGTGAAAGTTGCCGTTTTCACTGGACTATTGTGGAAACAGAAATCATCAAAATACGGTTGCCATGACTACAGCTTTAACTGACATTTACCGCTCAGTTTACCGGTAACACGACATTGCTGTTGAGTTTTGTTTACTTTCGTGGCTGACAGAAACAAGTATGTGAACATGATTTTTTTAGCCATTTATTTCATAAACATAAATAAATTCGGCATTATTGGAAGGAGTCGAAGGATGGGCAGAGGTAAATCAAGGTGGCGTTGTAGTCAGAAATGGAAAGAGAGAAATATGTTGGTGGAAGTGCTCTTCTGGAGAGTGTATGAAACGGTCTTCACCGAAGAAAAATAACTGTACTGCTACAATGTGTGCTAGTAGCTGTCATGTCTGTATATAAGATGGATTATGGAAAGTAAACAAATATGAGTGGTGTACTTTGGACATAACAATCTCAGGATGCAGTATTTAGAAATTTAAAATACACTGCGGAGCTATTGTTAAGATGCACGATAGTCAGATAAAACACGACTGGACATATCAAATACTGAGACTTGAAAATCGTGTTATTATAACATACGTAATGTCTGTTATGTTCGCCGTAAATACCGCTGTCTGCTGGGAGAGAAAGATATAATTTATTACGTCTCCAAAACATCGAAACGGAAGGAAGATTAATGATAATAACCTATGGTTAGATCATGCGGCAGTCCTAATGATAATAACCTACGGTTAGATCATGCGGCAGTCCTAATGATAATAACCTATGGTTAGATCATGCGGCAGTCCTAATGATAATAACCTACGGTTAGATCATGCGGCAGACCTAATAATAATAACCTATGGTTAGATCATGCGTCAGTCCTAATGATAATAACCTATGGTTAGATCATGCGGCAGTCCTAATGATAATAACCTATGGTTAGATCATGCGGCAGTCCTAATGATAATAACCTACGGTTAGATCATGCGTCAGTCCTAATGATAATAACCTATGGTTAGATCATGCAACAGTCCTAATGACAATAACCTATGGTTAGATCATGCGGCAGTCCTAGTGATAATAACCTATGGTTAGATCATGCGGCAGTCCTAATGATAATAACCGATGGTTAAATCATGCGGCAGTACTAATGATAATAACCTATGGTTAGATCATGCGGCAGTCCTAATGATAATAACCTATGGTTAGATCATGCGGCAGTCCTAATGATAATAACCTATGGTTAGATCATGCGGCAGTCCTAATGATAATAACCTATGGTTAGATCATGCGGCAGTCCTAGTGACAATAACCTATGGTTAGATCATGCGGCAGTCCTAATGATAATAACCTATGGTTAGATCATGCGGCAGTCCTAATGATAATAACCGATGGTTAAATCATGCGGCAGTACTAATGATAATAACCTATGGTTAGATCATGCGGCAGTCCTAATGATAATAACCTATGGTTAGATCATGCGGCAGTCCTAATGATAATAACCTATGGTTAGATAGTGCAACTTCCTACAATTCTTAAACAGTCTAAGTCAATGATTTACACACACTTAAGAAAGATTAATTTTTAACTCATACTGATTCGTACAAGAAACATTACAACTTATTGAAACCAATGTGAACCCATTCATTAAATAACAAGGGTCCATTCAACCATCTTGTTTAAATGAACTCTAGACACCGTACAATAATCTGCTTTAAATTAAACATGGAGACCCAACAAACATCTAGTTTAAATAAACGCCTTTCTTTCTTAAATGTTAACATGTTTCCCTGTATCAATGTTTCCTGTTTTCTAAGTTTCGGTGTTTTAATGATTCTATGTTTATTTGTTTTAATGTTTCCTTGTTTCTGCTTCCTTCTTTTCCCTGTTTCTCCTTGTTTCTCTGTTTCTATATCTCATTGTTTCTATATTTCTATATCTCCTTGTTTATCTGTTTCTTTTTCTCACTGTTTCTGTTTTTATATCTCCTTATTTCTATGATTCTATATTTCCTTCTTTCTGTTTCTACATCTCCTTGTTTCTATATTTCTATATCTCCTTGTTTCTCTGTTTCTATATCTCCTTGTTTCTCTGTTTCTATATCTCCTTTTATCTCTGTTTCTATATCTCCTTGTTTCTCTGTTTTGATATCTCCTTGTTTCTATGTTTCTATATCTCCTTGTTTCTATCTTTTTATATCTCCTTGTTTCTATGTTTCTGTATCTCCTTGTTTCTATAACTCCTTGTTTCTCTGTTTCTATATCTCCTTCATTCAATATTTTTATATCTCCTTGTTTCTATGTTTTTATATCTCCTTCTTTCTCTGTTTCTATATCCCCTTGCTATTCCGTTTTTATATCTCCTTGTTTCTCTGTTTCTATATCTACTTGTTTTTCTGTTTATATATCCTTGTTTCTATGTTTCTATGTCTCCTTGTTTCTATGTTTCTATATCTCCTTCTTTCAATGTTTTTATATTTCCTTGTTTCTATGTTTCTATATCTCCTTGTTTCTATCTTTTTATATCTCCTTGTTTCTATGTTTCTATATATCCTTGTTTTTCTGTTACTATAACTCCTTCTTTCTCTGTTTCTATACCTCCTTGTTTCGATGTTTCTAAATCTCCTTCTTTCTATGTTTTTATATCTCCTTCTTTCTATGTTTCTATATCTCCTTGTTTTTCCGTTTCCACATCTCCTAGTTTCTATGTTTCTATATCTCCTTTTTTCTATGTGTCCATATCTCCTTGTTTCTATGTTTCTATATCTCTTTCTTTCAATGTTTTATATTTCCTAGTTTCTATGTTTCTATACCTCCTTGTTTCTATGTTTTTATATCTCCTTGTTTCGATGTTGCTATATCTCCTTGTATCTCTGTTTCTATATGTCTTTGTTTCACTGTTTTTATATCTCCTTGTTTCTATGTTTTTATATCTCCTTGTTTCTATGTTTTTATACCTCCTTCTTTCTCTGTTTCTGTATCATCTTGTTACTATATCTCCTTGTTTCTCTGTTTCTTTATCATCTTGTTTCTATATCTCCTTGTTTCTATGTTTCTATATCTCCTTCTTTCTACGTTTTTATATCTCCTTCTTTCTATGTTTCTATATCTCCTTGTTTCTCTGTTTCTATATCTCCTTGTTTCTCTGTTTCCATATCTCTTTGTTTCTTTGTTACTATATCTCCTTGTTTCGGGTTCCATATCTCGTTGTTTCTCTGTTTCTATTTCTCCTTGTTTCTATGTTTCTATTTCTCTTTGCTTCTATGTTTCTATATCTCCTTGTTTCCATATCACCTTGTTTATCTGTTTTTATATCTTCTTCTTTCTCTGTTTCTGTACCTCCTTGTTACTCTGTTTTTATTTCTCCTTGTTTCTATGTTTCTATTTCTCCTTGTTTCTATGTTTCTATTTCTCCTTGTTTCTATGTTTTTGCATCTCCTTGTTTCTGTTTCTATATCATCTATTTTCTATATCTCCTTGTTTCTCTGTTTTTATATCTTCTTGTTTCTATATTTATATCTTTCCTTGTTTCTACGTTTTTATGTCTCCTTGCTTCTCTATTTCTGTATCATCTTGTTTCTACGTCTCCTTCTTTCTCTGTTTCTATATCTCCTTGTTTCTATGTTTCTATATCTCCTTGTTTCTCTGTTACTATATCTCATTGTTTCTGTTTCCATATCTCCTTGTTTCTCTGTTACTATACTATTTGTTTCTGTTTCCATATCTCCTTGTTTCTCTGTTTCTATATCTCCTTGTTTCTCTGTTTTTATATCTTCTTGTATCTATATTTATATATTTCCTTCTTTCTATGTTTTTATGTCTCCTTGCTTCTCTATTTCTGTATCATCTTGTTTCTACGTCTCCTTCTTTCTCTGTTTCTATATCTCCTTGTTTCTATGTTTCTATATCTCCTTCTTTATATGTTTTTATATCTCCTTGTTTCTCTCTTTCTATATCTCCTTGTTTCTCTGTTTCAATATCTCCTTGTTTCTCTGTTACTATATCTCCTTGTTTCTGTTTCCATATCTCCTTGTTTCTCTGTTACTATACTACTTGTTTCTGTTTCCATATCTCCTTGTTTCTATGTTTTTATATCTCCTTGTTTCTCTGTTTCTCTTTCTCATTGTTTCTATTTTTATATCTCCTTGTTTCTATGATTCTATATT
The DNA here is from genome assembly GCF_004210375.1 of Tachypleus tridentatus. Classification (NCBI taxonomy): domain Eukaryota; kingdom Metazoa; phylum Arthropoda; class Merostomata; order Xiphosura; family Limulidae; genus Tachypleus; species Tachypleus tridentatus. The sequence continues at coordinate 33,290,892 of NW_027467777.1, read as the reverse complement.
TCCTTCTTTCTCTTTCGACATCTCCTTGTTTCTATATTTCTATATCTCCTTGTTTCTATGTTTCTGTATCTCTTTGTTTCTCTGTTTCTATATCTCCTTTTATCTCTGTTTCTGTATCTCCTTGTTTCTCTGTTTCTATATCTCCTTGTTTCTATGTTTCTATATCTCCTTGTTTTATGTCTTTTTTTTATATCTCCTTGTTTCTATGTTTCTGTATCTCCTTGTTTCTATAACTCCTTGTTTCTCTGTTTCTATATCTCCTTCTTTCAATATTTTTATATCTCCTTGTTTCTATGTTTTTATATATCCTTCTTTCTCTGTTTCTATATCCCCTTGCTATTCCGTTTTTATATCTCCTTGTTTCTCTGTTTCTATATCTCCTTGTTTCTCTGTTTTATATCTCCTTGTTTCTATGTTTCTATATCTCCTTGTTTCTATGTTTCTATATCTCTTTGTTTCTCTGTTTCTATATCTCCTTTTATCTCTGTTTCTGTATCTCCTTGTTTCTCTGTTTCGATATCTCCTTGTTTCTATGTTTCTATATCTCCTTGTTTCTATCTTTTTATATCTCCTTGTTTCTATGTTTCTGTATCTCCTTGTTTCTATAACTCCTTGTTTCTCTGTTTCTATATCTCCTTCTTTCAATATTTTTATATCTCCTTGTTTCTATGTTTTTATATCTCCTTCTTTCTCTGTTTCTATATCCCCTTGCTATTCCGTTTTTATATCTCCTTGTTTCTCTGTTTATAAATCCTTGTTTCTATGTTTCTATATCTCCTTGTTTCTATGTTTCTATATCTCCTTCTTTCAATGTTTTTATATTTCCTTGTTTCTATGTTTCTATATCTCCTTGTTTCTATGTTTTTATATCTCCTTGTTTCTATGTTTCTATATATCCTTGCTTTTCTGTTACTATAACTCCTTCTTTCTCTGTTTCTATATCTCCTTGTTTCTGATGTTTCTATATCTCCTTCTTTTTCTATGTTTTATATCTCCTTCTTTCTATGTTTTTTTATATCTCCTTGTTTTCTGTGTTTCCACATCTCCTTGTTTCTATGTTTCTATATCTCCTTGTTTTATATGTTGTCCATATCTCCTTGTTTCTATATTTTTTCTATATCTCATTGTTTCTATGTTTCTGTATCTCATTGTTTCTATGTTTTTATATCTCCTTGTTTCGATGTTGTTATATCTTCTTGTTTCTATGTTTCTTTATGTCCTTGTTTCTCTGTTTCTATATATCCTTCTTTCTATGTTTCTATATCTCATTGTTTCTCTGTTTCTATATCTCCTTGTATCTCTGTTTCTATATGTCTTTGTTTCTCTGTTTTGATATCTCCTTGTTCCTCTGTTTCTATATCTCCTTGTATCTATGTTTTTATACCTCCTTCTTTCTCTGATTCTGTATCATCTTGTTACTATATTTCCTTGTTTCTGTTTCCACATCTCCTTGTTTCTATGTTTCTATATCTCCTTGTTTATATGTGTCCATATCTCCTTGTTTCTATGTTTTCTATATCTCATTGTTTCTATGTTTCTGTATCTCATTGTTTCTACGTTTCTATATCTCCTTGTTTCGATGTTTCTATATCTCCTTGTTTCTATGTTTTTATATCTCCTTGTTTCTCTGTTTCTTTATCATCTTCTTTCTATATCTCCTTGTTTCTATGTTTCTATATCTCCTTCTTTCTACGTTTTTATATCTCCTTCTTTCAATGTTTCTATAACTCGTTGTTTCTCTTCTTCTATATCTCCTTGTTTCTCTGTTTCTATACTACTTGTTTCTGTTTCCATATCTCCTTGTTTCTCTGTTTTTATTTCTCCTTGTTTCTATGTTTCTATTTCTCCTTGTTTCTATGTTTTTACATCTCCTTGTTTCTGTTTCTATATCATCTTTTTCTATATCTCCTTGTTTCTTTGTTTTTATATCTCCTTGTTTCGATGTTTCTATATCTCCTTCTTTCTATGTTTTTCTATCTCCTTGTTTATCTGTTTCTATATATTATCTTGTTTCTATGTTTCTATATCTTCTTGTTTCTATGTTTCTATATCTCCATTGTTTCTATGTTTCTATATCTCCTTGTTTTTCTATGTTTCTATATCTCCTTGTTTCTCTGTTTCTATATCTCCTTGTTTCTGTTTCCATATCTCCTTGTTTCTCTGTTACTATACTACTTGTTTCTGTTTCCATATCTCCTTGTTTCTCTGTTTTTATTTCTCCTTGTTTCTATGTTTCTATTTCTCCTTGTTTCTATGTTTTTATATCTCCTTCTTTCTCTGTTTCTGTATCATCTTGTTTCTATATCTCCTTGTTTCTGTTTCCATATCTCCTTGTTTCTATGTTTTTATATCTCCTTGTTTCTCTGTTTCCTTATCATCTTCTTTCTATGTTTCTATATCTCCTTGTTTCTCTGTTTCTATATCTCATTGTTTCTCTGTTTCTATATATCCTTCTTTCTCTGTTACTATATCTAGTTGTTTCGGTTTACATATCTCGTTGTTTCTCTGTTTTTATTTCTCCTTGTTTCTCTGTTTCTATATCTCCTTGTTTCTATGTTTCTATATCTCCTTGTTTCTCTGTTTCTATATCTCATTGTTTCTCTGTTTCTATATCTCCTTGTTTCTCTGTTTCTATATCTCCTTGTTTCGGTTTCCATATCTCGTTGTTTCTCTGTTTTATTTCTCCTTGTTTCTATGTTTTATCTCCTTGTTTTCTCTCTTTGCTTCTATGTTTCTATATCTCCTTGTTTCCATATCACCTTGTTTATCTGTTTTTATATCTTCTTCTTTCTTTGTTTCTGTACCTCCTTGTTACTCTGTTTTTATTTCTCCTTGTTTCTATGTTTCTATTTCTCCTTGTTTCTATGTTTTTACATCTCCTAGTTTCTGTTTTTTTCTATATATCATCTTTTTCTATATCTCCTTGTTTCTCTGTTTTTATATCTTCTTGTTTCTATATTTATATATTTCCTTGTTTCTATGTTTTTATGTCTCCTTGCTTCTCTATTTCTGTATCATCTTGTTTCTACCTCTCCTTCTTTCTCTCTTTCTATATCTCCTTGTTTCTCTGTTTCAATATCTCCTTGTTTCTCTGTTACTATATCTCCTTGTTTCTGTTTCCATATCTCCTTGTTTCTCTGTTTCTATATCTCCTTCTTTCAATGTTTATATATTTCCTTGTTTCTATGTTTCTATATCTCCCTGTTACTATGTTTTTATATCTCCTTGTTTCGATGTTTCTATATCTCCTTGTTTCTATGTTTCTATATCTCTTTGTTTCTCTGTTTCTATATCTCCTTGTTTCTATGTTTCTATATCTCCTTGTTTCTATGTTTTTATATTTCATTGTTTCTATATCTCCTTGTTTCCATATCACCTTGTTTATCTGTTTTTATATCTTCTTCTTTCTTTGTTTCTGTACCACCTTGTTACTCTGTTTTTATTTCTCCTTGTTTCTCTGTTTTTATATCTTCTTGTATCTATATTTATATATTTCTTCTTTCTATGTTTTATATCTCCTTGTTTCTCTATTTCTGTATCTCTTGTTTCTTGTTTCTATATCTCCTTTTTCTCTGTTTCTATATCTCCTTGTTTCTATGTTTCTATATCTCCTTCTTTATATGTTTTTATATCTCCTTCTTTTTTATGTTTTATATCTCCTTGTTTCTCTGTTTCTATATCTCCTTGTTTCTCTGTTTCTATATCTCCTTGTTTCTCTGTTTCTATATCTCCTTGTTTCTCTGTTTCTATATCTCCTTGTTTTCTGTTTCCATATCTCCTTGTTCTCTTGTTTCTCTGTTTCTATATCTCCTTGTTTCTATGTTTTTTATATCTCCTTGTTTCTGTTTCCATATCTCCTTGTTTCTATGTTTTTATATCTCCTTGTTTCTCTGTTTCTCTTTCTCATTGTTTCTATGTTTTTATATCTCCTTGTTTCTATGATTCTATATTTCCTTCTTTCTCTTTCGACATCTCCTTGTTTCTATGTTTCTATATCTCCTTGTTTCTATGTTTCTATATCTCTTTGTTTCTCTGTTTCTATATCTCCTTTTATCTCTGTTTCTGTATCTCCTTGTTTCTCTGTTTCAATATCTCCTTGTTTCTATCTTTTTATATCTCCTTGTATCTATGTTTCTATATATCCTTGCTTTTCTGTTACTATAACTCCTTCTTTTCTCTGTTTCTATACCTCCTTGTTTCTGATGTTTCTAAATCTCCTTCTTTCTATGTTTTTATATCTCCTTCTTTCTATGTTTTTATATCTCCTTGTTTTTCTGTTTCCACATCTCCTTGTTTCTATGTTTCTATATCTCCTTGTTTATATGTGTCCATATCTCCTTGTTTCTATGTTTTCTATATCTCATTGTTTCTATGTTTCTGTATCTCATTGTTTCTATGTTTTTATATCTCCTTGTTTCGATGTTTCTATATCTTCTTGTTTCTATGTTTCTTTATGTCCTTGTTTCTCTGTTTCTATATATCCTTCTTTCTATGTTTCTATATTTCATTGTTTCTCTGTTTCTATATCTCCTTGTATCTCTGTTTCTATATGTCTTTGTTTCTCTGTTTTGATATCTCCTTGTTCCTCTGTTTCTATATCTCCTTGTATCTATGTTTTTATACCTCCTTCTTTCTCTGATTCTGTATCATCTTGTTACTATATTTCCTTGTTTCTGTTTCCACATCTCCTTGTTTCTATGTTTCTATATCTCCTTGTTTATATGTGTCCATATCTCCTTGTTTCTATGTTTTCTATATCTCATTGTTTCTATGTTTCTGTATCTCATTGTTTCTACGTTTCTATATCTCCTTGTTTCGATGTTTCTATATCTCCCTGTTTCTATGTTTTTATATCTCCTTGTTTCTCTGTTTCTTTATCATCTTCTTTCTATATCTCCTTGTTTCTACGTTTCTATATCTCCTTCTTTCTACGTTTTTATATCTCCTTCTTTCAATGTTTCTATAACTCGTTGTTTCTCTTCTTCTATATCTCCTTGTTTCTCTGTTTCTATACTACTTGTTTCTGTTTCCATATCTCCTTGTTTCTCTGTTTTTATTTCTCCTTGTTTCTATGTTTCTATTTCTCCTTGTTTCTATGTTTTATATCTCCTTGTTTCTGTTTCTATATCATCTTTTTCTATATCTCCTTGTTTCTTTGTTTTTATATCTCCTTGTTTCGATGTTTCTATATCTCCTTCTTTCTATGTTTTTCTATCTCCTTGTTTATCTGTTTCTATATTATCTTGTTTCTATGTTTCTATATCTCCTTGTTTCTATGTTTCTATATCTCATTGTTTCTATGTTTCTATATCTCCATGTTTCTATGTTTCTATATCTCCTTGTTTCTCTGTTTCTATATCTCCTTGTTTCTGTTTCCATATCTCCTTGTTTCTCTGTTACTATACTACTTGTTTCTGTTTCCATATCTCCTTGTTTCTCTGTTTTTATTTCTCCTTGTTTCTATGTTTCTATTTCTCCTTGTTTCTATGTTTTATATCTCCTTCTTTCTCTGTTTCTGTATCATCTTGTTACTATATCTCCTTGTTTCTGTTTCCATATCTCCTTGTTTCTATGTTTTTATATCTCCTTGTTTCTCTGTTCCCTTATCATCTTCTTTCTATGTTTCTATATCTCCTTGTTTCTCTGTTTCTATATCTCATTGTTTCTCTGTTTCTATATATCCTTCTTTCTCTGTTACTATATCTAGTTGTTTCGGTTTCCATATCTCGTTGTTTCTCTGTTTTTATTTCTCCTTGTTTCTATGTTTCTATTTCTCTTTGCTTCTATGTTTCTATATCTCCTTGTTTCCATATCACTTTGTTTATCTGTTTTTATATCTTCTTCTTTCTTTGTTTCTGTACCTCCTTGTTACTCTGTTTTTATTTCTCCTTGTTTCTATGTTTTTACATCTCCTTGTTTCTGTTTCTATATCATCTTTTTTCTATATCTCCTTGTTTCTCTGTTTTTATATCTTCTTGTTTCTATATTTATATATTTCCTTGTTTCTATGTTTTTATGTCTCCTTGCTTCTCTATTTCTGTATCATCTTGTTTCTACCACTCCTTCTCTCTCTTTCTATATCTCCTTGTTTCTCTGTTTCAATATCTCCTTGTTTCTCTGTTACTATATCTCCTTGTTTCTGTTTCCATATCTCCTTGTTTCTCTGTTTCTATATCTCCTTCTTTCAATGTTTATATATTTCCTTGTTTCTATGTTTCTATATCTCCCTGTTACTATGTTTTTATATCTCCTTGTTTCGATGTTTCTATATCTCCTTGTTTCTATGTTTCTATATCTATTTGTTTCTCTGTTTCTATATCTCCTTGTTTCTATGTTTCTATATCTCATTGTTTCTATGTTTTTATATTTCATTGTTTCTATATCTCCTTGTTTCCATATCACCTTGTTTATCTGTTTTTATATCTTCTTCTTTCTTTGTTTCTGTACCACCTTGTTACTCTGTTTTTATTTCTCCTTGTTTCTATGTTTCTATATCTCCTTGTTTCTCTGTTTTTATATCTTCTTGTTTCTATATTTATATATTTCCTTCTTTCTATGTTTTTATGTCTCCTTGCTTTTCTATTTCTGTATCATCTTGTTTCTACGTCTCCTTCTTTCTCTGTTTCTATATCTCCTTGTTTCTATGTTTCTATATCTCCTTCTTTATATGTTTTTATATCTCCTTCTTTTTATGTTTATATATCTCCTTGTTTCTCTCTTTCTATATCTCCTTGAGTTTTTTCTATATCTCCTTGTTTCTCTGTTTCTATATCTCCTTGTTTCTCTGTTTCTATATCTCCTTGTTTCTCTGTTTCTATATCTCCTTGTTTCTCTGTTTCTATATCTACTTGTTTCTCTGTTTTCCATATCTCCTTGTTTCTCTGTTTTTATTTCTCCTTGTTTCTATGTTTTTATTTCTCCTTGTTTCTATGTTTTTATATCTCCTTCTTTCTCTGTTTCTGTATCATCTTGTTACTATATCTCCTTGTTTCTGTTTCCATATCTCCTTGTTTCTATGTTTCTATATCTCCTTGTTTCTATCTTTTTTATATCTCCTTGTTTCTGTGTTTCTGTATCTCCTTGTTTCTATATCTCCTTGTTTCTCTGTTTCTATATCTCCTTGTTTCTCTGTTTTTATATCTCCTTGTTTCTATGTTTTTATATCTCCTTCTTTCTCTGTTTCTATATCTCCTTGTTTCTGTTTTTATATCTCCTTGTTTCTCTGTTTCTATATCTCCTTGTTTCTCTGTTTTATATCCTTGTTTCTATTGTTTCTTATCTCCTTGTTTCTGTGTTTCTATATCTCTTTTGTTTCTCTGTTTCTATATCTCCTTTTTTCTCTGTTTCTATATCTCCTTGTTTCTCTGTTTCTGATATCTCCTTGTTTCTGTGTTTCTATATCTCCTTGTTTCTATCTTTTTATATCTCCTTGTTTCTATGTTTCTGTATCTCCTTGTTTCTATAACTCCTTGTTTCTCTGTTTCTATATCTCCTTCTTTCTATGTTTCTATATCTCCTTGTTTCTCTGTTTCTATATCTCCTTGTATCTCTGTTTCTATATGTCTTTGTTTCTCTGTTTTGATATCTCCTTGTTTCCTCTGTTTCTATATCTCCTTGTATCTATGTTTTTATACCTCCTTCTTTCTCTGATTCTGTATCATCTTGTTACTATATTTCCTTGTTTCTGTTTCAATATCTCCTTGTTTCTATGTTTCTATATCTCCTTGTTTCTATGTTTCCATATCTCCTTGTTTCTATGTTTTCTATATCTCATTGTTTCTATGTTTCTGTATCTCATTGTTTCTACGTTTCTATATCTCCTTGTTTCGATGTTTCTATATCTCCTTGTTTCTATGTTTCTATATCTCCATCTTACTACGTTTTATATCTCCTTCTTTCTATGTTTCTATATCTCCTTGTTTCTCTGTTTCTATATCTCCTTGTTTCTCTGTTTCCATATCTCTTTGTTTGTTTGTTACTATATTTCCTTGTTTCGGTTTCCATATCTCGTTGTTTCTCTGTTTCTATTTCTCCTTGTTTCTATGTTTCTATTTCTTTTGTTTCTATGTTTCTATATCTCCTTGTTTCTATGTTTCTATATCTCCTTGTTTCTATGTTTCTATATCTCCTTGTTTCTATGTTTCTATATCTCCTTGTTTCTCTGTTTCTATATCTCCTTGTTTCTGTTTCCATATCTCCTTGTTTCTCTGTTACTATATACTCCTTGTTTCTGTTTCCATATCTCCTTGTTTCTCTGTTTTTATTTGTCCTTGTTTCTATGTTTCTATTTCTCCTTGTTTCTATGTTTCTATTTCTCCTTGTTTCTATGTTTTTATATCTCCTTGTTTCTCTGTTTCTGTATCATCTTGTTCCTAAATCTCCTTGTTTCTGTTTCCATATCTCCTTGTTTCTATGTTTTTATATCTCCTTGTTTCTCTGTTTTTATATCTACTTGTTTCTATGTTTCTATATCTCCTTGTTTCTCTGTTTCTATATCTCATTGTTTCTCTGTTTCTATATCTCCTTGTTTCTCTGTTTCTATATCTCCTTGTTTCTATGTTTCCATATCTCGTTGTTTCTCTGTTTTTATTTTTCCTTGTTTCTATGTTTCTATTTCTCTTTGCTTCTATGTTTCTATATCTCCTTGTTTCCATATATCTTTTTTTTTATCTCTTTTTTTATATCTTCTTCTTTCTTTGTTTCTGTATCTCCTTGTTTCTCTGTTTTATTTCTCCTTGTTTCTATGTTTCTATTTCTCCTTGTTTCTATGTTTTTACATCTCCTTGTTTCTGTTTCTATATCATCTTTTTTCTATATCTCCTTGTTTCTCTGTTTTTATATCTTCTTGTTTCTATATTTATATATTTCCTTGTTTCTATGTTTTTATGTCTCCTTGTTTCTATTTCTGTATCATCTTCTTGTTTTACCTCTCCTTCTTTCTCTCTTTCTATATCTCTTGTTTCTCTGTTTCTATATCTCCTTGTTTCTCTGTTTCTATATCTCCTTGTTTCTATGTTTCTATATCTCCTTGTTTCTCTGTTTCTATATCTCCTTCTTTCAATGTTTATATATTTCCTTGTTTCTATGTTTCTATATCTCCTTGTTTCTATGTTTCTATATCTCCTTGTTTCTCGATGTTTCTATATCTCCTTGTTTCTATGTTTCTATATCTCTTTGTTTCTCTGTTTCTATATCTCCTTGTTTCTATGTTTCTATATCTCCTTGTTTCTATGTTTTTATATTTCATTGTTTCTATATCTCCTTGTTTCCATATCTCCTTGTTTATCTGTTTTTATATCTTCTTCTTTCTTTGTTTCTGTATCTCCTTGTTTCTCTGTTTTTTTATTTCTCCTTGTTTCTATGTTTCTATATCTCCTTGTTTTCTCTGTTTTATATCTTCTTGTTTCTATGTGTTTTATATTTCCTTCTTTCTATGTTTTATATGTCTCCTTGTTTCTCTGTTTCTGTATCATCTTGTTTCTATGTTTCTCCTTCTTTCTCTGTTTCTATATCTCCTTGTTTCTATGTTTCTATATCTCCTTCTTTATATGTTTTTATATCTCCCTTTTTTTTATGTTTCTATATCTCCTTGTTTTCTCTGTTTCTATATCTCCTTGTTTCTCTGTTTCTATATCTCCTTGTTTCTCTCTGTTTCTATATCTCCTTGTTTCTCTGTTCTATATCTCCTTGTTTCTCTGTTTCTTTATATCTCCTTGTTTTCTGTTTCCATATCTCCTTGTTTCTCTGTTTTTATTTCTCCTTGTTTCTATGTTTTATTTCTCCTTGTTTCTATGTTTTTTATATCTCCTTTTTTTCTCTGTTTCTGTATCTTGTTTCTTGTTTCTATATCTCCTTGTTTCTGTTTCTATATCTCCTTGTTTCTATGTGTTTTTATATCTCCTTGTTTCTCTGTTTCTCTTTCTCCTTGTTTCTCTGTTTTTATATCTCCTTGTTTCTATGTTTCTATATCTCCTTGTTTCTATGTTTCTATATCTCCTTGTTTCTATGTTTCTATATCTCCTTGTTTCTATGTTTCTATATCTCTTTGTTTCTCTGTTTCTATATCTCCTTGTTTCTCTGTTTCTATATCTCCTTGTTTCTCTGTTTCTATATCTCCTTGTTTCTATGTTTTTATATCTCCTTGTTTCTATGTTTCTGTATCTCCTTGTTTCTATATCTCCTTGTTTCTCTGTTTCTATATCTCCTTGTTTCAATATTTTTTATATCTCCTTGTTTCTATGTTTTTTATATCTCCTTCTTTCTCTGTGTTTTTATATCCTTTTTTTCTGTTTTTATATCTCCTTGTTTCTCTGTTTCTATATCTACTTGTTTCTCTGTTTATAAATCCTTGTTTCTATGTTTCTATATCTCCTTGTTTCTATGTTTCTATATCTCTTTGTTTCTCTGTTTCTATATCTCCTTATTTCTCTTGTTTCTATATCTCCTTGTTTCTCTGTTTCTATATCTCCTTGTTTCTATGTTTCTATATCTCCTTGTTTCTATCTTTTTATATCTCCTTGTTTCTATGTTTCTATATCTCCTTGTTTCTATATCTCCTTGTTTCTCTGTTTCTATATATCCTTCTTGTTTCTATGTTTCTATATCTCCTTGTTTCTCTGTTTCTATATCTCCTTGTTTCTCTGTTTCAATATATATCTTCTTGTCTTTCTATGTTTTGATATCTCCTTGTTTCTCTGTTTTCTATATCTCCTTGTTTCTATGTTTTTATATCTCCTTCTTTTTCTCTGTTTCTGTATCATCTTGTTTCTATATTTCCTTGTTTCTGTTTCCATATCTCCTTGTTTTTGTTTCTATATATCTCCTTGTTTCTATGTTTCTATATCTCCTTGTTTCTATGTTTCTATATCTCATTGTTTCTATGTTTCTGTATCTCCTTGTTTCTACGTTTCTATATCTCCTTGTTTCGATGTTTCTATATCTCCTTGTTTCTATGTTTCTATATCTCCTTCTTTCTACGTTTTTATATCTCCTTCTTTCTATGTTTCTATATCTCCTTGTTTCTCTGTTTCTATATCTCCTTGTTTCTCTGTTTCCATATCTCCTTGTTTCTTTGTTTCTATATCTCCTTGTTTCGGTTTCCATATCTCGTTGTTTCTCTGTTTCTATTTCTCCTTGTTTCTATGTTTCTATTTCTCTTTGCTTCTATGTTTCTATATCTCCTTGTTTCCATATCACCTTGTTTCTCTGTTTCCATATCTCTTTGTTTGTTTGTTACTATATCTCCTTGTTTCGGTTTCCATATCTCGTTGTTTCTCTGTTTCTATTTCTCCTTGTTTCTATGTTTCTTTATCTCCTTGTTTCTATGTTTTATATTTCCTTGTTTCTTTGTTTGTATCTCCTTGTTTCTCTGTTTTTATATCTCCCTGTTTCTGTTTCTATGTTTCTGTTTCTATATCTCCTTGTTTCTCTGTTTTTATATCTTCTTGTTTCTATATTTATATATTTCCTTGCTTCTCTATTTCTTTATCATCTTGTTTCTACGTCTCCTTCTTTCTCTGTTTCTATATCTCCTTGTTTCTTATATCTCCTTCTTTATATGTTTTTATATCTCCTTCTTTATATGTTTATATATCTCCTTGTTTCTCTGTTTCAATATCTCCTTGTTTCTCTTATTATATCTCCTTGTTTCTGTTTCTATATCTCCTTGTTTCTATGTTTTTATATCTCCTTGTTTCTCTGTTTCTTTATCATCTTGTTTCTATATCTCCTTGTTTCTATGTTTCTATATCTCCTTCTTTCTACGTTTTTATATCTCCTTCTTTCTACGTTTCTATATCTCATTGTTTCTCTCTTTCTATATCTCCTTGTTTCTCTGTTTCCATATCTCTTTGTTTCTCTGTTTTTATTTCTCCTTGTTTCTATCTTTTTATATCTCCTTTTTTCTTCTGTGTTTCTGTATCTCCTTTGTTTTATTTTCTCTTGTTTCTGTTTTTGTATCTTCTATTTCTTGTTTCTGTTTTATATCTTCTCCTTGTTTCTCTGTTTTTTTATATCTCCTTGTTTCTGTGTTTTATATCTTCTTGTTTCTGTGTTTTCTTATCTTCTTGTTTCTATATCATGTTTTTCTATATCTCCTTGTTTCTCTGTTTTATATCTCCTTGTTTCTATGTTTCTATATCTCCTTGTTTTGTTTCTATGTTTTTATATCTCCTTGTTTCTCTGTTTTCTGTATTCTTGTTTCTATATCTCCTGAGTCTTGTTTCTCTGTTTCTATATCTCCTTGTTTCTATGTTTCTATATCTCCTTGTTTCTGTTCTGTTTTCTCTTTTTTATATATCTCCTTGTTTTTTTATGTTTCTATATCTCCTTGTTTTCTATGTGTTTTATATCTCCTTGTTTTCTCTGTTTCTATATCTCCTTGTTTTCTATGTTTTTTATATCTCCTTGTTTCTATGTTTCTATATCTCCTTGTTTCTCTGTTTCTATTCTCCTTGTTTTCTTGTTTCTCTGTTTCTATATCTTCCTTGTTTCTATTTTCTGTTTCTGTGTTTCTATATCTCCTTGTTTCTCTGTTTCTATATCTCCTTGTTTCTATGTTTCTATATCTCCTTGTTTCTCTTCATTTTCTATATCTCCTTGTTTCTCTGTTTCTATATCTCCTTGTTTCTCTGTTTTTATATCTCCTTGTTTCTCTGTTTCTTATTTCTCCTTGTTTCTCTGTTTTTTTTTATTTCTCCTTGTTTCTGTGTTTCTATATCTCCTTGTTTCTATGTTTTTTGCTATCTCCTTGTTTCTGTTTCTGTATATCTTGTTTCTTTTTCTATATCTCCTTGTTTCTATGTTTCTATATCTCCTTGTTTTCTATGTTTTTATATATCTCCTTGTTTCTCTGTTTCTATATTATCTTGTTTCTTGTTTCTGTATCTCCTTGTTTTCTGTTTCTATATCTCTTTGTTTCTCTGTTTCTATATCTCCTTATTTTTCTGTTTCTATATCTCCTTGTTTCTCTATTTTTATATCTCCTTGTTTCTATGTTTTTATATCTCCTTGTTTCTCTGTTTCTATATCATCTTGTTTCTATATCCCCTTGTTTCTGTTTCCATATCTCCTTGTTTCTATGTTTTTATATCTCCTTGTTTCTCTGTTTCTTTATCATCTTCTGTTTCTATATCTCCTTGTTTCTATGTTTCTATATCTCCTTGTTTCTATGTTTTTATATCTCCTTGTTTCTATGTTTCTATATCTCCTTGTTTCTCTGTTTCTATATCTCCTTGTTTCTCTGTTTCTTTATCTCCTTGTTTCTCTGTTTCTATATCTCCTTGTTTCTGTTTCCATATCTCGTTGTTTCTCTGTTTTTATTTCTCCTTGTTTCTATGTTTCTATTTCTCTTTGCTTCTATGTTTCTATATCTCCTTGTTTCCATATCTCCTTGTTTATCTGTTTTTATATCTTCTTCTTTCTTTGTTTCTGTATCTCCTTGTTACTCTGTTTTTATTTCTCCTTGTTTCTATGTTTTTACATCTCCTTGTTTCTGTTTCTATATCATCTTTTTTCTATATCTCCTTGTTTCTCTGTTTTTATATCTTCTTGTTTCTATGTTTCTATATTTCCTTGTTTCTATGTTTCTATATTATCTCCTTGTTTCTCTGTTTCTGTATATTCCTTGTTTCTTGTTTCTATATCTCCTTCTTTCTCTGTTTCTATATCTCCTTGTTTCTCTGTTTCTATATCTCCTTGTTTCTCTGTTTCTATATCTCCTTGTTTCTGTTTCCTATATCTCCTTGTTTCTTTGTTTCTATATCTCCTTGTTTCTATGTTTCTATATTTCCTTGTTTCTATGTTTCTATATCTCCTTGTTTCTATGTTTTTATATCTCCTTGTTTCTATGTTTTTATATTTCCTTGTTTCTATGTTTCTATATCTCCTTGTTTCTATGTTTCTATATCTCCTTGTTTCTATGTTTCTATATCTCCTTGTTTCTCTGTTTCTATATCTCCTTGTTTCTCTGTTTTTTATATCTCCTTGTTTCTATGTTTCTTTATCTCTTTGTTTCTCTGTTTCTATATCTCCTTGTTTCTCTGTTTTTTTATATCTCCTTGTTTCTATGTTTCTGTATCTCCTTGTTTCTCATGTTTTCTTATATCTCCTTGTTTCTATGTTTTTATATTTCTTGTTTCTCTGTTTCTGTATCTCCTTGTTTCTATGTTTCTATATCTCCTTGTTTCTCTGTTTTCTTATCTCCTTGTTTTCTATGTTTTTATATCTCCTTGTTTTGTTTCTATCTCCTTGTTTCTGTGTTTCTATATCTCCTTGTTTCTATGTTTCTATATCTCCTTGTTTCTATGTTTCTATATCTCCTTGTTTCTATGTTTCTATATCTTCTTGTTTCTCTGTTTCTATATCTCCTTGTTTCTATGTTTTTATATCTCCTTGTTTCTCTGTTTCTATATCTCCTTGTTTCTCTGTTTCTATATCTCCTTGTTTTTCTATGTTTCTGTATCTTTGTTTCTCTCTGTTTCTATATCTCCTTGTTTCTATGTTTCTATATCTCATTGTTTCTACGTTTTCATATCTCCTTGTTTCTATGTTTCTATATCTCCTTGTTTCTATGTTTTTTATATCTCCTTGTTTCTATGTTTCTTTATCTCCTTGTTTCTCTGTTTCTATATCTCCTTGTTTCTGTTTTTATATCTCCTTGTTTCTCTGTTTCTTTATCTCCTTGTTTCTCTGTTTCTATATCTCCTTGTTTCTATGTTTCTATATCTCCTTGTTTTCTCTGTTTCTATATCTCCTTGTTTCTCTGTTTCTATCTCCTTGTTTATATCTGTTTCTCATATCTCCTTGTTTCTCTGTTTCTATATCTCCTTGTTTCTCTGTTTTTATATCTCCTTGTTTCTATGTTTCTATATCTCCTTGTTTCTCTGTTTCTATATCTCCTTGTTTCTTGTTTCTATATCTCCTTGTTTCTTTGTTTCTATATCTCCTTGTTTCTTTCTATATCTCCTTGTTTCTCTGTTTTTATATCTCCTTGTTTCTATGTTTCTATATCTCCTTGTTTCTCTGTTTCTATATCTCTTGTTTCTATATCTCCTTGTTTCTCTGTTTCTATATCTCTTTGTTTGTCTGCTTTTATATGTCCTTTTTTCTATATTTCCATATCTCCTTGTTTCTATGTTTTTATATCTCCTTGTTTATCTGTTTCTATATCTCCTTGGTTCAATGTTTCTATATCATCTTGTTTCTATGTTTCTTTATGTCCTTGTTGATCTGTTTCTATATTTCCTTCTTTCTATGTTTCTAAATCTCCTTGTTTCTTTGTTTCTATATCTCCTTTTTTCAATGTTTATATATTTTTTTGTTTCTATGTTTCTATATTTACTTGTTTCTATGTTTCTATATCTTCTTCTTTCAATGTTTTATATATTTTTTTCTTTCTATGTTTCTATATTTACTTGTTTCTATGTTTCTATATCTCCTTGTTTCTGTTTTCTATATCTCCTTGTTGCTATGTTTTTACATCTCCTTGTTTCTATGTTTCTATATCTCCTTCTTTCTATGTTTTTATATCTCCTTGTTTATCTGTTTCTATATTATCTTGTTTCTATGTTTCTATATCTCCTTGTTTCTATGTTTCTATATCTCCTTGTTTCTATGTTTCTATATCTCCTTGTTTTCTGTCTATATCTCCTTGTTTCTATGTTTCTATATCTCCTTGTTTCTATGTTTCTATATCTCCTTGTTTCTCTCTGTTTCTATGTATCCTTGTTTCTCTGTTTCTATATCTTCCTTGTTTCTGTGTTTCCATATCTCCTTGTTTCTCTGTTTTTTATTTCTCCTTGTTTCTATGTTTCTATTTCTCTTTTTCATTTTCTATGTTTCTATATCTCCTTGTTTTCCATATCTCCTTGTTTATCTGTTTTTATATCTTCTTTCAATGTTTATCTTTTTTCTTGTTTTTTTGTTTCTATATTTACTTGTCTCCTTGTTTCTATATCTCTTGTTTCAATGTTTTATCTCTCCTTGTTTCTATGTTTCTTTTTTATATCTCCTTGTTTTCTGTTTCTATATCATCTGTTTTCTGTATCTCCTTGTTTTCTCTGTTTCTATATCTAT
>NW_027467777.1:33223235-33274318 GCF_004210375.1 Tachypleus tridentatus | reverse complement strand
GTAGAGCAAATTTCGTGAATAATAATATTTATCATACCGAAGCTTTGACTACCTCAAATATTATTCTGTTTGGCCCAGTGTTTCATTCAGCCTAACAAGGTTAAACTTCTGCAAATATTATTCAGCTACCCGTTGACTGGAAACTGTAGATACATTGTCTTCGGTTAACAGCGTTTTATTCTGAATAAAATATTACAAGTAAGTTTACCTTGCAAACTATTATAATATTTTAATGAGGTTTTACTTCATTTCCTGTAAATAATATTTACAAGTTGAGTCAAACCTCGTTAAACTGAATAATAATATCTACAAGTAGAGTCAAACCTGTTTGACGTTAAACTGAATAATAATATCTACAAGTAGAGTCAAACCTCGTTAAACTGAATAATAATATTTACAAGTTGAGTCAAACCTCGTTAAACTGAATAATAATATCTACAAGTAGAGTCAAACCTCGTTAAACTGAATAATAATATTTACAAGTAGAGTCAAACCTCGTTAAACTGAATAATAATATTTACAAGTAGAGTCAAACCTTGTTAAACTGAATAATAATATCTACAAGTTGAGTCAAACCTCGTTAAACTGAATAATAATATTTACAAGTAGAGTCAAACCTCGTTAAACTGAATAATAATATTTACAAGTAGAGTCAAACCTCGTTAAACTGAATAATAATATTTACAAGTAGAGTCAAACCTCGTTAAACTGAATAATAATATTTACAAGTAGAGTCAAACCTCGTTAAACTGAATAATAATATTTACAAGTAGAGTCAAACCTCGTTAAACTGAATAATAATATTTACAAGTAGAGTCAAACCTCGTTAAACTGAATAATAATATTTACAAGTAGAGTCAAACCTCGTTAAACTGAATAATAATATTAACAAGTAGAGTCAAACCTCGTTAAACTGAATAATAATATTTACAAGTAGAGTCAAACCTCGTTAAACTGAATAATAATATTTACAAGTAGAGTCAAACCTCGTTAAACTGAATAATAATATTTACAAGTAGAGTCAAACCTCGTTAAACTGAATAATAATATTTACAAGTAGAGTCAAACCTTGTTAAACTGAATAATAATATCTACAAGTTGAGTCAAACCTCGTTAAACTGAATAATAATATTTACAAGTAGAGTCAAACCTTGTTAAACTGAATAATAATATTTACAAGTAGAGTCAAACCTCGTTAAATTAAATAATAATATTTACAAGTGGAGTCAAAACTTGTTATATTAAATAATAATATTTACAAGTAGAGTCAGACGCACTTAAAATTCTGTTCTCAACCATTTCACATTCCCATGTGTTGGGATCGTCACTCCGCTGGGTGGAAAACTCTGCTTGAGAAAACATGATTTATCTGGTAGCTTCACGTTAACATTTGCTAATTGAAGTGAACGTAATGAAAGAAAAAAGTGAAACGTATTACATAAGAACAAAAACGGGAGAGGTGGACAATGTTGAGAAATAAATATCTGGTACCTTCTGAAAGTACCACAGTCTCCAATTTTCAACAATTTCACTTTGATGTTATTTGTGACGTCACACATAAAGACTCCCTGTTTATGGCCTGTACCTTACGTCATCAGTGTTGACTCTCCGCCCCTTCGTCCTCTTGGATTGACAATTCTCATTAGCAGATATGTAATATTTGAAATAGACACATACACACACGTGTGTATATATTTCGATAACGTTGTGTTTACCTTGACCTTCCAAAACTTAAACTTTGAACTCTTCTGATATTCCCTTCCCCCGACTTTGTTTACTTTCCATAAGGACACGTTACATTCACCACAAATGGTCATAAATCCCGGGCACATTAGTGACCTTCGTCGTAACCTTGACCTCTGAAATTCTTCATTCAAACACTGAGCATGTGTAGTCTGAACAATATTCGAGGACTGGGCAGCGCATGCGCTCAAGCACGCTTCTTTGAAAAAAAAAAAGAGAGAGAAAAAAGTGTTTATAGTCTGGTTTTATGATGAAACGATTCTAGTGAGTAGAGTTCGCACGTGTACATATTTTGTGTGTATCAACCGCACAGCTTGCAATCGACACCCGAGTTTATCAACACAGCAAATGAAAAACGAATTGAACCATCTGATTATATTTATTTCAAAACTTTCAACGATCTTGTGTTTTATTATGACATTTGAACTTTGGTGCTAAAGAGTTGAACTTGCCAGTGTTTGTGAAGCCCTGGTCAACTTGCCAGTGTTTGTAAAGCCCTGGTCAACTTGCCAGTGTTTGTAACGCCCTGGTCAACTTCCCAGTGTTTGTAACGCCCTGGTCAACTTGCCAGTGTTTGTGAAGCCCTGGTCAACTTGCCAGTGTTTGTGAAGCCCTGGTCAACTTGCCAGTGTTTATGAAGCCCTGGTCAACTTGCCAGTGTTTGTAACGCCCTGGTCAACTTGCCAGTGTTTGTAAAGCTACTGATCATCTCATCTTACTCACAACTGTGGTCATACGTTTAAAATTAGCACCGGTCTCTCGGACTGGTCCTTATTATTTCTATTTATAATACAAGTAAAATACTCGAAACTAGTGAGTAACAGTAAAAATACAGAATCCAGTAAGAACCAGAAAAACTAACAGAATAAATAAACCAACCCAACATTCACACTTGATGTACATAAGTTTTAACCCATCTTTAATAACCCAACATTCACACTTGATGTACATAAGTTTTAACCCATCTTTAATAACCCAACATTCACACTTGATGTACATAAGTTTTAACCCATCTTTAATAACCCAACATTCACACTTGATGTACATAAGTTTTAACCCATCTTTAATAACCCAACATTCAGAGTTGATGTACAAACGTATAAGTTTAAGCCTAATTTATAATGAATAGAGAAATATATATAAATAATAGTAAGAGGTATTCGATGCATAATGGAACGTAATTCCGATATAGTAAGTAGTCCTATAAAATATGATTTCTTGGTTGAAATAATAAAAAATTAAACACTAAAATAATTTAGAATACTTACCGTGATATTAAAAACATAAGACATTTCATTTGGTCCTGAAATTAGGACACAACTACTGTTTGAAACTGATAAAATGGCGGATAGAAAAGTAGAAAACACCGCCAACTACCGT
The DNA here is from genome assembly GCF_004210375.1 of Tachypleus tridentatus. Lineage (NCBI taxonomy): Eukaryota > Metazoa > Arthropoda > Merostomata > Xiphosura > Limulidae > Tachypleus > Tachypleus tridentatus. Next base: position 33,271,195 of record NW_027467777.1, on the reverse strand, counting down.
CCTACTTTATTGATTTATATGAATTATCACCTCTTTAAATTACACAACACATTTTCCCAGAAGCAAAATTCAAATCATGGACTCTCAATATCACAATTTTTCACGCTTCCCGAATTATGGCACGTACCTCGTGCGGAGGTTTTGAAGTCTTGTTTCCACTGTCTATTTATCTTAAGACAAATGTATTAGGTTATAGATTTTTTTTTTTCAAAGTTCATTGTGTAAGATATTTCGACGACAGTCTAATCTGAGTATTATACAAGTTAAACGCTAGCAAAATGTGTGTGTGTGTATGCACTAAGTTCTTCGAAATGAATAAAATTCAGTAAATGAAAACGTTGCATAATTTTCCAATACCTTGAACCAGGCCCTGCGGAACTATTTTGACGCCCTCTAACATATCTCGTCTAACAAGAAAAGACTTCTCAGAAAGTGAGCTTTCTGTTCGGTGAACTCACGTTCATTTCCAAATCGATTTTAACTCAATGCTGTTTTGCAACTAAAACTCAGAGGAAACGAGATGTTTGGGTTCACACTTGTCCCTGGGACACATTCTACGTTTTGAATCAAACGTTCTGCAAACAGTATCGATTGTAAGTTAAGTTTTTTATTGTAATTTAGTCCACATTCTAATTATATTGAGATTTAGAAACAACAATTCACCCGATAAAATTAACGATGAACTCAAGAACACAATCAACAACAAACAAACAATAATAAATCCCAAAATACAACAAACTACAAAACCTAAAACTGCTGCATACCATATGTTCCCTACATCAGATAAAAAAATTACCAACATTTGGAAAAAAATTATAACAAAACACAACATTCCAGTAAACACCAAATTTATTCAAAAACCAGGCACAAAACTGAGGTCTATACTATGTAAAAACTACACTGACAAACACCACACTAACATTATTTATAAAATACAATGTGATAACTGCCACGACTTCTATATTGGAGAAACAAGTAGAAAAATGGAAACCAGATTCAAAGAACATAAAAAGTCACCTTCACACGTTTTCGAACACTGCAAATCAAATAAACACAACATAACCATAGAAAACACTCAAATACTAACTTGGGAAACAAATATAAACAAACGCAAAATCAAAAAAGCCCTATTTATACAGCAACTAAAACCAAAATTAAACCAATATAAAGGAACACGTTTATACCTATACTAATTAATAACCTAACATTAACTGCATCGCCCTCTGCAATCCAGTAACTATTTACAGTTTACACTTTTATCCCTTAGACATGTGGTCAGCAACTGCCAGTTACAAACTCTCTCTTTATTAACCTAAAGACGACCTACGAAGGTCGAAAGGTTGTTCTGTACTTTATTTTAACTAAAGTGTTAATACCAGTGTCTTGAGAATACACAGAAACATGGTGCGAACGAAATAAACAAGTATTGTACAGTTATCACCAAATGTATTTAATTCAGGTATGACTCAGATATACGACAAGAATTAATATCATTTATATACCTGTTTTATCCACTAGTTATTTCTTCCAATCAATCACGAACAAACTTTCATTAACCAATCAGAAAATTGTAAAGTTTTTTTTATAACTTTTCTCTAAATTTGTAGAAGATTCTCGAGCGTAAGAGTCAACAACGTATATTTTTACTTAAATTGTTGAGCCAACTAAATTTTCGAAGATTTCGCCTAATGAGTATAAAGATGAAATAATTTCCCCTACAAGTAGTCGTTTCGTGACGCCAGAAGCTGAAAGGTACAGTGTATTTTTAATATACTGGAGTTGTGTAGAAGGGGTAGGGGTGATGGTCTAGACATGCAGAGGTTGAAAGCACAAGGAGTTGTTAAAAGCAGCCCTTTGCTGACAAAGACAGCTCAGTCTAGAAGGGTCTGAGGACATGTGTCCCAAGGAATTAATATAATAATGTAATCTACAGTTGCCATATATGTCAAATATGTAAAGGTTGTGGTGCCAAAGCCTCTGTATTGTCTTTATATATACACCCTCGTGCAAATTAATTGAAACAAGACGGAAAATTACGATTTTTTCAATTTTTTTGCGTTTTATTTCTGAGAATCCAAAAATTACTCACAAATTAATACATAATATGACCGCCTTTATTTTTCAGAAGATCATTAATCCGCTTTGGCATCGAGTCCACGAGTTGACTGCAATCTTTACTAATTTTGGATCGCGGTACCACACCTTAATTATGGCCTCAATTAGCTTATTTTTCGTAGTACAGTCTTTTCCTCGAAGTCTTTCTTTACAAATCGCTCAAAGATTTTCAATTGGATTTAAGTCCGGAGAGTTTCCAGGCCAGTCCAGCACCTTTATTCGCGTTGTAGTCATAAAATTCTTCACAAGTTTCGATGTATGGCACGGAGTCAGATCTTGCTGAAAATTCCAAATCCATCTGGAAATCTCTTTTTCAATTCTGGAACGACTTTTCTCTGCAAAACTTCGATGTACTGTGGTCCTCGCATCATACTTTCTATGCAATGTAAGCCTCCGACGCCATAGTGGCTGAAAAAGCCCCAAAACATCTTCTTCAAGGGATGTTTTACGAACTGATTGATGTGAGATTCTCGAAGATTCTCATCTGGAGATCTGCGAACATGCAGACTTCCTTGACCCTGCACGAAGAAATGAGTCTCATCACTGAATAACACCTTTCTCCATTGTTCTTGCGTCCAGTTCTTGTATTTCAGACCCCATTGATACCGTTTTTCCTTCATTGAGTTGGTAAGAAGTTGTTTTTTGACTGGTCTCCTTGCCCTTCTAACGCAATTTCGAATGACGTAATATTCCTCAAAATTTCGCCATATATCCCAAAAATAGATCGACCGTACTGCAAAACACAGCTAATGACGCTATCTGTGTGAAAAAATGACTATTAAAGGAAATCAGCGGGTCCAGCGAGCCAACGCCGGTAGTCATGCTGAAAATATTGTAAAATGACCATTTGTTTCAATTAATTTGCACAAGGGTGTATATATATATACGAAACCACTCTGTCCCCCAGTGATCCAGAAACAGCTCTGAAGACATATAACACAAAAACAGGGGTTTCGATACTGTAGTTAAAGACGTCACCACGTTTAGAGAAACACGTGCGAGTTTTTTTTGGGGAGGAGGAGGGAAGAAACGAACAGCGAGAAGAAATGGTTTGTTAATAAAAACAGTTAAACAACAGCCTTTCTATATTCTGACCACCGCAGGTATGGAAACCAAATTTATAGGACCTTAAGACTTGCTGCTCAGCCACCTGGTGGGATGACAAGAAATTGTAAAAATTAGTTTAAACCTTTTCGCGAATAATTCTTATTTTTAACATCAAATGACTTTGAGGAAATATCGTGATTTAAAAGAACATTTTGCTTTATTTTTTATCTCAAAAACCGTTTACTTTAATGGAGCACAAACTTACACGAGGGGCTATCTGCGCTGTGCCCATCACGTGTATCGAAACTGGTTTTCAGCGTTATAAGCCCCAGGACTTAGCGCCGAGCCACTGGGGAGTTTTAAAAACACTTATCGATTTTGACGTTTGAGCTAAACTAATCTTTGCTTCACCAATCAGTAGAATTCCTTATGGTCTGTTGACGTGGAAAGTGAATAAAAACTCGTTACGTCTGCAACAGCCGATAACAACAACAACAACAACAAGAAAAACAAACTGTGGGTGCGGGAGAGAGGCAACAGTGACAGATGTAGGGGCGCACATGAAACGAAGAAATTGGATATAAGGACAGAGTATATAGAAACGATAGCGAAGAACGTTTCGTTCTTTCACAAAATAATACATAAATACTTAACAGTTTTCCCGATCACTGTTAATTCAAAATTGCATACGTCAGTTATTTATTTATTTATTCCAGCTGAGAAGAAAGTCAACTGACGTCAAACACTAAATGTAACTCGATAAAAGACGTCAGAGTGCTATGTTGCCTTAGAAATGTTCCACAAAACTAAATAGTTCGTCGCCGAAGGAGAGATTTTGTCATAAATGTTTAGCAATAGCTCGGAGTAGGCGTTAATGTGCAACTCACAAACCCAGCATTTTGTGTCTAATGACTCACTCTTCTCTCAGCTTTAACTGGATGACTCTGGACACGTTTTACAGTTCGCTCAGATCAAAGGAGTTATTTTGTGTCTAATGACTCACTCTTCTCTCAGCTTTAACTGGATGACTCTGGACACGTTTTACAGTTCGCTCAGATCAAAGGAGTTATTTTGTGTCTAATGACTCACTCTTCTCTCAGCTTTAACTGGATGACTCTGGGCACGTTTTACAGTTCGCTCAGATCAAAGGAGTTATTTTTCGTTTACAAGACACTAAACTATTGTGAGTATTAATTAACTGGTCATACTTTATGACTTTCACTCTACAAAAGAACGTTTGAAAGCAACGTAATTCTTCAGTGAAGTAACTTCCGTTCATGAACCCGCACGAGAGGTGAAGACTTCTGAACACCTGGACCGGAACATTACAGGAATATAATTACAACATGCACTAAAACTCAACAAAATCAGAACCATATTTTGACGTTTAAGCAATGAGAAATCATTTGGAAGTAACCGTGATGGTGCCATCTGGTAAATAAACAATTTGTTATGAAGGTGGTTCGTGTTCAACCATGACGTCAGGAGCAAGAGGCATGTAATTACAAATTATATTATAGGGTGTCTGCCCGATAGTTTGTCTCCTGTTTGAAAAGCTGTGCACGCAGACAAAGCTCAACATTCACTTGTAAAATGACGATATAACAGACATGAATAATATTGATGTCAAGTTTTATTTCACAAGCAGGATATTCTACACTAAATGTTTAGTAGTTAATGTCATTCATGTTTCAAAATGTGACGTAACTTGAATAATAAAAATGTAGATTTAACCGTATGTTACTGTTGAGTGATGCTTAGCCTGAATCAAATACTCAACAGTTGCTACTCGTGGTGGAGGAATGAAATACTCAACAGTTACTACTCATGGTGGAAGAATGAAATACTCAACAGTTGCTACTCATGGTGGAAGAATGAAATACTCAACAGTTACTACTCATGGTGGAAGAATGAAATACTCAACAGTTACTACTCATGGTGGAAGAATGAAATACTCAACAGTTACTACTCATGGTGGAAGAATGAAATACTCAACAGTTACTACTCTGTGGAAGAATGAAATACTCAACAGTTACTACTCTGGTGGAAGGATGAAATACTCAACAGTTACTACTCGTGGTGGAAGAATGAAATATCAATGGTATTGATATTAGATGTTCATATTATCACCACCAGGCAGTTAGCATAACTACATATCTACACTTTGATAAGAGAGAAACTTCCAGCGTGCTATATGGAGGTTATACTCTTACCACAACAACTCTATGTATGCATCTCTGTTCAAGAACAAGTAACAAGACCTATGATTCCATATAAATGTAGGATCACTGTGACAAAACAAAAGGTAGCACATATTTAATTTACAAGACTGTTTCTTCGTGTATTTGAACTCAATATACATAGACGGTACATCCACAGAAGGCCATTATCTCTGTACTGTAACCACATAAAATTTCTAACTGTACTGGAACTGTGTTATTCATGTGAATGTAAACTAAAACCACAAATATTTACGTTAAAGAGATGCTGTTTTTTTTTTTTTTATAATACAAGAATATATTTCCTTAAACATTAAGAAACAAGTTCTTTCATAACTTATGTGGTTTAAACAGAGATGAATCTATAGTGACGTACAAGCAAATTGAACGTATAGAAACATTAACTATATCAACACAACTCATCTCTTACGCTGTAGAGTGAATAGGCTCCTAGGTCTAACATCTTGTGTGCCTACCTCTGACACCTGGCGGCAAAATACTGAAGAACTGCTTCTCGAAGCTCGTACTTAGGTGAAGTACCGATATAAACCTAGTTATTGAACCAGTGAATGTGCAGCTGTGGAATAAAGAAAATAAATTCTCCCCGGCACACACTTTCTACTGGATCTTTCAAGTTTGGTTTTTGCGGGTCTCATTCAGTCATACAGTGGGAAGGTTTGTTACGTACAAAGAGCTAGCTTTTTATCTGTCTTTTATCAGGTTGGAGGAAAAACACCCCAGAGGATAAACGCAGATGAAGAGGGGTTTATTCTAGATGGAGTTCATAAAATACGATCTCGTTCTAAAATAGGAAGTATGTTTACCGACAGGTAGGATGGATAGACAGAAGAGAATCTATAGATAGCTAGAAATAGCAGATTGATAAGGATACAAGGGCGGATATATAGAAATGGAAGATAGAAGGGATGCAAAGTTTAATTAATGTGGGTGTGTTAAGCATGACCAGGTGGTTAAGGCGCTTGACTCGTAATGTGAGGGTCGAGAGTTCGAATCCCTGTCGCACCAAACATGCTCGCCATCTCAGCCGTAGGGGCGTTATAATGTCAACCCCACTATTCGTTGTTTAAAAGAGTAGCCCAAGAGTTAGCGGTGGGTGGCGACGACTAGCTGCCTTCCTTCTCGTCTTACACTGCTAAATTAAGGATGGCTAGCGCAGATAGCCCTCGTATAGCTTTGCGCAAAATTCATAACAAACAAACAAACTGAGATATGTATTAACCACTTAAATATGTGATTTGTATAATGAAATAGGTTATATGGACATTATGAACGATTTGTTGGGTCCCCCAGCTGGTACAGCGGTAAGTCTACGGATTTACGACGCTAAATTTAGGGGATCGATTCCCTTCGGTGGACTCAGCAGATAGCCCGATGTGGCTTTGTCTGGTCCTCCTCTTACTCTCATATTAATTGCAAAGCGACATGGGATGTTGTCGATGAGGTTATTGATCTATTACGGAAGCTGGACTCATTTATAAAGATGACATTCTATCAGTTTTCCAACCATGATGAATAGCTGCCCAAACATTTAGTGCACCATCGCCGGTGAAAACAGTCTTATCTCATCTATTCTCCAGGCAAAAGACGAACAAGGATCCTACCATCAGCTTTAACAAACCAGAAGCTGACTCATCTGAAAAGGTGACATGTCACCAGTGTCCTAACTGTAAGTTGGCATGCTGTCCTGTCCAAAAAATACAGTGACAGAGGTGACTTCTGGATAATATCAATTTGCCCTTCTTGCAAAATAACCTCGCTTGGTCAGTCTCTTCTTCACTGTTCTTCTGGACACCTTAGAATTAACGTGTTCGGGTCATTCCTGTTCTGAGGTGTTGCAAGACTTCTTTCAACCTTGACTTGTTAACCCGATCCAAACCTGGCCATCTGATCATCTTGGACATCGTCGTCCACCAGTAAACTTTCCTGGAACAACGTTTTTTGTAGTCCGATGATGTTTCAGAATATTGGATAAAGTACACTGACGTACCCTACTCTTCTGTTAGTATCCGTTTGCTTCGTACCATTTCTGGACAGTCTAATAATACCTTCTGGCACGTGACGAAATATGACTCTATACCGGGTACAAAGAAATTATCTGAACAAAGCGTTGGTTTGTTACGATAAAGATTATACCAAGATCACAAACAAATGTTTAAAACAAGGTATGCAGACCAGAATAACAACTCGTACATGTTTCTCCAACCATAAGCTACCTTCTGTTACTACGTTTACTCTATAACTACGTAATGTACACAATAACATCGGTATGGAACAATATGTAAACATGTTGGCCACGACTGCATTTCAGATATTCAGTACAATCTATAAGTTTTATAGGTTCACAAAAAGACAAAATAATAGATGATAACCTGTAAATTAACCTGTGAACAAACACATCATTGTATACTACAACAGGTAGTTAACCTGTGAACAAACACATCATTGTATACTACAACAACTAGTTAACCTGTGAACAAACACATCATTGTATACTACAACTTGTTGTTTAATAGAAAAGACATATCTGTGTTGGTTGTTTATTAGTAACAACATATCTTTCATAACAATGTACACTTTCGTGTTTCTCGCATTAACGAAATGCATTAACAAGATAACAAAATGAATGAACAAGATAACAAAATGAACTAACAAGATAACAAAATGAATTAACAAGATAACAAAATGAATGAACAAGATAACAAAATGAATGAACAAGATAACAAAATGAACTAACAAGATAACAAAATGAATTAACAAGATAACAAAATGAATTAACAAGATAACAAAATGAACTAACAAGATAACAAAAAGAACTAACAAGATAACAAAAAGAACTAACAAGATAACAAAATGAATAAACAAGATAACGAAATGAATTAACAAGATAACAAAATGAATTAACAAAATAACAAAATGTATTAACAAGGTAACAAAATGAATTAAAAAGATAACGAAATGAATTAACAAGATAACGAAATGAATTAAGAAAATAGCAAAATGGATTAACAAGGTAACAAAATGAATTAAAAAGATAACGAAATGAATAAACAAGATAACGAAATGAATTAACAAGATAACAAAATGAATTAACAAAATAACAAAATGTATTAACAAGGTAACAAAATGAATTAAAAAGATAACGAAATGAATTAACAAGATAACGAAATGAATTAAGAAAATAGCAAAATGGATTAACAAGGTAACAAAATGAATTAAAAAGATAACGAAATGAATTAACAAGATAACGAAATGAATTAAGAAGATAACAAAATGAATTAACAAGATAGCAAAAATAATTAACAAGATAACAGAAAGAATTAACAAGATAACAAAATGAATTCACAAGATAACAAAAAGAATTAACAAGATAACAACAAGAATTAACAAGATAACAAAATGAATTAACAAGATTACAAAATGAATTGACAAGATAACAAAATGAATCAACAAGATAACAAAATGAATTAAAAAGATAACGAAATGAATTAACAAGATAACGAAATGAATTAACAAAATAGCAAAATGGATTAACAAGGTAACAAAATGAATTAAAAAGATAACGAAATCAATTAACAAGATAACGAAATGAATTAAGAAGATAACAAAATGAATTAACAAGATAGCAAAAATAATTAACAAGATAACATAAAGAATTAACAAGATAACGAAATGAATTAACAAGATAACAAAATGAATTAACAAGATAACAACAAGAATTAACAAGATAACAAAATGAATTAACAAGATAACAAAATGAATTGACAAGATAACAAAATGAATCAACAAGATAACAAAAAGAATTAACAAGGTAGCAAAAAGAATTAACAAGATAACAAAAATAATTAACAAGATAACGAAAATAATTAACAATATAACAAAAATAATTAACAAGATAACAAAAAAATTGACAAGATAACAAAAAGAATTAACAAGATAACAAAATGAATTATCAAGATAACAAAAAGAATTAACAAGATAACAAATGAATAAACAAGATAACGAAATGAATTAAGAAGATAACAAAATAAATTAACAAAATAACAAAATGGATTAACAAGGCAACAAAATTAATTAAAAAGATAACGAAATGAATTAACAAGATAACGAAATGAATTAAGAAGATAACAAAATGAATTAACAAGATAGCAAAAATAATTAACAAGATAACAAAATGAATTGACAAGATAACAAAATGAATTGACAAGATAACAAAAACAATTAACAAGGTAACAAAATGAATTAACAAGAAAACAAAAACAATTAACAAGATAACAGAAAGAATTAACAAGATAACGAAATGAATTAACAAGATAACAAAATGAATTAACAAGATAACAAAATGAATTAACAAGATAAAATGAATTAACAAGATAACAAAAAGAATTAACAAGATAACAAAATGAATTGACAAGAAAACAAAATGAATCAACAAGATAACAAAAAGAATTAACAAGATAACAAAATGAATTGACAAGAAAACAAAATGAATCAACAAGATAACAAAATGAATTCACAAGATAACAAAAAGAATTAACAAGGTAGCAAAAAAAATTAACAAGATAACAGAAATAAATAACAAGATAACAAAAAGAGTTAACAATATAATAGAAAGAATTAACAAGATAACAAAAAGATTCAACAAGATAGCAAAAAAAATTGACAAGATAACAAATGAATTAACAAGATAACAAAAAGAATTAACAAAGTAACAAAATGAATTAACAAATTAACAAGATGAATTAACAAGGTAACAAAATGAATTAGCAAGTTAACAAAATGAATTAACAAGATAACAAAAAGAATTAACAAGTTAACAAAACGAATTAACACCATGAATTATAGGGTTTAATCCATCCTTTTGAGTGGTTTCTCTCCCTGCAGTTGAGTAGTGTCGCCGGATTCACGGCTTATGAATACTACTCGAGCGATCAAACCAATGTTCAGTGGGCGTCTTATAGCATTTTTTGTTTGTTTATTTTTCGAATTTTGACAAAGCTACACGAGGACAATTTGCGCTAGCCGGCCCTAATTTAATAGTGTAACACTAGAAGAAGGTAGCTAGGCTCACCACCCACCGCCAACTCTTGGGCTACACTTTTACTAACGAACAGTGTGATTGACGGACAATTACAACGCCCCTACGGCTGAAAGGGCGAGCAGGTTTAGTGTGACGGGGATTCAAACCCACGACCCTCAGATTATGCGTCAGCGCCCTATCCACCTGACCATGCCGTGCCATTATCTGTCTTGAGCCAGTAGCTGAACCACTGACATTTGATGGAGAAACACAGGTGGACCTTTCAAAAACAATGGATCAGATATACAGTTCGAATTTTGTAGCAATTTAAAATTTACCTCTGCAATGTCGCAAGTGGAGGCTCATTTTAACAAGAAGGTCGATAGGAGCATACAAACCAACGCATACAGGAAAGTAATGTTTGATGCTGTGCGTAACACGGGTACTTAGAAATTGCACGAACAGTTCATGTGATAGGCTCAAAACAGTAGATAGAGGGCGACATGCATTTCTTTTGAGGGCCACCATCTTCACAAATTTTCTAAGAGATCTTATAGCTATTACATGGACTTCAGGACAAGCTTTTTACCTTCTTTAAGAAACAACGTTTCGGGTTCTATCCCGAGATGTTATTTAAGTTCATCATTGTATAACGGTAAGCGAGCCACAAACCCTCTGAATATCGATTCGGGTGATTCTTGGCCCAAAGCTAAGACATGAAACAGTGTTTGTGTTTTTCTTATAACAAAGACACATTGAGTTACCTGCTGAAACGTGAAACAGGGGGAGATAGAAAAAGAAACTGTTGCTAATAGCAACATAATTTTATACCCATTACTCTGTTGCGAATATTCAACAGAGAAACGATTAAAGAGAACGAACGGTACGTGACTTTTGTAAATAATACAGAATGATTCTGGTTGGCTGTGTGTTTAGCTACATCGTTAAATTAGTTTCATATAATCACGTTTTTAGCGATGAGACTGACCACTATGTTACAAAATAATTTACACGATCGTCAACTTACTGTTTGTTTGTTTTGATATTTCGCGCAAAGCTGCAAGAAGGCTATCTGTGCTAGCCGTCCCTAATTTAGCAGTGTAAGACTCGAGGGAAGGCAGCTGGTCAACACCATCCACCGCTAACTCTTGGGCTATTATTTTACCAATGAATAGTGGGGTTAACCGACACATTATAACGCCCCCACGGCTGAAACACCGATCATGTTTGGTATGGCCGGGATTCGAACCAACGATCCTCAGTTTATGAACCTTAACCACCTCGCCATGCTGAACTTATTGTGCAATGGTAGTAAAAGTGAATCCATATAAAACCTTCATAATGAATAAATGAATAGTCAGTGTTTATATAAAATAAATAATGTTGTGTTATTAATTCTTACAGTAAAAACCTCTCAGTAATTGACTTAATTATAATTATAATTATAATTATAATTCGCGTGCTTAATATATTTAACACCATAACCTTCGTTGTTGATTCATGTTCATATCTGTCGAATCCCAATGGCTGTTTTTCGAAATGTCTGTTTGTTAACAAATATGGGCCATGTGTTAGTATTATAACATATTTTGCATTCATTTGTCTTTTAGAATAGCTATTACGTAAAATTTATGTAAATTAAGAACTTCCAAGAATTGTAGTGGTTTATTCTGCTGTAATTTGTGTGATGTGTAAATGTTATGTATATATTGTTACCACACCCGTTATGAACAGTACATAAAACGTAAAGAGAGATATTTAGAAATTGTATAATATTTCATCCGTCTTTACCACAAAAAAAGTTTTATACTCGAGACGTTGCAAAAAGATTGGTTTAAAAACTACAACACGGGAACTGACGTCAGAGATTCGCCAACGAACGCAAAGTGTTGTCTCTTTTGATTGGCGAGTGTAACACCTATCCTCAAACAAAAGATTAATTGGTTATCGATATTTAGGCAATTTTACACTCTATCAACTGTTAACCACAACTTCAGATTATTCTAGGACTCACCAGGGACAGAGCGAACCTCGTGAATTGGTTACTTTCTCTTGTATGTATATACATTTTACGCGTCAGGACTTGGTTGGTTGGCTAAGTTCTCAGCCCTAGAGAAAGATCCGAAGTCGTAGCTACGAGTTTAACAAACATTTACCAGTATTTAGTCTTGTGTAGTTCCACTAACCTGGGCACTTCTTGCTTGTAGTAACCCTCTTCTAGGAACTAACCTCTGGTTCCCCAAGAAGAGACAAGATGAGTAAGGTATCATGATGACCACGGACTTGTGTGCGAGAGGTCAAGCCTAGTTGACTCAGTTTTACGAGTTGAGCATATCTATATCTATAGCCAGTTCCACGTTCTTCCTTTACAAAAGACCGAGTCTCTCAGATATTAGCCAGTTATTCTATCGTCGTATGTCTTCAGTGGAAGCCGCCAGAGGTCGGGGTGAACCGGGACTGGAGCCCAGAGAGTGAAGCTGTGACTCGCGAGAGCTGGAGTCTCAGCACGAGATTCTGCACGAACCACCTAACTGACACGGCGTGAAACCTTTTAACATTGGAGACTGTGTCGCGGTCACGTGTCGTTAACCGTTATAAAGATCCAAACAATGGCCCTTACATCCGCGCTAAAATCAAAACAAAGAAATCAGCCACTTTTAACCCTCAATAAAACCATTTTAATTCTTTCTAGAATATGGTTATGAGGATTTGGTTTTATTTAGTGATAATACTTGATCAAGAGAAACTTTCGTTTCTACCATTTTCAAACAGATAAAATACCGCTAGTAGGCGTTTCGGCAATAACTCACAAACCACGTATCACTTTTTTTTTGTGTGTGTGCAAACGCTACACTCGGGACTATCTACGTGACGTTAATGTTGCCAGGGTGATTCTTATGAGGTTAATTCGACTCGTCTATGAAATAGAGGAAATCTTCCTATCTTCTCTACTTACGCACTCGTTCGGCAAGACGTGTTCACTCAACGCAATAACGTATAATCGTTGCGATACAGACGCTCCCATGCAATCTATGAGCTAAACTCCTTGCACACAGATGGCGCTATAGTTTAAGATAGTGACGTCATACTTACGCTACGGTGGAGATTCCCATGTCTATCGACGCGGAGAAAACCGAAACCCTGCGTGTCCTCTTGGCTCGGAGATGTAGAAAGAAATCTACTTTCTCTTGCCAACAGATACTGATTATTAAAAGCTGAAAGTTCTAGAAACAAATATAACGCTTTTTCTAAATATATGTGTTTATATATATACTTATTAATAACGGAAAGAGAATAAGTTTCTTACGTGTACGTTCACGACCAATTAAACTACTACGTTTATTATAAAGAAAAAGAAATTCTTATTTGTGAGACAGCTTTAAAATGTTTTGCATAACAAACAACTGTATTGTAATGTTATCTTGTCTTTAAAATGGTTGGGCGTGTATCAGTTGTTAGTGAGCCCGAATGGTGAACACACAGGACGGCGAGTCGTGACAAAAACTACATTCTATCTGCTCTATCAGTTTAATATTAAGGATGACACTAGGCTTAGATAACCCTAGTTTAGCTTTGTTCAAATGTTGTTAAGTATAAAAATAATAATTTGTCTTTAAATTCTCCACTGGTGTTTATGACATTAAGTTCGTGCAAGAACGAGACAAAAATGTATAGAAATACCTGGTGGATTTATGTTTCATCGGTGTTTTTAATACTAGAAGTATCGATCGCGGGTCTGCACAACAACTACTCATTTTAGTTATAATTTCTTCCGTAAGAGGGCTGAAAAAGGATAATAGTGAGGGTGAGTCCGGATAGATTGTTAATGCACCAAAAAAACTACTGTTCTTAAGTTGATGTTAACACCAAACGAACAGCAGTGAACGGCTATAAGTTGATTATGTGTGAACTGATATCTGACCTGGCTATAAGTTGATTATGTGTGAACTGATATCTGACCTGGCTATAAGTTGATTATGTGTGAACTGATATCTGACCTGGCTATAAGTTGATTATGTGTGAACTGATATCTGACCTACCGTAAGAAATATAAAAATGCTTCAAGTTTGATGTTGCGTGCTAACAACGAGTGAAAAGAAACACGAGAGCTCAGAAAATAACTACAAGAAATTCTGTTTATAAGGCAATCAACAAAAACCTTGTTTTCTCCTGTCAAACGGTTACATGTCTGTGAGAAATAAAGGCCAGACCAAAGAAGTGTCAGCATTCAAGTGCTCTGTATCAGAAGTGTTTTCAACATTATACACCGTACTAGGAGTCACGGTCCAGGCGCGAACACAGGTTGATTTCTCTCTCAGATCACAGACTGGACAGTGCGCTCGTTAGAAATTGTCCTGCTATATCAACACTTTACCATATTATTATCAAACGCTATCTACCTTAACCTTTACTTATCAAAACATTTAATGGCGATATTTCTAACCCGTTATACCTCGTGCCACATAACATTAGCTCAATTAAGTTAAACTGTTTTTAACTATGTTTTGAACATGTTACCCTTGGCAACCTCTAGCCTGAATTTCGTGAATTTATTAGCCTTTGCTTTACTTATAATAATGTTTGGAACATATTTGCCAACGCCAACTATCGTCGTATTTATGGTTCTATTAAACCAAACGTTTTCTTACGATGTTCAAACCTTTACCCTATCGCCACCTGATGTAAGTCTTACTAAATCTTTCTCAACGACTGTTATTTGTCAAACAGATTAAAGTAATTTTTAAAACTTTTATTCAGAAGTAATCAACCCCACCCTTTTACTATTTCTCTGTTTATCTTTAATTTAGACGTTCAAATTTTTCGTGTTATTGGTTGACTTATTGTAAATAAAACATTTTTTTTTTTACCAACCGTGTAAGGAGATGAAACAGAGTGAATGAATGTATGTTCAATCTTCACGAACACGCGAACGATGGTCGGTTACATGAACTACAATAACGGAGGTAAACAGTTAATGTACACAAGTTATGTGTTTTTATTAATAATCAAATACTTCACAGAAACACGTCACGGTGATTTGTCCAAGCATGACCTGTGTAATTTAATTTGTTACCAGGTATTTCACGAACATACTGTTACCGAGAGACGTAATTTAAAACAAACAAACAAACAACAAAGTTATTGGTTTGGTCGTTTTAGGTCAGAGCCACAATGGGTAATCTGCGCTGCTCACCTTGGGGAATTGAATACTGAATTTTAATGTTGTAAATCAGTCGACTCGTCGTAGTCCCAACATGAGTACAAAAACACTAAACAGTATTTGATATCTTGTATTAAACTACAAAATAAAATGTAATGACCAGTAGAAGAAGGAAATTGGCGAAAGATTGTTTGTTTTGTTGAATTTCGCGCAAAGCTGCACGAGGGCTATCTGCGCTAGCCGTCCCTAATTTAGCAGTGTAAGACTAGAGGGAAGGCAGCTAGTCATCACCACCCACGGCCAACTTTTGGGCTACTCCTTTACCAACGAATAGTGGGGTTGAGCGTAATATTATAATGCCCCCACGGCTGAAAAGGCGAGCATGTTTGGTGGGACGGGGATTCGAACCTGTGAATCTCGGATTACGAGTGGAGTGCCTTTTCCACCTGTCCATGCAGGGCCGTAATTGGCAAAAGAATTAGTCGTAAATAATGGGAAAATTCTTCAATACAATAATGTGTAAGGGAAAGCGAAAATTCTATATTACATTCATATAATATCCAATCTAATTATATATACAAGTCTCTCAACGCTACAACAACATTAAACGTATCACCTGGCCACCTGTTGGACAAACATTCCACGAATTTTGGAGGTGAGTGACAATAGGACCCACATAACGGTGGGGGGTACACTGTCTACCAGTATACATATGTGTGATATTTTGAGCATATTTAATATATAAATATATTGATTACGAAATCTTTGTCGAAAATGAGAATGGCTCGTGAAAAAAGGCACCACAGCACAATTACGTATTGAGAGGTTGCACTGTGATTGGTTGTCATCCAACCAATCAGAAAGCGCCACATCATCAGAGAGTCTATTAAAGTACAATGTCTAGTAGGTATGCTGTCAATTCAGTCTTGGTTTGTCAAGACTACTTCATACGGAGAACAGCCACAAGACTGTGTGTTTCAACAGGAACAAAGGGAAGCGTAAATCAAGAAGACACGTGAAAGTGTTGTTAACAGGAACGGTGAAGGAAGAAAACCGAAACTCATCCTGTAACGTCATATTCATATTTAAGGAACAACAAACGAGCTATCGAAAATATCCATCCCTCATGTTCTCAAATATAAGAATAAACACAAGGATGAAGTCAGTTATTTTCGTTCCGAATTAGACAACTAGAAATCGGACAGCTCTTTCTGTCCAACCAGAAAAAACAAACTAAAAGAGCTCTCTACCTCTGACTATAGATTAATATACAAAAGGGCATTACTCGCTGTGTAAACTATTTTACTTCATTTTACAAAGTATGTTTTAACCAACACGACGTAAGGCCCATAAAACATTTTGACATTTTAGTATAAATATTAATAAAAGGAATTTAAAAAACATAAAGTAAAAAAATGAATGTTGCTCTAAGCTTCTAGTTAACTTAGTAACAACGACATCTTGAGTAAGGATGGAGAGTGAAGCAAACCATAAATGTGCGAACACAGACAGGTGGAAACAGAAGATATGATGACGAACTGGAAACGGTATACATATAATGATGAACTGGAAACAATATAGATCTGATGATGAACTGGAAACAATAGACGTAGTAATGAACTGGAAAAAATATAGTTATGATGATGAACTGAAAACAATATAGATTTGATGATGAACTGGAAACAATATAGATCTGATGATGAACTGGAAACAATAGACGTAGTAATGAACTGGAAAAAATATAGTTATGATGATGAACTGAAAACAATATAGATCTGATGATGAACTGAAAACAATATAGATCTGATGATGAACTGGAAACAACATAGTTCTGATGACAAACTGAAAACAATAGATCTGATGATGAGCTGGAAAAAGTTCTTGTGACAATGAAATGGAAACAATAGATGTGATGATGAACTGGAAACAATATAGATCTGATGATGAACTGAAAACAATATAGATCTGATGATGAACTGAAAACAATATAGATCTGATGATGAACTGAAAACAATATAGATATGATGATGAACTGAATACAATATGTATGTGATAGTGAATTGGAAGCAACAGAGGTGATGATGAACTGGAAACGGTATAGATACGATGATGAACTTAAAACAATAGATCTGATGATGAACTTAAAACAATAGATCTGATGACAAACGGAAAATAATAGATCTGATGATGAACTGGAAACAACATAGTTCTGATGACAAACTGAAAACAATAGATCTGATGATGAACTGGAAACAACATAGTTCTGATGACAAACTGAAAACAATAGATCTGATGATGAACTGGAAACAACATAGTTCTGATGACAAACTGAAAACAATAGATCTGATGATGAACTGGAAACAACATAGTTCTGATGACAAACTGAAAACAATAGATCTGATGATGAACTGGAAACAACATAGTTCTGATGACAAACTGAAAACAATAGATCTGATGATGAACTGGAAACAACATAGTTCTGATGACAAACTGAAAACAATATATATGATGATGAGCTGGAAACAACATAGTTCTGATGACAAACTGAAAACAATATATATGATGATGAGCTGGAAACAACATAGTTCTGATGACAAACTGAAAACAATAGATCTGATGATGAACTGGAAACAACATAGTTCTGATGGCAAACTGAAAACAATAGATCTGATGATGAACTGGAAACAACATAGTTCTGATGACAAACTGAAAACAATAGATCTGATGATGAACTGGAAACAACATAGTTCTGATGACAAACTGAAAACAATAGATCTGATGATGAACTGGAAACAACATAGTTCTGATGACAAACTGAAAACAATATATATGATGATGAGCTGGAAACAACATAGTTCTGATGACAAACTGAAAACAATAGATCTGATGATGAACTGGAAACAACATAGTTCTGATGACAAACTGAAAACAATAGATCTGATGATGAACTGGAAACAACATAGTTCTGATGACAAACTGAAAACAATAGATCTGATGATGAACTGGAAACAACATAGTTCTGATGACAAACTGAAAACAATAGATCTGATGATGAACTGGAAACAACATAGTTCTGATGACAAACTGAAAACAATAGATCTGATGATGAACTGGAAACAACATAGTTCTGATGGCAAACTGAAAACAATAGATCTGATGATGAACTGGAAACAACATAGTTCTGATGACAAACTGAAAACAATAGATCTGATGATGAACTGGAAACAACATAGTTCTGATGACAAACTGAAAACAATATATATGATGATGAGCTGGAAACAACATAGTTCTGATGACAAACTGAAAACAATAGATCTGATGATGAACTGGAAACAACATAGTTCTGATGACAAACTGAAAACAATAGATCTGATGATGAACTGGAAACAACATAGTTCTGATGACAAACTGAAAACAATAGATCTGATGATGAACTGGAAACAACATAGTTCTGATGACAAACTGAAAACAATAGATCTGATGATGAACTGGAAACAACATAGTTCTGATGGCAAACTGAAAACAATATATATGATGATGAACTGGAAACAACATAGTTCTGATGACAAACTGAAAACAATAGATCTGATGATGAACTGGAAACAACATAGTTCTGATGGCAAACTGAAAACAATAGATCTGATGATGAACTGGAAACAACATAGTTCTGATGACAAACTGAAAACAATAGATCTGATGATGAGCTGGAAACAACATAGTTCTGATGACAAACTGAAAACAATAGATCTGATGATGAACTGGAAACAACATAGTTCTGATGACAAACTGAAAACAATAGATCTGATGATGAACTGGAAACAACATAGTTCTGATGACAAACTGAAAACAATAGATCTGATGATGAACTGGAAACAACATAGTTCTGATGACAAACTGAAAACAATAGATCTGATGATGAACTGGAAACAACATAGTTCTGATGGCAAACTGAAAACAATATATATGATGATGAACTGGAAACAACATAGTTCTGATGACAAACTGAAAACAATATATATAATGATGAGCTGGAAACAACATAGTTCTGATGACAAACTGAAAACAATAGATCTGATGATGAACTGGAAACAACATAGTTCTGATGACAAACTGAAAACAATATATATGATGATGAGCTGGAAAAAGTTCTTGTGACAATGAAATGGAAACAATAGATGTGATGATGAACTGGAAACAATATAGATCTGATGATGAACTGAAAACAATATAGATCTGATGATGAACTGAAAACAATATAGATATGATGATGAACTGAATACAATATGTATGTGATAGTGAATTGGAAGCAACAGAGGTGATGATGAACTGGAAACGGTATAGATCTGATGATGAACTTAAAACAGTAGATATTAACTTTGTTCATTTTGAAATATTGTAACAAGATGTGTTGCACATGTGTATTATTTGTAAAGTATCAGGTAATGCCTAGTTTGTTTAGGCTGATCTTTATTCTACGTTACCTCTTAACTCACGCGCTGTACTTTGGTCAGTTATCTTGAACATGTGACGAATTTAACGAACATATCATTGGATTTAGAGATGTCTGAGCAGGATAAACCCACATCTACGCTATAAAGTTTTGACTTTCTGACAGTTACTGTGGCCCTTGGTAGGAAGTAAGCCTACATTTCACTAATTAACATTGGACAACTGATTATTCTTTTATATTCATCTATAAATAGTTTTTGTTTCTTAATAATAATCATGAAATGTCCATTAGCAGTCTGTTCGATTATTAAATATCGCACGTTGCTACCAGTCCGTGCTATGAGGTTTACGATCCCGCGAGAAATGTCCATTAGCAGTCTGTTCGATTACTGAATATCGCACGTTGCTACCAGTCCGTGCTATGAGGTTTACGATCCCGCGAGAAATGTCCATTAGCAGTCTGTTCGATTACTGAATATCGCACGTTGCTACCAGTCCGTGCTATGAGGTTTACGATCCCGCGAGAAATGTCCATTAGCAGTCTGTTCGATTATTGAATATCGTACGTTGCTACCAGTCCGTGCTATGAGGTTTACGATCCCGCGAGAAATGTCCATTAGCAGTCTGTTCGATTACTGAATATCGCACGTTGCTACCAGTCCGTGCTATGAGGTTTACGATCCCGCGAGAAATGTCCATTACCAGTCTGTTCGATTACTGAATATCGCACGTTGCTACCAGTCCGTGCTATGAGGTTTACGATCCCGCGAGAAATGTCCATTAGCAGTCTGTTCGATTACTGAATATCGCACGTTGCTACCAGTCCGTGCTATGAGGTTTACGATCCCGCGAGAAATGTCCATTAGCAGTCTGTTCGATTACTGAATATCGCACGTTGCTACCAGTCCGTGCTATGAGGTTTACGATCCCGCGAGAAATGTCCATTACCAGTCTGTTCGATTATTGAATATCGCACGTTGCTACCAGTCCGTGCTATGAGGTTTACGATCCCGCGAGAAATGTCCATTAGCAGTCTGTTCGATTATTGAATATCGCACGTTGCTACCAGTCCGTGCTATGAGGTTTACGATCCCGCGAGAAATGTCCATTACCAGTCTGTTCGATTACTGAATATCGCACGTTGCTACCAGTCCGTGCTATGAGGTTTACGATCCCGCGAGAAATGTCCATTACCAGTCTGTTCGATTACTGAATATCGCACGTTGCTACCAGTCCGTGCTATGAGGTTTAGATTGTGATTGATTGTTCTGTCCACCAAGCCTACAGTTCCATAACAATAGGCTAAAACACAATTAAACCAGACTGTTCACCTTGTTTTCATGGAAAAAAAGAAACAACTAGGCCGAATGAATCAATGATAGTAAAATAAGTTTTAATGTGAATAATATAAGCATAAACTTCCTTACAAAGTCACCCAGTCCATGATTTAGTAATTAATTTTCTATAGTAATTCTAAACTAATATAGACTCAGAAAAAAGAAAAACCGTAATAACTCTGTGCATACAGTAACAACACGGTGAGTGTAAGCCCATTTATTTGTATTCACACAATGTATGAAGGTGTGTTAACCTAAATTACACGTATATGCAGGTTTCAACTTTCCCTGCAGCCATGTTCCAAAATCTAGTGAAAAGCCTTCCCAGAAGAGTGGATGTTTTTATAGTGACAAAGGGGGAACCAACTCCATATTAATAGTCTTGAAATGAAATATTCAACAAGCACATATCGGCGTGATGGTCAGCCACGTGGTGTATATATAAAGTAATGACATCTCTATCTAATACGTACATACATGTATAACGTTATGACATCTCTATCTAATACGTACATACATGTATAACGTTATGACATCTCTATCTAATACGTACATACATGTATAACGTTATGACATCTCTATCTAATACGTACATACATGTATAACGTTATGACATCTTTATTTAAAACTTACAGACATCTGTACAGTTATGGTATTTTTATATAAAAGTACAGACACATATAAAGTTATGACATCTTTATTTAAAACGTACAGACATCTGTACAGCTATGACATTTTTATATAAAAGTATAGACACATATATTGTTATGACATCTTTATTTAAAACGTACAGACATCTGTACAGCTATGCCATTTTTATATAAAAATACAGACATGTATAAAGTTATGACATCTCTGTCTTGTACGTAATGACATGAATAATGTCACAGGGAGTTCATTCTATTTTTGTTATTCTTTATTAGATTGAAGCTAAATCACTTCAACCCCGAGTTAATCAGGGGTTAGTTAATTAACTAGTAGTTAATGAACTATATTTATCTTAATAGAAACAGTTGTATCAACATTGAATTTAGAAGGTTTTCATTTACCTACTTTGTTTATCATTCTCTTCTTATATTATGCAAACTTTTTAACCGTAATATTTATTCTAATAAAAAAACTGAAAGCTAACAAGAGTTCCATGATGAAAATATTTTCTAGTGATGGAACGTTCACCGCGAGTTCTGTGGGAGTGACTGGGAAGGTAATTCATCTTCGAACGGTAAACACAGCTGCACGCTGGTCTTAAATGTGTAGTAATTATTACACAAGTTTCGTGTCTATCACTCGCTAATTACTGGTAACCGTAAACTGCTTATAAATGTCTGTCAAACCAAAGAACACTTTGTAATCCTCGAAATACAGCTAGGTTTTCCTGACAAGTACAATAATGATGAACAACAAGTGGAACACGTTTGAAGTGGTCGATGGACTTTGTTACATGAAATATTGCGTGCACAACGACACTGTGCACAGTAAACGTTAACTACTGCTGTTTTCCCAAGTTGATCGTCAAAATTTGTAAAAAGGCTTTAAACAGTTTTTACAACACGTATTAGATTTGGAAACGTCATCCAAAAAAACATTAGAGTTAGTTCTACATCTTACAATGAAAATGTTAGATGTTTTATATCCTGTTGTGGGTCCGTTTCTGAGTACCTTTAACCCTTAAACAGCGGGGATGCTGTAGGTAGGAACATCAACAGATGATGGCCTCTGTTTAAGAGTTAAAGTTCTGGGGACAGTGTTTTTGAATCACATTTTAAAAACCTGTTTTTGATCCTGTTGTACATCTCGTTCTGAGGACGCTTGGAGGACTATTTTTGTATCTCACTACAAGGATTTTGATTTTCTCGATGTTTTCTTTTGTTTCTGCGTTTTATGTAAATTAGGATATAAATAAAGAGTAGATTTTTCTTATTTGACTCACTGCTAGAGGGCGTCTTGAATTCAGTGACTTTTCTATCGTTCAACAAAACCTAATAGTCCACTCGTCCTATTCAGCCAATCTTCAGTTGCTACATTAACGTGTGCTTCCCCCGCTGTTACAGCGATAAGTCTTCGGATTTACAACTCTAAAATCAGGGGTTCGATTCCCTCGGTTGACTCAGCAGATACCTGACGTGGCTTTGCTATAAAGCACACACACACATACACACATTAACGCCTGCATAACAAAGAAACAAACGAAACGTTAGACCGTTTCATCATGAGTTTACAGAGAAATTGAAGACGGTACTGCCATGTTTGGAATATTATCATAATACATTGTTGTTGATTTCTCAGTGCAATGATCTATTGCACCTTGTCCGTTGGGAAGAATCGAGTCTTGGACTTACGTGATGTGATGTAAGTATATAGATTTGTTGTTGACAACTGACAACAATAAGTTAAATGGAGCAGGTTTATAAATGTTCTTAATGTGTTTTGATAGCGTGTGTTGTCCCACACACACATAAATTGCAAAGAGGTTATTTGTTTTAGAAATAAACATCTCCCCAAAATTAAAAACAAAAAGAGTCTGCGCAAACTCAACCACGCCTACAATTTTGATTGGTTGAATCAGAGCAACTAATTTCAGTGTTAACGAAGAGCTTGGGCCTTCATTCAGCCATTGAAGAGCTCTGAACGGAAACGCCTGAACTGCTCCAGTTAATAAAACTATGGCACTAAACCAAAGGTAATGTTTCAATTAACACGTCTTCATTCTTTCATAACTAATGTTGTTGATAAATCGAGAATTTGAACTCGCAGACAATTTTCTCTGCAATGAGTTTCTTTGTTGTTCACCACAAAACTATACGATGAGTTTTAGCTGTACTTTGCCTATTGCGGGTATCTAAGCTCGGATTTTAGCGTACAAGCCTGGAGATTCCTGAAAAGAACCCGGATGTTGGTGTCCCATGAAATACATAGAAGTCTATTTAGTGAGAAACTTATTGATTTATTAACTGATTGTAGGTGGACTGGTGGACTCAGTAATCTGAAGTTTAGTGTTTTAAATCGTCGAACTAGTAAGCCTAGAAACCAGACGTTTAGTGTTTTAAATCATTCAACTGGTAAGCCTAGAAACCAGACGTTTAGTGTTATAAACCATCCAACTGATGGGACCCAGAAAACCGAAGTTTAGTGATTTAAACCATATAACTGGTTGGCTCAGCAACCCGAAGTTTAGTGTTTTAAACCATCTAATTGGTTGGCTCAGAAACCCGAAGCTTAGTGTTTTAAACCATCTAATTGGTTGGCTCAGAAACCCGATTCGTAAATGTAAGGTAACAAAGAAACAACTGAGTGATATAACTCATGAATCGCCATCTACCGGCTTTAAAAGACCAACTGCGTTTTCTCTGAAAACTGATACCAGAGTTTCTGTGAAAGTAATTTTCGTTAGCTTAATGGTTTTAGACATACATGAAAAGTTATTTTTGAAAAAGATACATGTAAGTAAAAATATAAAACATTAATTAATTAACAGCCCTCTGTCACCAAATGTTTTATTATCATAAAAACTCACCGTAAATAATCTCTTTATGTTTATGTACGTAAGTGTGTATATATGTTAGATTTTTTATGGGTTTGTGTGTAATTAAATACTTTCATGTGTGTGTAATTAAATACACATGCCAGTTGCACAATTTACACAACGAATGAGACTTTGAGAGCGAGCAGTGTGTATACACATCTGTGTGGCCTACGTGCCCAAAAATAGATGCTAATAAATTTGGCAACTTAATTTTCAGGCGTTATATATGTTGCTTACAGACAATTTGAAACGCTGGTTTAACTGGACAGTTAAAAATAACTCATTTAGTTTCGCTTCAGAATGAAACTACTTTCATCTGAACAATGTCTAGAAGTTAAAATAAACATCAATCCGGTAGCAATTATTTAGCCTCACGCTAGGAGTTAATGTCCATTCATTTATTTATCTAAATCTAAAACTAGGCATTATTGTCCAATTATTTATCTTCTAATTTAAAACTAGAAATTATTGTCCATTTGTTTGTCTTCTAATATAAAACTAAGAATTAATGTCTATTTATTTATCTTTTAATCTAAAATTAGGAATTAATATCCACTGATTTATCGTTTGATTTAAATACCGAGTGATTTACAATGAGAAAAATCATTTGGTTGTGTGAGGCCTATTATGAAATATTTGTTAGAAGACAAGAGAGAGTAGGTTTATTCCACTGTAACAACTCTAACGTTATTTGAGAGTAGTTTTATTCCACTGTAACAACTCTGACGTTATTTGAGAGTAGGTTTATTCCACTGTAACAACTCTAACGTTATTTGCTATCTTATTGTACCTCTCTATATGTATATATATATTGTGTCTTTCTTCCAAAGAAAGCTGTATTCACGTAAAATTTATATATGTATAGGTTTTTACTTGTCCACGCTCACAAGAAATACATTAAGATTGAAATATATACTTAGAATAAAAAGGACGCTGTTTTTAACTAACTGGATGTACCTCCATTCAAGATTATCTGACATAATTTGGAAGGACTTCAATGAAAAATAAAACAAGGAAGGTTTTTCTGTGTGTCTTGTCGAACAGGAAAGTAAATTAAAAAATCCGAATATGTTATGGTTAAATAATAAATTTTTATTTGGCATTCCAACATCTTATTTAACTGGTATTAGAAGCAAAAAATATAAAAAATGGTAGATAATAAAGGTAAATATAAAGTTATTTGCTGTTTTTCTGTTATTATAATCAATAAAACAGATTGCTTTGAAGGTTTAAAAGCAAAAATATATAAAACGAATTTTGTAGTTGAAAGTAAAAAACGAACACTTATTCACAGTAAAGCAATATTAGATTAATTAAAAGCCTGTGTGTTAAAACTGTTACAGCCTCATTATAACGTTCCAGTTACAAATATGTTTCTATTAAAACATAATATTGTAATTTAGTCGTTTGTTAGAGGAAGCTACTAGCCAGGATGATGAGGCAAAGCGTCATAATGACGTCAAGATCTAGAAATTCTGCACAATTTGAATAAATAAGAGTATATTATAAATATGATCACTAGTGAATATGTGAGGATCCAGTGGATTATTCAGTAGGTTTATTGTTAATTAGAAGCTGTTTCATTAACATCACTCGGTGAGAGTTATTGCGTTACAAGATGAGTTATTTATTTGTTTATTTATTGAGGCTATTAAGTTAGGTGCAAGTGTTGGAACTTACATTGAAACGTTGTATTTGAAGTCAGGCCTGCATTTAGCAGTGGAATTCATCTTTAAAAGGTTCTGTAAGAAACAAGGTATCCAGGTGAGCGTGGTTATAACAAACGTTATCGTCAACTGGACTGATTGTATTAAATAAATAAATATATACATAAACATACCTGGAAAGTTAAATTAATATAACTTACACATATGTAATTGCTACAATATTTTGTACCCTAGTTTCAATAGTACATTTAGAGTTTAGCTGCGATCTTTTAACACTATACATATATACGTCACTTACAGAGCACGAGCCAAAAATGAGGGTTTATTGGATAAACCAGTTTTGTTACTGGTTGAATAAGGACTTCTGATGGTGACGACGAGAGTTAAAGGATATGAGTCAAACTGAGACATCATAACAGCTCAGCCAGTGACAGTTGAAGGAAACAGCTCGTGACGTGTGTCACTTTCTCAGACTAGAAATCTTTCTTGATTATACTGCATACCCTCTCTCACAGCTTTCAGTCTTTCTGTTCGGGATTCGACTTGTTACAAGAGTCTTTCTCTATGGTTCTGGTATCCCAAGTTTACTCATATTCCTTTGTTTTCTAATGTCAGTAAGTACAAGAGATGTATCCCTCTTTGAAAATCTAAATCCCCGAGCTAAACGTATCTTTATGACCTGAGTGTATCGATAGCTTACGTTAAATAAAAATGTGTATATCTTTACGTAAAAGGACCGAACTTTCTTTGGCATTACTCCACTCTAGTTTTACACCAAGTAATGTCAAAATGTAGTTCTGATACATTCCGTTCCACCCTACTTTTATATTGAATGTGGTTGTCACGTGACTTGCTGACTTTACTCAAGTTTGTGTAAACTTCTTTGTTTTATTTGCTACCAGCATTTTATATAATCAAAAAAGGTCTGCCAGTCTCTATGGGTACCAATCATAATGCTTAGTTCAACTGAAACAATCAAACCATAAGTTGAACATTCAATTATGCGACTACTATTTAGCCTAGGGAAAGAGTAACTTTCTCTGACTCGAAGTATCTGGTCTTTCATACAGTTGTAGGTCATACTAACAATTAAAGAAGTTTAGGAGTAGATTTTTAAACCGTTTAGCGAAAATCCCCAAATACTTTTAGTCTCGACCTCAGTAGCACAGCGGTGTGTCTGCGGACTTACAACGCTATATTCGGATTTCGATACCAGAGCACATACAGTCAACTTTGGTTGCTTTGTGCTTAACTTGAAAACAAACAAACAAATAAACCTTTTATGTTTTAAGCTAAAAAACGACCAATATAGTAGTAGCAAACATTTATAGGCCTCGAAGTGTTTTATGTCTTCCTTTAAACGAGGTAAAATCAAACCAACGACACACTCTGGACATACGGTCGAAACATTTTAACAACGGGTAAGAATGAGTCGATAACTACAGGGTGTTCCAAAAGTCACTGTGCACTTATATGTTTATTAACAGACATGTTTCAATATAGAACACAGGAGGTAAATATGAATGACAATTATAAACAATGTTGAAAGTGACCCACGTTGGCATCAAAACAGACCCGGATCCTTCTTGTTTTGTTTCTAAACACCGCTATCAGTTGGTGGTTTGAAATAGACTGAATAAAATATGATTACAAAACTGCACAGTGACTTTCCGAACACCCTGTATCACAGATCCAAAAGACATTTGTGGTCAAATTATCAGTGTTCCTTTCAAACAACTGATTTATAGAACGATACAAAAAATGCTAATCGTAAACACCAAAATCTGAGACTCAACTTGTCTTAAACCTAACATTAATTAAGCCTAAAATTTATAAAGAGATAAATTAATACTGTAACTTGTGTACATTTTTAAATTTAGTTTAATTAGGCCTAAACTTTACCATACTTCAATACTATCAATAAATAAACCCACAATGTTATCATAGTGCCTAACCAGTGGTGTATCTAGGAACATTAAAAGGTCTTAACACTAATTTTTCCACATAATTTCTATTTAAACTTTATTATTTCATGATGAGAAATAAAAATACAAGTCAATATAAGGGAGGGCAGAGTCAAGCCACACATGGTTACGTCAAAGCGTTGGACCTTTTCCAAAACTTTGCTAATTTGTAACATGTTGTTTTACAAAACAGAGGTTGAAATGACATGCGCAAAAATTTCCAACACTGAGCATAGTCATGACAGATTTTACTTGGAACTTTACTAGTTGAAAAAATTTATAATGATTCATATTTTGGTAAAAAGACTGGTTCCTCTTCCTGTTGGCCAGGTGGGTTCAGGAGCTCGGCTTGCAATCTGAGGGTTGCGAGTTCTAATCCCCGTCGCACCAAACATGTTCGCCCTTTCAGTCGCGGGGGCGTTATAATGTTACAGTCAATCCCATTATTCGTTGGTAAAAAGTAGCCCAAGAGTTGGCAGTGGGTGGTGATGACTAGCTGCCATCCTTCTAGTCTTACACTGCTAAATTGGGAACCGCTAGCACAGGTAGTCCTTGTGTAGATTTTTGCGAAATTCCAAAACAAATAAACAAATAAATTCTCCCCTGTTATAAATGACGTCACTTCCTGTTGTGTACAAGTATTTAACGTCATTTCCTGTTATGTTTACACACCCATTACTACTTTTCCCCTGTTCTTTACGTTTACGGCAGAAACATTAATTTAAAAATGTAAACAATTTGTTTATTATGTCTTACATTAATTGTATTTTAAGTAATTTATTCAAAAATCACAACATTTACCTTTAGCAGGTCTGGAAACTAATAAAGTTTCAGGTTACTTGGTAAGTTAATAGGCTAAATAATTTCCAGGTAATTACGCGTGTATTTAAATTTTACGTACTTCTCAATTTAAAATGGTTTTATGTTCATAATAACATGTATTTTTCGCCCTGATCTATTTATAAACAGCCCCCTGTTGTGAATAACCTATATTAAAGCTATCAGAAATAGCCCAGCCCGTTTCATGACCACCTGCTATAATTACATAGAAAGTAAAGGAAATGAAGTTCTAATTTCGTTTCTTTCCGTTTCGGTTACTTAATTTAACCTACAGATAATCGTTATCAACTGTATTCATTTCACGGAGACCTCACGTTCGCAGGAAGTACGTCCATTGTGAAACTTAACAGCCTGTAGAAATACTACGTTGGTTCGAACGAAACTGGGTAAAATGAATAGTAGTTAGCTCGTGGAGAGGAACACTCGTGAAAAGGAAAAATGGTAAAAATTCTACTTTTGTAAAATACGTTATTGAATTTCAAGGAAACACCGATTAAGTATGATTATTTATACTTTGACAGTAAGACTGGGTTAAGAACTGTTTTTATTAACTAATTAATAACGTGGGATTAATTAAGTAATCGGTAGCTGCTAATAAGTGACTAGTTGATTCAGTAAATGGTAATTACTGATTGGTTAATAACTACTGTTGATTGTTACTAATCAGTGATAACGGGATATATGAAACGGTAACTACTGATTGGTTAATAACTACTGTTGATTGTTACTAATCAGTGATCACGTGACATATTAAACGGTAACTACTGATTGGTTAATAACTACTGTTGATTGTTACTAATTAGTGATTACGGGATATATGAAACGGTAACTACTGATTGGTTAATAACTACTGTTGAATGTCACTAATCAGTGATCACGTGATATATGAAACGGTAACTACTGATTGGTTAATAACTACTGTTGATTGTTACTAATCATTGATCACGTGATATACGAAACTGTAACCACTGATTGGTTAATAACTACTGTTGAATGTCACTAATCAGTGATCACGTGATATATTAAACAGTAACTACTGATTGGTTAATAACTAATGTACATTTTAGTACACTTGTGTCACTCCGACCCAGCTAATGTACATTTTAGTACACTTGTGTCACACCGACCCAACTAATGTACAATTTTGTACACTTGTGTCACTCCAACCCAGCTAATGTACATTTTAGTACACTTGTGTCACTCCAACCCAGCTTATGTACATTTTAGTATACTTGTGTCACTCAGCTAATGTACATTTTAGTACACTTGTGTCACACCGACCCAGATAATGTACATTTTAGTACACTTGTGTCACTTCGACCCAGCTAATGTACATTTTAGTACAGTTGTGTCACTCCGACCCAGCTAATGTACATTTTAGTACACTTGTGTCACACCGACCCAGCTAATGTACATTTTAGTACACTTGTGTCACACCGACCCAGATAATGTACATTTTAGTACACTTGTGTCACACCGACACAGCTAATGTACATTTTAGTACACTTGTGTCACTCCGACCCAGCTAATGTACATTTTAGTACACTTGTGTCACTCCGACCCAGCTAATGAACAGTTTAGTACACTTGTGTCACACCGACACAGCTAATGTACATTTTAGTACACTTGTGTCACTCCGACCCAGCTAATGTACATTTTAGTACACTTGTGTCACTCCGCTAATGTACATTTTAGTATACTTGTGTCACTCCGACCCTGCTAATGTACATTTTAGTACATTTGTGTCACTCCGCTAATGTACATTTTAGTACACTTGTGTCACAGCGACCCAGCTAATGTACAAGAGATTATCTAGTTGGGAAAGAACAGTTTGAATTAACAATGATTTTATTTTAGTTCCACGTAATGTTCATGTTACGTAGAGAATTTTAACAAACAGAATTATGAGGCAATTACCAAGTTACGTGAAGAAGTTTCATCAAACAAATTACAGCGTTATCATCAAGTTACGTGAAGAAGTTTCATCAACAGTATTATCACGTATAATCAAGTTACGTGAAGAAGTTTCATCAACAGTATTATCACGTATAATCAAGTTACGTGAAGTTTCATTAACAGTATTATCACGTATAATCAAGTTACGTGAAGAAGTTCCACCAGAATCTTACCACGTTATAGTCAAGTGCAGTCACTTAAGAAGTCCCGAACATTTGCAGACACTGCTTGAGATTACGTAAGAATTAGTATTGTCTTTGTTACATATACACGTGTGTAAGTGTTATATAAATAACAGACTTGTTCTCTCCATCACTAAGTGAAAGTTGCCGTTTTCACTGGACTATTGTGGAAACAGAAATCATCAAAATACGGTTGCCATGACTACAGCTTTAACTGACATTTACCGCTCAGTTTACCGGTAACACGACATTGCTGTTGAGTTTTGTTTACTTTCGTGGCTGACAGAAACAAGTATGTGAACATGATTTTTTTAGCCATTTATTTCATAAACATAAATAAATTCGGCATTATTGGAAGGAGTCGAAGGATGGGCAGAGGTAAATCAAGGTGGCGTTGTAGTCAGAAATGGAAAGAGAGAAATATGTTGGTGGAAGTGCTCTTCTGGAGAGTGTATGAAACGGTCTTCACCGAAGAAAAATAACTGTACTGCTACAATGTGTGCTAGTAGCTGTCATGTCTGTATATAAGATGGATTATGGAAAGTAAACAAATATGAGTGGTGTACTTTGGACATAACAATCTCAGGATGCAGTATTTAGAAATTTAAAATACACTGCGGAGCTATTGTTAAGATGCACGATAGTCAGATAAAACACGACTGGACATATCAAATACTGAGACTTGAAAATCGTGTTATTATAACATACGTAATGTCTGTTATATTCGCCGTAAATACCGCTGTCTGCTGGGAGAGAAAGATATAATTTATTACGTCTCCAAAACATCGAAACGGAAGGAAGATTAATGATAATAACCTATGGTTAGATCATGCGGCAGTCCTAATGATAATAACCTACGGTTAGATCATGCGGCAGTCCTAATGATAATAACCTATGGTTAGATCATGCGGCAGTCCTAATGATAATAACCTACGGTTAGATCATGCGGCAGACCTAATAATAATAACCTATGGTTAGATCATGCGTCAGTCCTAATGATAATAACCTATGGTTAGATCATGCGGCAGTCCTAATGATAATAACCTATGGTTAGATCATGCGTCAGTCCTAATGATAATAACCTATGGTTAGATCATGCGGCAGTCCTAATGATAATAACCTACGGTTAGATCATGCGTCAGTCCTAATGATAATAACCTATGGTTAGATCATGCAACAGTCCTAATGACAATAACCTATGGTTAGATCATGCGGCAGTCCTAATGATAATAACCTATGGTTAGATCATGCGGCAGTCCTAATGATAATAACCGATGGTTAAATCATGCGGCAGTACTAATGATAATAACCTATGGTTAGATCATGCGGCAGTCCTAATGATAATAACCTATGGTTAGATCATGCGGCAGTCCTAATGATAATAACCTATGGTTAGATCATGCGGCAGTCCTAATGATAATAACCTATGGTTAGATCATGCGGCAGTCCTAATGACAATAACCTATGGTTAGATCATGCGGCAGTCCTAATGATAATAACCTATGGTTAGATCATGCGGCAGTCCTAATGATAATAACCGATGGTTAAATCATGCGGCAGTACTAATGATAATAACCTATGGTTAGATCATGCGGCAGTCCTAATGATAATAACCTATGGTTAGATAGTGCAACTTCCTACAATTCTTAAACAGTCTAAGTCAATGATTTACACACACTTAAGAAAGATTAATTTTTAACTCATACTGATTCGTACAAGAAACACTACCACTTATTGAAACCAATGTGAACCCATTCATTAAATAACAAGGGTCCATTCAACCATCTTGTTTAAATGAACTCTAGAGACCGTACAATAATCTGCTTTAAATTAAACATGGAGACCCAACAAACATCTAGTTTAAATAAACGCCTTTCTTTCTTAAATGTTAACATGTTTCCCTGTATCAATGTTTCCTGTTTTCTAAGTTTCGGTGTTTTAATGATTCTATGTTTATTTGTTTTAATGTTTCCTTGTTTCTGCTTCCTTCTTTTCCCTGTTTCTCCTTGTTTCTCTGTTTCTATATCTCATTGTTTCTATATTTCTATATCTCCTTGTTTATCTGTTTCTTTTTCTCACTGTTTCTGTTTTTATATCTCCTTATTTCTATGATTCTATATTTCCTTCTTTCTGTTTCTACATCTCCTTGTTTCTATATTTCTATATCTCCTTGTTTCTCTGTTTCTATATCTCCTTGTTTCTCTGTTTCTATATCTCCTTTTATCTCTGTTTCTATATCTCCTTGTTTCTCTGTTTTGATATCTCCTTGTTTCTATGTTTCTATATCTCCTTGTTTCTATCTTTTTATATCTCCTTGTTTCTATGTTTCTGTATCTCCTTGTTTCTATAACTCCTTGTTTCTCTGTTTCTATATCTCCTTCATTCAATATTTTTATATCTCCTTGTTTCTATGTATTTATATCTCCTTCTATCTCTGTTTCTATATCCCCATGCTATTCCGTTTTTATATCTCCTTGTTTCTCTGTTTCTATATCTACTTGTTTTTCTGTTTATATATCCTTGTTTCTATGTTTCTATGTCTCCTTGTTTCTATGTTTCTATATCTCCTTCTTTCAATGTTTTTATATTTCCTTGTTTCTATGTTTCTATCTTTTTATATCTCCTTGTTTCTATGTTTCTATATATCCTTGTTTTTCTGTTACTATAACTCCTTCTTTCTCTGTTTCTATACCTCCTTGTTTCGATGTTTCTAAATCTCCTTCTTTCTATGTTTTTATATCTCCTTCTTTCTATGTTTCTATATCTCCTTGTTTTTCCGTTTCCACATCTCCTAGTTTCTATGTTTCTATATCTCCTTTTTTCTATGTGTCCATATCTCCTTGTTTCTATGTTTCTATATCTCTTTCTTTCAATGTTTTATATTTCCTAGTTTCTATGTTTCTATACCTCCTTGTTTCTATGTTTTTATATCTCCTTGTTTCGATGTTGCTATATCTCCTTGTATCTCTGTTTCTATATGTCTTTGTTTCACTGTTTTTATATCTCCTTGTTTCTATGTTTTTATATCTCCTTGTTTCTATGTTTTTATACCTCCTTCTTTCTCTGTTTCTGTATCATCTTGTTACTATATCTCCTTGTTTCTCTGTTTCTATATCTCCTCTTTCTACGTTTTTATATCTCCTTCTTTCTATGTTTCTATATCTCCTTGTTTCTCTGTTTCTATATCTCCTTGTTTCTCTGTTTCCATATCTCTTTGTTTCTTTGTTACTATATCTCCTTGTTTGGGATTCCATATCTCGTTGTTTCTCTGTTTCTATTTCTCCTTGTTTCTATGTTTCTATTTCTCTTTGTTTCTATGTTTCTATATCTCCTTGTTTCCATATCACCTTGTTTATCTGTTTTTATATCTTCTTCTTTCTCTGTTTCTGTACCTCCTTGTTACTCTGTTTTTATTTCTCCTTGTTTCTATGTTTCTATTTCTCCTTGTTTCTATGTTTCTATTTCTCCTTGTTTCTATGTTTTTACATCTCCTTGTTTCTGTTTCTATATCATCTATTTTCTATATCTCCTTGTTTCTCTGTTTTTATATCTTCTTGTTTCTATATTTATATATTTCCCTTGTTTCTATGTTTTTATGTCTCCTTGCTTCTCTATTTCTGTATCATCTTGTTTCTACGTCTCCTTCTTTTTCTCTGTTTCTATATCTCCTTGTTTCTATGTTTCTATATCTCCTTCTTTATATGTTTCTATATCTCCTTCTTTATATGTTGTTATATCTCCTTCTTTTTATGTTTATATATCTCCTTGTTTCTCTGTTTCAATATCTCCTTGTTTCTCTGTTACTATATCTCCTTGTTTCTGTTTCCATATCTCCTTGTTTCTCTGTTACTATACTATTTGTTTCTGTTTCCATATCTCCTTGTTTCTCTGTTTCTATTTCTCCTTGTTTCTATGTTTCTATTTCTCCTTGTTTCTATGTTTTTATATCTCCTTCTTTCTCTGTTTCTGTATCATCTTGTTACTATATCTCCTTGAGCTTCTGTTTCCATATCTCCTTGTTTCTTATGTTTTATATCTCCTTGTTTCTCTGTTTCTATCATCTTTTCTATATCTCCTTCTTTCTATTGCTTTTATATCTCCTTCTTTCTCATGTTTCTAGAACTCCTTGTTTCTTTCTTCTATATCTCCTTGTTTCTCTGTTTCTACTACTTGTTTCTTTCTTTCCTATATCTCCTTGTTTCTCTGTTTTATTTCTCCTTGTTTCTATGTTTCTTATTTCTCCTTGTTTCTATATGTTTTACATCTCCTTGTTTCTGTTTCTATATCATCTTTTTCTATATCTCCTTGTTTCTTTGTTTTATATCTCCTTGTTTCTGATGTTTCTATATCTCCTTTTTTCTATGTTTTCTATCTCCTTGTTTATCTGTTTCTATATTATCTTGTTTCTATGTTTTACATCTCCTTGTTTCTATGTTTCTATATCTCATTGTTTCTATGTTTCTATATCTCCATTGTTTCTATGTTCCTTATATCTCCTTGTTTTCTGTTACTATATCTCCTTGTTTCTGTTTCCATATCTCCTTGTTTCTCTGTTACTATACTACTTGTTTCTGTTTCCATATCTCCTTGTTTCTCTGTTTTTTATTTCTCCTTGTTTCTATGTTTCTATTTCTCCTTGTTTCTATGTTTTTATATCTCCTTCTTTCTCTGTTTCTGTATCATCTTGTTACTAAATCTCCTTGTTTCTGTTTCCATATCTCCTTGTTTCTATGTTTTTATATCTCCTTGTTTCTCTGTTCCCTTATCATCTTCTTTCTATGTTTCTTTTTCTCCTTGTTTCTCTGTTTCTATATCTCATTGTTTCTCTGTTTCTATAAAACCTTGTTTCTCTGTTACTATATCTATTGTTTCTTGTTTCCATATCTCGTTGTTTCTCTGTTTTTATTTCTCCTTGTTTCTATGTTTCTATTTCTCCTTTTCTTTCTACGTTTTTATATCTCCTTCTTTCAATGTTTCTATAACTCGTTGTTTCTCTTCTTCTATATCTCCTTGTTTCTCTGTTTCTATACTACTTGTTTCTGTTTCCATATCTCCTTGTTTCTCTGTTTTTATTTCTCCTTGTTTCTATGTTTCTATTTCTCCTTGTTTCTATGTTTTTACATCTCCTTGTTTCTGTTTCTATATCATCTTTTTTCTATATCTCCTTGTTTCTTTGTTTTTATATCTCCTTGTTTCTGATGTTTCTATATCTCCTTCTTTCTGTTTTTTATCTCCTTGTTTATCTGTTTCTATATTATCTTGTTTCTATGTTTCTATATCTCCTTGTTTCTATGTTTCTATATCTCATTGTTTCTATGTTTCTATATCTCCATGTTTCTATGTTTCTATATCTCCTTGTTTCTCTGTTACTATATCTCCTTGTTTCTGTTTCCATATCTCCTTGTTTCTCTGTTACTATACTACTTGTTTCTGTTTCCATATCTCCTTGTTTCTCTGTTTTTTTTTCTCCTTGTTTCTATGTTTCTATTTCTCCTTGTTTCTATGTTTTTATATCTCCTTCTTTCTCTGTTTCTGTATCATCTTGTTACTAAATCTCCTTGTTTCTGTTTCCATATCTCCTTGTTTCTATGTTTTTATATCTCCTTGTTTCTCTGTTCCCTTATCATCTTCTTTCTATGTTTCTTTTTCTCCTTGTTTCTCTGTTTCTATATCTCATTGTTTCTCTGTTTCTATAAAACCTTGTTTCTCTGTTACTATATCTAGTTGTTTCGGTTTCCATATCTCGTTGTTTCTCTGTTTTATTTCTCCTTGTTTTATTGTTTCTATTTCTTTTGTTTTATGTTTCTATATCTCCTTGTTTCCATATCACCTTGTTTATCTGTTTTTATATCTTCTTCTTTCTTTGTTTCTGTACCTCCTTGTTACTCTGTTTTATTTCTCCTTGTTTCTATGTTTCTATTTCTCCTTGTTTCTATGTTTTTACATCTCCTAGTTTCTGTTTCTATATCATCTTTTTTCTATATCTCCTTGTTTCTCTGTTTTTATATCTTCTTGTTTCTATATTTATATATTTCCTTGTTTCTATGTTTTTATGTCTCCTTGCTTCTCTATTTCTGTATCATCTTGTTTCTACCTCTCCTTCTTTCTCTCTTTCTATATCTCCTTGTTTCTCTGTTTCAATATCTCCTTGTTTCTCTGTTACTATATCTCCTTGTTTCTGTTTCCATATCTCCTTGTTTCTCTGTTTCTATATCTCCTTCTTTCAATGTTTATATTTTCCTTGTTTTCTATGTTTCTATATCTCCCTGTTACTATGTTTTATATCTCCTTGTTTCTGATAGTTTCTATATCTCCTTGTTTCAATGCTTCTATATCTCTTTGTTTCTCTGTTTCTATATCTCCTTGTTTCTATGTTTCTATATCTCATTGTTTCTATGTTTTTATATTTCATTGTTTCTATATCTCCTTGTTTCCATATCACCTTGTTTATCTGTTTTTATATCTTCTTCTTTCTTTGTTTCTGTACCACCTTGTTACTCTGTTTTTATTTCTCCTTGTTTCTATGTTTCTATATCTCCTTGTTTCTCTGTTTTTATATCTTCTTGAATCTATATTTATATATTTCCTTCTTTCTATGTTTTTATGTCTCCTTGCTTTTCTATTTCTGTATCATCTTGTTTCTACGTCTCCTTCTTTCTCTGTTTCTATATCTCCTTGTTTCTATGTTTCTATATCTCCTTCTTTATATGTTTTTATATCTCCTTCTTTTTATGTTTATATATCTCCTTGTTTCTCTCTTTCTATATCTCCTTGTTTCTCTGTTTCAATATCTCCTTGTTTCTCTGTTACTATATCTCCTTATTTCTGTTTCCATATCTCCTTGTTTCTCAGTTACTATACTACTTGTTTCTGTTTCCATATCTCCTTGTTTCTCTGTTTTTATTTCTCCTTGTTTCTATATTTTTATTTCTCCTTGTTTCTATGTTTTTATATCTCCTTCTTTCTCTGTTTCTGTATCATCTTGTTACTATATCTCCTTGTTTCTGTTTCCATATCTCCTTGTTTCTATGTTTTTATATCTCCTTGTTTCTCTGCTTCTCTTTCTCATTGTTTCTGTTTTTATATCTCCTTGTTTCTATGATTCTATATTACCTTCTTTCTCTTTTCTTGAGATATCTCCTTGTTTTATATTTCTATATCTCCTTGTTTCTAGTTTCTATATCTCTTTGTTTCTCTGTTTCTATATCTCCTTATCTCTGTTTCTGTATCTCCTTGTTTCTCTGTTTTATATCTCCTTGTTTCTCTGTTTCTATATCTCCTGAGTTTTATCTTTTATATCTCCTTGTTTCTATGTTTCTGTATCTCCTTGTTTCTATAACTCCTTGTTTCTCTGTTTCTATATCTCCTTCTTTCAATATTTTTATATCTCCTTGTTTCTATGTTTTTATATATCCTTGTTTCTCTGTTTCTATATCCTATTGCTATTCCGTTTTTATATCTCCTTGTTTCTCTGTTTCTATATCTACTTGTTTCTCTGTTTATAAATCCTTGTTTCTATGTTTCTATATCTCCTTGTTTCTATGTTTCTATATCTCTTTGTTTCTCTGTTTCGATATCTCCTTGTTTCTATGTTTCTATATCTCCTTGTTTCTATCTTTTTATATCTCCTTGTTTCTATGTTTCTGTATCTCCTTGTTTCTATAACTCCTTGGTTCTGTTTCTATATCTCCTTCTTTATCATTATTTTATATCTCCTTGTTTCTATGTTTTTATATCTCCTTTTTCTGTTTCTATATCCCCTTGCTATTCCGTTTTTATATCTCCTTGTTTCTCTGTTTATAAATCCTTGTTTCTATGTTTCTATATCTCCTTGTTTCTATGTTTCTATATCTGCTTCTTTCAATGTTTTTATATCTCCTTGTATCTATGTTTCTATATATCCTTGCTTTTCTGTTACTATAACTCCTTCTTTCTCTGTTTCTATACCTCCTTGTTTTGATGTTTCTAAATCTCCTTCTTTCTATGTTTTATATCTCCTTCTTTCTATGTTTTTATATCTCCTTGTTTTTCTGTTTCCACATCTCCTTGTTTCTATGTTTCTATATCTCCTTGTTTATATGTGTCCATATCTCCTTGTTTCTATGTTTTCTATATCTCATTGTTTCTATGTTTGTGTATCTCATTGTTTTATGTTTTTATATCTCCTTGTTTCGATGTTGCTATATCTTCTTGTTTCTATGTTTCTTTATGTCCTTGTTTCTCTGTTTCTATATATCCTTCTTTCTATGTTTCTATATCTCATTGTTTCTCTGTTTCTATATCTCCTTGTATCTCTATTGTTTCTATATATCTTTTTTGTTTCTCTGTTTTGATATCTCCTTGTTCCTCTGTTTCTATATCTCCTTGTATCTATGTTTTTATACCTCCTTCTTTCTCTGATTCTGTATCATCTTGTTACTATATTTCCTTGTTTCTGTTTCCACATCTCCTTGTTTCTATGTTTCTATATCTCCTTGTTTATATGTGTCCATATCTCCTTGTTTCTATATTTCTATATCTCATTGTTTCTATGTTTCTGTATCTCATTGTTTCTACGTTTCTATATCTCCTTGTTTCTGATGTTTCTATATCTCCTTGTTTCTATGTTTTATATCTCCTTGTTTCTCTGTTTCTTTATCATCTTCTTTTTCTATATCTCCTTGTTTCTATTGTTTCTATATCTCCTTCTTTTCTATTGCTTTTATATCTCCTTCTTTCTATGTTTCTATAACTCGTTGTTTCTCTTCTTCTATATCTCCTTGTTTCTCTGTTTCTATACTACTTGTTTCTGTTTCCATATCTCCTTGTTTCTCTGTTTTTATTTCTCCTTGTTTCTATGTTTTATTTCTCCTTGTTTCTATGTTTTATTGATCTCCTTGTTTCTGTTTCTATATCATCATTTTTCTATATCTCCTTGTTTCTTTGTTTTATATCTCCTTGTTTCTGATATGTTTCTATATCTCCTTCTTTCTATGTTTTTCTATCTCCCTTGTTTATCTGTTTCTATATTATCTTGTTTCTATGTTTCTATATCTCCTTGTTTCTATGTTTCTATATCTGATTGTTTCTATGTTTTATATCTCCATGTTTCTATGTTTCTATATCTCCTTGTTTCTCTGTTACTATATCTCCTTGTTTCTGTTTCCATATCTCCTTGTTTCTCTGTTACTATACTACTTGTTTCTGTTTCCATATCTCCTTGTTTCTCTGTTTTTATTTGTCCTTGTTTCTATGTTTCTATTTCTCCTTGTTTCTATGTTTTTATATCTCCTTCTTTCTCTGTTTCTGTATCATCTTGTTACTAAATCTCCTTGTTTCTGTTTCCATATCTCCTTGTTTCTATGTTTTTATATCTCCTTGTTTCTCTGTTCCCTTATCATCTTCTTTCTATGTTTCTATATCTCCTTGTTTCTCTGTTTCTATATCTCATTGTTTCTCTGTTTCTATATATCCTTCTTTCTCTGTTACTATATCTCCTTGTTTGGATTCCATATCTCTTGTTGTTTCTTGTTTTATTTCTCCTGTTTTTATGTTTTATTTCTCTTTGTTTCTATGTTTTATATCTCCTTGTTTCCATATCTCCTTGTTTATCTGTTTTATATCTTCTTCTTTTCTCTGTTTCTGTACCTCCTTGTTACTCTGTTTTTATTTCTCCTTGTTTCTATGTTTTTACATCTCCTTGTTTCTGTTTCTATATCATCTTTTTTCTATATCTCCTTGTTTCTCTGTTTTTATATCTTCTTGTTTCTATATTTATATATTTCCTTGTTTCTATGTTTTATGTCTCCTTGTTTCTATTTCTGTATCATCTTGTTTCTATTCTCTCCTTCTTTTTCTTTTTCTATATCTCCTTGTTTCTCTGTTTCAATATCTCCTTGTTTCTCTGTTACTATATCTCCTTGTTTCTGTTTCCATATCTCCTTGTTTCTCTGTTTCTATATCTCCTTCTTTCACTGTTTATATATTCCTTGTTTCTATGTTTCTATATCTCCCTGTTACTATGTTTTTATATCTCCTTGTTTCGATGTTTCTATATCTCCTTGTTTCAATGCTTCTATATCTCTTTGTTTCTCTGTTTCTATATCTCCTTGTTTCTATGTTTCTTATATCTCATTGTTTCTATGTTTTTTATATTTCATTGTTTCTATATCTCCTTGTTTCCATATCACCTTGTTTATCTGTTTTTATATCTTCTTCTTTCTTTGTTTCTGTACCACCTTGTTACTCTGTTTTTATTTCTCCTTGTTTCTATGTTTCTATATCTCCTTGTTTCTCTGTTTTTATATCTTCTCGTTTCTATATTTATATATTTCCTTCTTTCTATGTTTTTATGTCTCCTTGCTTCTCTATTTCTGTATCATCTTGTTTCTACGTCTCCTTCTTTCTCTGTTTCTATATCTCCTTGTTTCTATGTTTCTATATCTCCTTCTTTATATGTTTTTATATCTCCTTCTTTTTATGTTTATATATCTCCTTGTTACTCTCTTTCTATATCTCCTTGTTTCTCTCTTTCTATATCTCCTTGTTTCTCTGTTTCAATATCTCCTTGTTTCTCTGTTACTATATCTCCTTATTTCTGTTTCCATATCTCCTTGTTTCTCAGTTACTATACTACTTGTTTCTGTTTCCATATCTCCTTGTTTCTCTGTTTTTATTTCTCCTTGTTTCTATGTTTTTATTTCTCCTGAGCTTTATAGTTTTATATTCTCCTTCTTTTCTCTGTTTCTAGATCATCTTGTTTCTATATCTCCTGAGCTTCTTGTTTCTATATCTCCTGTTTCTAGTTTTGATATCTCCTGAGTTTCTCTGTTTCTTCTTTCTTATTTCTGTTTTATATCTCCTGAGCTTTATTGATTCTTGAGACATCTATATTTTTCTTTCTTATTCTATATCTCCTTGTTTTATGTTTCTATATCTCCTTGTTTCTATAGTTTTATATCTTTGTATCTTGTTTCTATATCTCCTTTATCTCTGTTTCTATATCTCCTTGTTTCTGTTTCATTATCTCCTTGTTTTTATGTTTCTATATCTCCTTTGTTTTATCTTTTATATCTCCTTGTTTCTATGTTTTATATCTCCTTGTTTCTATAACTCTTGTTTCTCTGTTTTATATCTCCTCTTCATTCAATATTTTATATCTCCTTGTTTCTATGTTTTTATATCCTTTCTTTTCTCTGTTTCTATATCTCCTTGTTTTCTGTTTTATATCTCCTTGTTTCTCTGTTTCTATATCTCCTTGTTTCTCTGTTTATAATCCTTGTTTCTATGTTTTGATATTCCTTGTTTCTATGTTTCTATATCTCTTTGTTTCTGTTTCTATATCTCCTTATCTCTGTTTCTCTTTATCTCCTTGTTTCTCTGTTTGATATCTCCTTGTTTCTATGTTTCTATATCTCCTTATACTTCTATCTTTTATATCTCCTTGTTTTATGTTTCTGTATCTCCTTGTTTCTATAACTCCTTGTTTCTTGTTTCTATATCTCCTTTTTCTATAAGTTTTATATCTCCTTGTTTCTCTGTTTCTATATCTCCTTGTTTCTCTGTTTCTATATCTCCTTGTATCTCTGTTTCTATATGTCTTTGTTTCTCTTGTTTTGATATTTCCTTGTTCCTCTGTTTCTATATATATCTCCTTGTTTCTATGTTTTATATCTCCTTCTTTCTCTGATTCTGTATCATCTTGTTATTTATATCCTTGTTTTGTTTCCATATCTCCTTGTTTCTATGTTTTTATCTCCTTGTTTATATGTTTTATATCTCCTTGTTTTATATTTATATCTTCATTGAGCTTCTATTGCTTTATATCTCCTTGTTTCTGATGTTTTATATCTCCTTGTTTCTATGCTTTTATATCTCCTTCTTTCTATGTTTTATATCTCCTTCTTTTCTATAGTTTCTATATCTCCTTGTTTCTCTGTTTCTATATCTCCTTGTTTCTCTGTTTCCATATCTCCTTGTTTCTTTGTTACTATATCTCCTTGTTTCTGGTTTCCATATCTCTGTTGTTTCTTCTGTTTCTATTTCTCCTGAGCTTCTATAATTTTATTTCTTTTGTTTAAGCTGTTTCTAT
Organism: Tachypleus tridentatus; assembly: GCF_004210375.1. Classification (NCBI taxonomy): domain Eukaryota; kingdom Metazoa; phylum Arthropoda; class Merostomata; order Xiphosura; family Limulidae; genus Tachypleus; species Tachypleus tridentatus. The sequence continues at coordinate 33,227,627 of NW_027467777.1, read as the reverse complement.
ATCCTCCTGAGTTTCTATATTTCCACCTTGTTTATCTGTTTTATATCTCCTTGTTTCTTTGTTTCCATATCTCTCTGTTTGTTTGTTACTATATCTCCTTGTTTGGAGCCCATATCTCGTTGCTTCTTCTGTTTCTATTTCTCCTTGTTTCTATATTTCTATTTCTCTTTGTTTTATAAGTTTCTATATCTCCTGATTTCCATATCTCCCTTGTTTATCTGTTTTTATATCTCCTTGTTTGTTTCTATATCATCTATTTTCTATATCTCCTTGTTTCTCTGATCTTTATATCTTCTTATGTTTTATATTTATATATTTCCTTAGTTTCTATTTCCTTTATCATCTTTGTTTCTTATTGTCTCCTTCTTTTCTCTGTTTTATATCTCCTTGTTCCTATATCTCCTTTCTTTATATATGTTTTATATTCTCCTTTCTTTATATGTTTATATATCTCCTGAGCTTTCTGTTTAATATCTCCTTGTTTCTTCTTATTATATCTCCTTGCTTTGTTTCCATATCTCCTGAGCTTCATAGTTTTATATCTCCTGAGTTTCTCTGTTTCTTTATCATCTGTTTCTATATCTCCTTGTTTCTTTATAGCTTTATATCTCCTTCTTTCTATTTTTATATCTCCTTCTTTTCATTGTTTCTATATCTCCTTGTTTCTTTTCTATATCTCCCAGCTGAGCTTTCTGATCTCTCTTTGAGCTTTCAGATGATTTCTCCTGAGCTTTATCTTTTCTATTTCTCTTTGAGCTTTATGTTTTATATCTCCTGTTTCTATATCTCCTTGTTTGTCTGTTTTATATCTTCTTTTTCTCTTGTTTCTTGTACCTCCTTGTTATTTGTTTTATTTCTCCTTGTTTCTCTATGTTTCTATTTCTCCTTGTTTCTATGTTTCTATATCTCCTCCTTGTTTCTATGTTTTATGATCTTTGAGCCTTGCTTCTGATATCATCTTTTTTCTATATCTCCTTGTTTCTCTGTTTTATCTCTTCTTGTTTTATATTTGAGATATTCTCCTTATTTCTATTGCTTTTATGTCTCCTTGCTTCTCTTATTTCTATCTCATCTTGTTTCTGATATCTCCTTCTTTTTCTGTTTTATATCTCCTTGAGCCTTGTTTCATCATCTCCTGAGTTTCTCTGTTTCTATATCTCCTTTGTTTCTGTTTCCATATTATCTCCTTGTTTCTCTTGTTACTATACTTAATGTGCTTCTCTTGTTTCTATATCTCCTTGTTTCTTATGTTTTATATCTCCTTTCTTTTTCTGAGCTTCTTGTATCATCTTGTTTCTTATATCTCCTTGTTTCTTGTTTCTATATCTCCTTGAGTTTCTATGTTTTATATTCCTCCTTGTTTCTATGTTTCTTTATTATCTTCTTTATATATCTCCTTCTTTCTATTGTTTCTATATCTCCTTCTTTCTATTGTTTTGATATCTCCTTCTTTCGCTATGTTTTCTGATAATTTGAAAGAGCTTCTCTTTCTTTCTATATCTCCTGAGTTTCTTCTGTTTCTATCTATACTTGTTTGAGTTTCCATATCATTCCTTGTTTCTCTTCTGTTTTATTTCTCCTGAGTTTCTGAGAGCTTTTATTTCTCCTTGTTTCTTGTTTTACTTCTCCTTGTTTCCTGTTTCTATCATCATCTTTATATCTCCTTGTTTCTGATTGTTTCATATCTCCTTCTTTTTTTCTATGTTTTATATCTCCTTGTTTCTCTGTTCTCTATATTATCCTTGTTTCTATGTTTCTATATCTCCTTGAGCTTTATAGGAGATATATCCTTGTTTCTCTTGTTTCTATATCTCCTGAGTTTCTGTTTCGATATCTCCTTGTTTCTCATGTTTTATTTCTCCTTGTTTCTGATGTTTCTATATTCTCCTTGTTTATTGTTTTATATCTCTTTCTTTTCTCTGTTTCTTGTATCATTCTGCTTACTATATCTCCTTGTTTCTGTTTCCATATCTCCTTGTTTCTATGTTTTTTATATTTCCTTGTTCCTCTGTTTCTTTATCATCTTCTTTCTATATCTCCTTGTTTCTATGTTTCTATATCTCCTTCTTTCTATTGCTTGATATCTCTACTCTTTCTATGTTTTATATCTCTCCTTGTTTCTCTCTGTTTCTATATCTCCTTGTTTCTCTGTTTTATATATCCTTGTTTCTCTTGTTTCTATATCTAGTTGAGATCTTGTTTCCATATCTTCTGTTGTTTCTTTGTTTTATTTCTGTTTGAGCTCATGTTTCTTTATTTCTTGTTTATGTTCGATATCTCCTTCTTGTTCATATAACCTTGTTATCTCTGTTTTATATCTTGTTCTTATTTCTTTCTTCATCCTCCTTGTTTCATCTGTTTTATTTCTCCTGATCTGAGAGCGGAGTTTACATCTTAGTTTCTGTTTCTTATATCATCTTTTCTATATCTCCTTGAGCCTTAGTTTTATATCTTCTTGAGCTTTGATATTTCCTTGTTTCTATGTTTTTATGTCTCCTTGTTTCTTATTTCTATACATCTTGAGTTTCTACTCCCTTCCTTTCTTTTCTCTCTTTTATATCTCCTTGTTTCTGTGTCCACATCTCCTTTGTTTCTCTGTTTCTATATCTCCTTGAGTCTTGTTTCCATATCTCCTTGTTTCTGTTTCTATATTCTCCTTGTTTCAATGTTTATATATTTCCTTGTTTCTATGTTTCATATCATTGCCATGTTTCTATGTTTTTATATCTCCTTGAGCTCGATGTTTTGATATTTCCTTGTTTCCTGAGAGCCTTGTATCTCCTTGTTTTACTGTTTCTATATCTCCTTGTTTCTGATGTTTCATCTTCTTGTCTTCTGAGCCCATTCTATATCTCCTTCTTTCTATTGTTTTAGATCTCTTCTTTCTATGTTTCTATATCTCCTTGTTTCTCTGTTTATATCTTGTTTCTGTTTCTATATCTTTTTCTTTTTTCTCTTGTTTCTATATCACTATTAGTCCTGTTTTTAGCTTTTTTTTTTCTGAGTTTGAGATATCTTGATTGTCTTCATTTTCTATATCTCCTTTCTTTCTAATTTTTATATCTTCTTTTGTTTTATGTTTCTGAGTATCTCCTTGTTGCTCTGTTTCTTTATCACCTTGTTCTTCTGTTTTGATATCTCCTTGTTCCTCTATTTCTATATCTCCTTGTATCTCTGTTTTTATATCTACTTGTTTCTATGTTTCTTTATCTCTTTGTTTCTCTGTTTCTATATCTCCTTGTTTCTATGTTCTCCTATATCTACCTTGATCTCTTAATTGTTTCTATATCCATCCTTGTTCCCTATATCCCCTTGTTTCTTTGTTTCTATATCTCTTTCTTTGTCTGCTTTTATATCTACTTGTTTCACTGTTTCTATATCATCTTGTTCCTATATCCCCTTGTTTCTCTGTTTCTAGTGTCTCTTTGTTTGTCTGCTTTTATATGTCCTTTTTTCTATATTTCCATATCTCCTTGTTTCTATGTTTTTATATCTCCTTGTTTATCTGTTTCTATATCTCCTTGGTTCAATGTTTCTATATCATATTGTTTCTATGTTTCTTTATGTCCTTGTTGATCTGTTTCTATATTTCCTTCTTTCTATGTTTCTAAATCTCCTTGTTTCTTTGTTTCTATATCTCCTTTTTTCAATGTTTATATATTTTTTGTTTCTATGTTTCTATATTTACTTGTTTCTATGTTTCTATATCTTCTTCTTTCAATGTTTATATATTTTTTCTTTATAGAGTTTATGATTTCCTTGTTTCTCTGCTGTTCTATATCTCCTTGTTTCTATGTTTCATCTCCTGCTTGTTTCTATGCCTCTTCTTATATCTCCTTGTTTCAATGTTTCTATATCTCCTCTTTCTATGTTTTATATATCCCTTGTTTATCTGTTTCCTATTTTATTATCTTTTCTTTCTATACTTCATGTCTCCTTGAGCTTTCTGCATGTTTTATGGATCTCATTGTTTCTAAGTAATCTATAGCATCCTTGTTTCTACATGTTTGATATCTCCTTGTTTTGATGTTTCCCCTCTCCTTGTTCTGATGTTTCATATCTCCTCCTTGTTTCATGTTTTATATCTCCTTGTTTCTAATTGTTTCTTTATATCTTCTTGTTTCTATGTTTATTTATGTCCTTGTTGATCTTGTTTCTATATCTCCTTCCCTTCTATGTTTCTAATCTCTGAGCTTCTATGTTTCTATATCTCCTTTTTTTCAATGTTTCATATCTCCTTGTTCCTTTCTGTTTCTATATCTCCTTGTTTCTTTCTGTTTTGATATCTCCTTGTTCCTCTGTTTCTATATCTCCTTGTATCTCTGTTCTATATCTCCTTGTTTCTCTTTATCTACTTGTTTCTATGTTTCTTTATATCTCCTTCTTTTTCTG